>NC_064243.1:68398214-68739642 GCF_003254725.2 Canis lupus dingo
AAATATATGTCTGTATTTGTTCAATCCTAGAATATATAAAAAGTAATTTCAGAATGACTAACCTGTGTTTCTGGGGGAAAAAGAAGCCACTCTGGCTACTACTTAGAGTCTAATAGCTTGCATACTTATTTTTACACATGAGGTTTGTTGATATATTTTATTATATTTTATTGAGATTGAGTTTGATTTATAAATTTGCTTACAGGACTGACATTTTCATGATGGTGAGCCTTCCCATCCAAGAATAAGAATGTTTTTCCACTTGTTCAAGTCAACATTTATGTCTTTCAGGAGTGTTTAAAGTTTTGCTCATATAGGTTTTGAACATGTATTGTTAAATATATTCCTGAATATTTTATCTTCTTTGTTGCTATTGTAAATGAGGTTTTCCTAATAATGTGTTCTCTACCCGATTATCATTTTTATAAATAATTGCTATTGATTTCTATGTGTTAATTTTATAGCCTGCTATATTACTAAGTTCTTTGATTGTTTAAGTTTATCATTAGTTGTCTAGGGTTTTCTGGGTATGAGATAGTAACATCTGCAAATAGAGATAATTTCATTTCTTTTCCAATTCCTATACCTCTGATTTCTCTCATCTAATTGCTTGACTAACATTGCCGGCACAATGTTGATGGCAGTGGGAACAGTAGCCAATTTCATGTTGTTCCTCTTCTTTGGTGTTTCCCATTAAGTAAGATGCTGGCTTTGGGACTAAGGAATGCATATTTTGTCATCTTAAGAAGGTATTTATCAAATCCTATTTTTTTACTTTTTTTAATCAGGAAAAGGTGCTGATGTTTTTCAAAAGCTTTTTTTTTTTTTTTTTTTTTTTTTACATGTATGGAGATAATGATACAATTTTTCTTCTTAAAACTTTTAAAAATTTTTATTTATTTATTCAGGAGAGACATAGAGAGAGGCAGAGACACAGGCAGAGGGAGAAGCAGGCCCCATGCTGGAAGCCCCATGTGGGACTTGATTTTGGATCCTGGGATCACGACCTGAGCCAAAGGCAGATGCTTAACTGCTGAGCTACCCAGGCATCCCTTTTCTTAAAAATTTCGAATGGCATATTATACTAATAAATTTTCTATTTTTGAAACAACTTTGTATTCCTGAGACAAATTTTACTTGATTGTGTTGTATTTTTTAAATAGGGCTTTGGATTCTCTCTGCTAATATCTAGCAAAAATATTGTACATCAATATTCATAAGTCATAATGGGTTGCAATTTTCTCTTTTTGTACTGGACAGTACAGGGTTAAGTGTTAATGTTATACTTGCTTCATAAAAAAATTAGGATGTTTTCCTTCACTTCCAATGCTCTATAACATGTAACTATGGAGCACTGAGACTACATGATCTCTGAAGGTTCGGTAGTGTCTTTGAGCTTTCTAGCACTAAGTGAGATCCGCTATAATATTTCCTTCCAGGGAATTATGAAATAAATTGTTTTGATGAACTTGGAAATGCTTTACAAAATATCACATCCCTAGCCATATGTTAATTATTATAACATGGGTAAGAACAAAGTGTAATGTAGAATGGGCAATCGAATCTGCCTCAGTTGGGAAAGAGGTAGATACCTAAGAAGGTTTCATAGAAATTACCTCTTAGTTCAGTTTTGAATGAGGAATAGGATTTCGTGGAGCTGAGAAGTAAATATTCTAGGTAAAAGAAAGAGCAGCAGTAAAGACATTGAGGCTTATGACTAAAATTCACCAAGTTTGTGATATACAGTAGTGATATAATAGCTGATACTTTTTACATATATTAGTTTCTTTGATTCTAAGTGAGAGGTAGGGTGAGTATTATCTCGATCTTAAGGTCACAGAGGGCAATGACTTTATGAGTGACAGGACCTAGCACAGGTCCTGGCACAGAGTGGGTATTTGATAAATATTTGGGGGCATTTTCTGATAATACAAAACTACAATAGAATATTTGGGGTTTTTTTTTGTACTTCCCTCTGTTCCTCTATTACTGTGTATTTTATAACTAAACAATTATTACCAATATGTAGTATTGTTTTATAATATCATATTGTCCATTCATTGTTTCATTTATGTTTATGTTATATTTACAACGAAACTGTAGCTCCCTTTAATAGGTAGGCTACACATTTGCTGTTTAAACTTCTTATTTACAGAAACCCTGTTTTCATTCTTGTACTTTACTCCCATCAAGTCACCCATGGGTTTCAAGGGAAGCTGACACTCTCTTCAATATCCCTATTCTCCATAGATGAGCTCAGATTGTCTTATGCCAAACAATATATCCCATTGCTCTGGCCACAGTCATTGGTTCAGGACACAATGTGAGCCAATAAGACCAGAAATTTCTGAGAAAGAAATATCCTTGCTTTTGCCCACTGTGTCAAACAAGGAAGAGGAACAACCCAGTGAAAAACATGAGATGAAACCTGCCAAGAATGGAGCCCCTATGAGGAAGCAGATTAGAAAATAGAGAATAATAGATCAAATATTGAGCTACAATTATAAGCCTCACCTGAAGCCAGCACAGTTCTAGACTTTTCAAACATATAAGTCAATAAATGACAATTTCCTTTGTGATTGGGAGAACTCATTTGTAGGAAAAGTATCAATTAATAACCATGAAGATGAATGCACATGACTAGTCCAAATGACAAAGCCAAAACTTTGTACCACTTCTCCAATCCTTTTCACTATATAATTAGGAGCACAAAGAAGAAAAATGAACATTTTAATTTAAACTTTCATAAAATTATCAAAACAGATTCAGTTTGGATTTTATAAGTGATAGGAAAATTACCCAAGTCTTTATACACCATTATATTTCATTTATACAAATACATCCTGTAAAACTCGAAGTGTGTTTAAGCCTGGCTTCACTGGACCAAGCACATCGGTAGAAAACATATTTGTCCTCACAGTAAAAAGGAATCACATCATGGTGACTGAGCTTCACATGACGATGGTGAATTTCACCTGTTTATTTTAAACAGTATGATATATAATATATCTCTTTGTGCTGTGATATTTTGAAGCTACATGTGGAACAGAAATTCCTAAGGGTTAAAATCTTCAGTGAGCTTATAACATTAGTAAGTTTTCAAATTATGATAGACCTCTGCAAATTGTCTTTTTTATTATAATAGTTTGATCATTCACTATTAACTTTAGATTCACAAGCAACATTAGAAATGCTCTTTGAAATAGGCTACCTGAGACCTTCATATGCCCAGTCACCAAGTATTCCCATTTAAAAATCCTATTTTCATCAACCTCATAAATTTAGTCATTAAAGAACTTCAATTAAGCATGTGCAATGTCTTGTACAGGCTCTCAACACCGTTCTCCATGGAGTACGATTAACAGGAAAATGGAGAGGAGTAAGTGTTGGCCGGGATGTGGGGGCACAGTCACTCTTACGTATTGCTAATGGAAGTGCAAATTGACTTTGATGTGCCATTTGGCCACGTCAAGTAAAATTGAAAATAGACTTTGATTACATCAAAGTTTTATTTTACGCGTTTACTCATTTAGTAAGAAGTTATGTGTTATAACTACCTAAAATTAATTTTTCTTGATTTCTAATATGATTGGCCATCTTTTCACAGGTATATTGACTTTCTTTACTTTTTCTTAACTTCCAGTTTATATCGTCATTTTTTTGTTGTTGGATTACTTGTATTTTCCTTTTTCTTTTTTTTTAAGTAGGCTCCATGTCCTGTGTGGAGCCCAGTATGGGGCTTGAACTCACGATTCTGAGATCAAGACTTGGCCTGAGCTGAGCTCATGAGTCAGATGCTTAACCAAGGTTACCCAGGTACCCCTGAGTTACTTGTATTTTCTTACTTAATGTACAAATGCTTTCTATATTTAGGATAGTATTCTTTTGTATTTATATAAACTGCAAGTAACTTCACATTGTATTATTTATCTTACTAGACATGTCTCCAGAGGTAAGGGAAACAAAAGCAAAAATGAACTATTGGGACCTCATCAAGATAAAAAGCTTCTGCACAGCATAGGGAACAGTCAACAAAACTAAAAGGCAACCCATGGAATGGGAGAAGATATTTGCAGCTGACATATCTGATAAAAGGCTAATATCCAAGATCTATAAAGAACTTATCAAACTCAACACCCCCAAAATAAAAAATCCAGTTAAGAAATGGGCAGAAGACATGAGCAGACATTTCTCCAAAGAAAACATACAAATAGCCAACAGACACATGAAAAAATACTCAATATCTCTGATCATTAGGGAAATTCAAATCAAAACCACAATGAGATATCACTCACGCTAGGCAGAATGGCTACAATGAACAATTCAGGAAACAACAGAGGATGTGGAGAACAGGGAACCCTCTTACACCGTTGGTGGGAATGCAAACTGGTGCAGCCACTCTAGAAAACAGTATGGATATTCCTCAAAAAGTTAAAAATATAACTACCCTATGACTCAGTAATTACACTGCTAGGTATTTATCCAAAGGATACAAAAATAGTGACTTGGAGGGACACTGCACCCCAATGTTCATAGCGACAATGTCCACTATGACCAAAACAGGAAAAAATCCCAAATGTCCATCAACTGGTAAATGGATAAATATGTAGTATATATACACAATGGAATATTACTCAACCACCAAAAAAGAATGAAATCTTGCCATTTGCAACAACGTGAATGGAACTAGAGGGCATTCTGCTAAGTGAAGTCAAGGGTCAGACACTTAACCGACTAAGCTGCCCAGACACCCTGATTTTGTTGCTAGTTTAAATAAGATCTTTATTTGAGATATTTCCTAATTGGCTCTTGCAGAGGGATACTATGATTTTTTTTATGTTTATCTTGTTTCTTACAACTTTGCTATATTCTTTCAATGGTTCTAATGGAACTCTGTGGCTACTAAAAATGAGTATCTCTTCACTCACTTCAGGTTCTTGAGGATATCCCAAATGACACCTAGGGTGATTGGAATGGGAGGAGGTAGATTTTTCCCTTTCATGCGACTGAGACAGGGAGGCAAGCCAAGGACTTTAGGAGGTCCTGAGCCTACAGAAACACCTACAACGACTGCCCGTTCTAGGTGAGCTAAGGCTGTTGATATGGAAGGCCATTAGATTTGTGTCAAATCTTGCCCTGACTTTGCCAATCTACACTGTCAGAGGCAGCGTGTTCAAAGCTCTGCTCTTGGTGTTAATCCTCCTTTATGACTGGATTTTTCCACAGTGGCTGAGATCTGCTGCTGGCTCTGGCACAAAGCTTCCTGGCATTTGCCATGACCAGAAGCAGGCATGAATTTACTTGCAAAAGAATAATCTTGCCCAAAAACATAGTACAGAAGGATGGAATAAAGAAGGGGAGAGCAGCAGTCATCTCACTGATCAAATAAATATGACAATTCCACAGTGGAAGGATGCTCACCGAAGGGTCAGCAAGCCCACCTTGCTCCTTGGGTCTGTCTTTAAACGAGTACCTGCATCAGTACACCTGTCAACAGTATGTTGTATGCAGCGCTTAACACGCTGTGCCATACTGTGGTAATCAGAAAAACCTCAGTGTTTTCCAGAAGTTTTAAAAGGCACCAAATACTAATTTTTCTGCCTTGTGCCAGCCCTCATTCTGTAAGCGTCTGAGTCATCTTATTATAGTACTTTCCTAGAAAGAAATGCCTATAATTTACAGCCAGGTACCCCAGACACACTCATTAGAAGACTTGCTGACTACTTGGGATTGCTAGAAAAGAAACTGCAAGTCCAACTTGATAGCTCCTATATAAGTCTTAATTTGCTAAAATTATGTTTTAGTGTCAAATAAAGGACTGAAAATACCTCATCTAAAAACACTAAGAGCAGCAAATGAAGAAAATGTTATAAAACATTTTGGGGGAAAACAAAGAGGGCAGCTATTACAATGGGATCAGATACATTTTGACAGTCTCTTCTGGAAACAACCAGTTAAAACCTACATCATTCTCAGAGCTAATTTAAATCCTCAAACCATTCAAGATATAGAATGATACACGGCGGTGAAAGCCACCGTGACCGTAAAAATAGTCACATAATATGGTAGGTGACCCCTCTCCAATTCCTGTGTGGTTTCATTAATCCCCCCTGGAAGCTGATAGTTCCTAGTCCTCTACTACTACTGTGCTCCTCCCAGTCTGAAACCGTGGTATTAGGTATCCGGGGGAACATCAAGACACCTTTACAAGGAAGGGAAGAGGAGCTCAGTTTCCAGATTACAAATTTCTGCAATTTTTTTTTTTTTATGCATGGCCCGTAGAGGTCCACATTTAAGAATTGTTGATACTAGACTCTCATGAAAGGAAAAAAAATTAAATTTCAGTCATAGGCCCAAGAGAGAAGTTACATTTTTTTTATGCGAAAGAAAATAAAGACACCACTAAATCGTATATTCCCGAACAATGTCCACCCAGGCCTCGTGCAGGCTGGCCTGGATGCGTCTCTGGGTTCTCTCTCCACCTTTTCCTTCATCCTGGGATCCAGCCGCCGCGCTGGGCTCCATTCCTCTCCCCATCGAGGCTTTGCTCCTCTTACAGTCCTCTGAGGGGTGTGGTGTGTGGTGGAGAAGGACTCCCCGCCAGCCACTCCAGGATCGCCAGGCACTGGGATGCTGGTGCCAGGCCAGAGCCCAGCACCTGCCCCCCCGCAGACGGTGCCTGGATTGCACAGCTCTGTCTGTTACTAGCAAACTGATGGGTTTTGGGTTCCTCTTGGTTTCCCGGTGCCATGGAACAGTCGATTATCGGAGACCTGAGGCATCAGATCTAGCCATGACCGTGGAGGGAAGCTTGTCCTTGACCTCTACTATTTCTTTAGTGAATGGATCTTTCTACCCTTCACAACAGCTTAAGACTTACAACTCAACTTGATTGGGGCCCCTGGGGGGCTCGGCCGGGTAAGCATGACTCTGGAGTCTGGCTCGGGTCAGGGTCTCCGCGTCCTGAGATCAGCCCCACGTGGGCTCCACACTCATTGAGGAGCCTACTTCCCCTCTCCCTCTGTCCCTCCTCTCACTTGTGCGTGTGCTCTCTCTCTCAAGTAGATCAATAAATCTTAAACCAAAAAAAAAAAAAAAAAGGCCAGCCTGATCGGGACTTATAATGTCTGCAGATGACACTATTTCCACCTTGTAGATGGGAAGGAGAGCCCTAGACCTACATCGTCTGGTACAGCAGCCACTAGTTTAAATATAAATAATTCAAATTGAATAAAAAATTCAGTTCCTAAATCGTTGTAGGAATGTTTGAGAGCTCAGGAGCCACAGGTAGCTAGTGGCTACGGTACAGGATGGCACCGATCTAGAAACGTTCATAGAACATGGAAATGGAAATGTTTGTCACTGCAGGAAGTTGTTGTCTACTCTAAAACATACATAGAGCGTGTCCTTTCCAGCAGCGAAATTTGGCCCCGAGAAGAGATTAGATGTCTTCTGATGTGGTGACAAGTTTGCAAAGTCATTTGGGATCGTTTAGGGTGATAACGTTTAGGAACATGTCAGGAAAACAAAGGAATGGTTGTTTTTCAAGTAACAATAAGGATTTTACTTTGAACACTGATACACTTGAGCTGTGGTTGGAACTTGCTGGCTCGGAATGTAGAAGGCATTTTTAGAGGCCAGTGCGGGGGAGGAGAGGAAGAAAAGAGAGACCTGGTCACTGGTCACAGAGAGGAGAGCAGAGGTGTGCAACGAGGAGCCCAGTAGGTGTGCTGTGGTGGGTGTGATACAGCACTCTTCCCCATTTCCTCCCCCCGAAAAATCTCCTATAAAGGACACATTACTCATGGATACCTTGGGAGTTGAAAATGTTTTTCTGCATCTGCTCTAACACGAGTATGGGGAAGGTGTAATGTGTCCAATTATGTTCAACTTAACCATTTTATCCCCTTGCTACGGGGGATCCTCTTTCTCCAAGGGCAATCTGTGCATGTCTTTTCCGTTGGCGGGATCAGCACAACAACCAACCCTGCCCCGTGCCCCAGATGGGCCAGTGTTTGACATGTTCCCAGAGGCCTCCAACATGCAACAAATTGATGGATGGTCGCCAACTGAACAAGGAAAAATGAACTTGGTTTTTCCCCTCATTTACAAACATTTATGGGCACATGATACGTCTGATACGTCCCAAACACTCTTCCAGGAGCTGGCTGTAGGACATTGAGCAAACCATACCCCTGCCATCATCGAGCTTAAATCTCTTCTCCTTTTATGTCCTGTCATCTACCCAACAACAGTTAAAGATCTAACAAGGACTAAGTATGTTGCTTTGCCTCTGCTGCGTTTGATCATTTCCAGTGCCAAGCATGAGAGTCCGAGAACCTGGCAAAATATTTGTTGGCTGGTTAAATGAAAGGATAGAGGATAGATGGCTGGGTAATCAGTGTCCTGTACACAGTAGGCATTTGATCTATATTTGTTGTTAAAGGCTCCTCCAGAAGTAGGATGAAATTAAATTCCTTTAAGTTAGAATTGGCTTTCTGACCATCTTAATTTAGGTCTCAATTACAGAAATCATTTTTGTAACTGAAGCATTGATATGCATTATAAAAATAGCATTTTATTATTTTTTTATTTTTAAAAAAATATTTTATTTACTTATTCATGAGAGACACAGAGAGAGAGGAGAGAGAGAGAGGCAGAGACACAGGCAGACGGAGAAGCAGGCTCCATGCAGGGAGCCCGACGTGGGACTCGATCCCGGGTCTCCGGGATCACGCCCTGGGCTGAAGGCAGGCGCTAGACCACCGAGCCATGCACGGATCCCCAAAATAACATTTTAATAGACACACATTTATAGTGTAAAAATGATAATTTTTTTGTGTTGGAGGAGTATTATAAAATAGGGAGTCTCTGTCTTCTGGCAGGAGAATAAATAGGTTCAAACTTTCTGAAAGGCAACCTGGAAATATTTTTCTGTAAATCAAAGACATTCATGACATATGACCTAATAATTTTATTTCTAGTGACCCAATTTAAAGAAATATCTGTGAATGCAACTGAAGGGCTACCTATTTTCTTAACCTGAGAAAGAATGATAAAGAATGTAAGCATCAATAATAAAGAAATGGCTATCGGGACACCCGGGTGGCTCAGTGGGTTAAGTGTCTGCCTTCAACTCTGGTCATGACCCCGAGGTCCTGGGATCGAGGTGCACTGGGCTCCCTGCTCAGGGGGGAGCCTGCTTCTCCGTCTCCCTCTGCATGCCGCCCCACTCATGTGCTCTCTCTCTCTCTCTCAAATAAAAAAATAACATTTTAAAAAAAGAAGTGGCTATGTAAGCTTTTATTCACTTATACTGCATACACACAAACACAAATGTTGAATCGAGATTATGAATCATCTTTATTTTCTTCTTCAAACCTTTTATATTACTCTATTTTGAACAATGAATAATATATTATTGTGATAACTTCTAGGAGTGTTAATGTATAAGAGATATACAGGAATAGTAACAGATATGAGCTCAGTTTTAAATAAGTGTGATACCGCCTAGATCAACAAACTGATATTTTGTGCAGGTTTCACTTAAGGTAATTATTGGGGTAATATTTTTAATTTCTTCCTGTTTGAGTTATTGGTCATATGGGAGAGAGTGAATATTCTTCATCAAGAAGAGAGTCAGTTGGTAATTGACTGTTTTTAAAGATGCTTTGGTCCTCTTGTTACTGAACTACCAGAACATTTAGATAGAATAAAAGAAAATCTAAAAGAAACCGCTAAGGTAAGAAAAGCTTAATACTTGGAAAAGTTGTAACTTTATTGTCCTCTATTAAAAATGTGAAACATTCTCAAGTTTTTACATCTCTTATGAAGCTTTTCCCTGTGGTAGAAAATTTCTATAGAAGAATTACATTATCTTCACATGAACCAAATTGTATTTCCTCTCTTTTCTGAGATTTTTGCCACAGCCATATCTGTAGATGCTCTTGTTACAGATTTATTTACCTAGCAATTCAAGTTTCTGATGTTTATGGAGCAACCACTTTAGGAAATGCCTTTGTTTTTCCTTAGGGTGTTTGTCACAAAATTCTCTGTTCCATAGTATACATGTTCGCATTTCTTATAAATAAATGAACTTATTTATTTATTTGTTTGTTTGTTTGTTTGTTTATTTTTATTTGCTTACTTACTTACTTTTAGGGAGGGAGAAGGGGAGAGAAGAGGAAGGGCAGAAGGAGGGAGAGAATCTTAAGCAGGTTCTGCCAGTGCAGAGCCCAACATGGGACTTGATCTCACAACCCTGAGATAATGACCCTGGAATCATGGCCTGAACTGAAATCAAGATTCAGATGCTAAAAAAAAAAAAAAAAAAAGATTCAGATGCTTAACCAACTGAGACAGACACTCAGGTGTCTGTTTGTATTACTATAGAATAATCCCTACATTACTATAGAATAATCCAAACAGCTTTTGAAATGATCAATTCAGCTACTGGGGTATATTGGCTTAACAAAGCCATTAAATTTTAGATAGGAGTCTAGTCTTTACACTAGAGCTATGAAAATAGTTCATATATATTTTTTGGGTGGGGAAATCATTGTCAGCAAAAGTAAAGATATCGTTTATTCATTTGGGAAATAATTATTTTAAGTAAAACGTTACTAAAGGAATATGCAAATTGATTTACATTATACCACAATGATATGATAACTTTAAAAGATATTTATGGTAAAAAAAATATTACCTTTTTAAAAATTATGTAAATAATTTCAGTCCTGCTTGAAAAATCTGCATCAAAATACTGGGTAGGATTCCATCTTCTTATGATTCTGTGAGGGACACTGGAGAAGCATATTAAGTGGGCATGACTCTTGGTCTTTGAGTTTATATACAGTTCAAGGCAATAACAGCTAAAGTGAATATTTAGTTGATATGTCTGATATATAATATATTTAAGCTAAAATATGCACTCTAGTTGTATTTTTAATTTTTGCGTCAAGTGGTATCATCAAATCAATAATGATAATCATTTTAATAAGGGAAGAAAATCACAGATTATATTTGTGATCAAGAAAGAAAAAAAAATAAAGAGAAGGATTCACACAATAGTAATTACCTGAGCAGATGGATTCCTAATCCTAGAAATAAACATGCTAATTAAGCTACGCTACAGAATGACAAGATATTATGGTCTTCTGAGTCTGGAGAGATTGTTATTCTAATTTACTAGTGTAACTTAATTCTCAATATATTAAAAAGTACTTAATCAACCAAATCTTTTTTTAATTATCAAACTTATTTAGGCAGTTTTAATGTTTCTGTAAATTTCTTCCATGTGTTTCTTCTATAGGGGCAGACTTTCTCACCAGTGATTCACGGCTTGTTTCATATTTGTATTTTTCATAGAGCAGGATTGAGTTTTGTTATGTATCTAAGAAGACACTCTTTTTTGTCTGCTGTCAGTGAGATTTTAATTAGGAATTAAAGATCATAATGCTGACCTGTTCACAGCTATCCTATGCTGCCTTCCTTTAAAGATGAAAGAAAGTCTTTATTAATAATTGGAATTTGCAATTCTTGGACTGATTTAGATGAGTTACTGATTTTGCTACTTCCACGGCTAACTATTTTGGAGGAAAGTAATGGGAAGATGGAAAATGATAGACGGAAGGCAGAAGTTTGTTGAAATAAGTAAGTGTGAGAAAGAAGCCAGGAAGAAAGTATCATCATTTTCATATTTACCAGTGCATGAGGAGTTTGAATTACTTAACCAGTAACTGATAAACATAAAATATTTTTGGAAGGTTACCTGGAATACATATAATTAGCATGACATTTCTTAGTGCTTGGATGCAAGTCATTATGGAAGACAGAGATTTTTTTTTAAAGATTTTATTTTAAGTAACCCCTACACCCAACACCCAACGTGGGGCTCGAACCCCACCGCCCCAAGATGAAGAGTTGCATACTCCACCGAATGAGCCAGCCAGGCGCCCCAAAAGCAATAGATTTTTAGAGCAAAAAAAGAGTCATCCAGGAAGAAATTCTATAGCTGGTTTAATTTAGTGTCTAATTGCTTTCCAAAATGTTTGTGTGTGGGACTATATGGGTGGAGGGGAAGTGGTGTATGTTACTTTCCTGTCTTTTTCCCTATATTTAGATTTTAGTTGTAACCATGGTATACACTTTTTTTTATATCAAAAGATATCTTAACTATATTTAAAAGTGGTAAATATTTAAGACAATTATGTAAGTGTAACTGGCCTCAGTTTTAATCTAATTCAACAAACATTTTTTGAATAAACATAAGCCTGGCAGTAGAGAGATATGTAATCTTAAAAAAAAAATCTGGTCCTAACCCCTTAGACCTTATTACTCAAACTGTGGTCCATGGACAAGCAGCACAGGCATTTTCTAGGAAATGTTAGATATACAGAATTTTAGGGACACCTGGGTGGCTCAGCCGGTTAAGCGCCAGCTCTTGCTTTGGGCTCAGGTCATGACCTCAGGATCCTGGGATCCAGCCCCGCACCAGGCTCCAAGCTTAGCGTAGAGTCGGCTTGAGGATTCTCTCCTTTTTCCTCTGCCCCTCGCCCTGTGCTGTCTTTCTAAAATAAATAAATCTTAAAAAAGAAAAAAAGATATGCATAATTTTAGGCTCCATCCCAGCCCTTGGAAACCAAAATCTACATTGCAACAAGATTTCCAGGTGATTCAAATGCATGCTAAATTTTGAGAAGCACTATGTTCGAAGAACATAGTCTAAGCAAAGAAACAGACACTAGCTTTTTTTTTTTTAAGGCAATAATTTTACAAGAAATGTGCTACCTCAGAAACAAATACTGCAGACAGTAATAGAATCTAATTCCGCTTATAGAGACTTGTAATGGTTTTAACTCCACTCTCTTCTATGCTACACTTTCTACATGACACATCAGCATTTTCTAAATTGTGTCTCTGGGTCAAATACACCTGAGAAATGGTGCATATGCCACTGTTTAGCGATGCCCTGTTCCCAAAAGCACGTGAAAGATTCTGAGAAGTCCTAAAAGATGCGTCTGTTTTACATAAACCCAGGAATCCACAAATATACTTAAACATGCAACTTTCTTGCCTTGCGTGGTGCCATTAAAATACTCCAGAACTAGTGTTCTGTGGAACACACTTTGGCAAACACTGCATTTTATGAGTTGGCAACATTTTGCTCATGAATACCTTACTTGGATCCTTCTGCTTTCCATTAACATCTCTTTCTCTTTTTTTATAAAGTATCTAGAATAAATTCAACTTTGAATATAGGTGTGAACAAAAAAATACAATTTAGCTCTGACACAATGTATATAATAATATAGGAAGTCTGAGGCAAATTAATTTACTGTTTTGTTAAAACCCATCCAGATCTGGATAGATAAAGTTGTCTTTGAACAAACAGCATGCGAAAGCCTGGCCTCCACATATCTTTGAAATCAAGCTGGATCCTGCAAGTAATGAAAGGGAAGTTTTGGTTAACTACCAATAATGAATAATTCATTGGTGAGATTATGAATAAGAACAATTGTCATGACTAAAATAATGTTCCTGAAACTGACATAGCATTTGAAATAGGGCAGTTTATAGATTCAGCTAAGAGACAGTAGGTATATACTCTGTGCTGATAAATTGTTGAAATTCAAAACTTCCTTCAGGGAATAGATGCGTGGTTCTGTCAAATTAATAGTAAGGAGCCCTTAAAACTCAGAAATTCAAAGGCAATGAAGTCAAAGCACATGCCAAGGATTTTACAATTCTCAATTCTGTTAGCAACTCAGACCTGCCATTTGTTTGTGTTGCTGCTATTTAAGGTATTTTCTCTCTATTATAAGATAGGCTCTCCTCTACCTTGGAAACTATTTTTTAGTATAGAAAAGACTTTGAAAACACAAGTATACCTACCTTAGCTATTTGGTTAGTTGAGGATGCCTCTAATTCTGACTTCATTGGCCCAATGATTCTTGTTTGTTTTAAAATATTAATCCAGCCTAGCAGGGCTCTCATAAATCTGCTCCTCCTCGTACGGCAGTAACAGTATAACTCCCACTGGAAGGTCCCTGAGGTAAGAGCCCTCCTTGGACCACAAGCTTGGCAGGACTCCACGACGTCTTCACCCAAGACACGCAGCCAGGGGAAACCCGAGGTAGAGTTTCCAAGATGATTAGCCACTGTTCTTCTAATTTCTAATTTTTAACTCAAAGAAAATCACAGAAGTTGACCTCAGACATCATTTGGCCGCCGTTCCCTGTGTTAACCCAACCCCAGTTCTTAAAACTGAAATCACGACCCAGCTATTTTAGCAAATTGCGGCTGGCCATTCCAGTTTGCCAACAGCGACTCTCCCTGTCATCCAGGTAGCATGTGATGGAATTGCCTAGGGCTTAGTAAATCTTGTGGTTTTGTGAAGAAAATCCAGGAGATAAGTTCTTGTTTTTCATAGAGAGAAAAGATCATTCCTACGTATACTGATAGCATGTCTTTCCGGTATCTTCTTTCTGATTCATTTAAAAATGTGCATTTTTTAAAGCCTCATGCGAAATAAAACATCAGTACCTTCTGCATGTGTTTCCTGTGGGAACCAAACAATATTACAGAAGCGTATACAGCAAGACGTACAGAAATGTAGGGGGAGTGGAAAATTAAACTGTAGTGAAGGGAGCAAATGGGTAATGTAAATTATATTGATACTCTAAACAGATAACTTGGCTTTGGGGACAATAGTGTGGTAAAATGCTGCATTTCCATTTCTTATCATTATGCCTGACAGTACCTAGATAAAAACCATTGTCAAATTTACTGAAAAGGGGAAATGCAAAAATATTTGTGGTCCACACCTGGCTTAAGCTAGAGAAAAAGCTTTAGAAAGGTCCACTGGAACTTGGTTAATTTTCTTATCAGATGTATAATTGACAAATTAGGTTGTTCCCATTTGTGAGAAGGAAAAAATAAATGAAATGACACAGTGCTACTATAAAAGGAGGGATGCCACTCATGTTGAAAGAGAACAGAAAGAGTATGTCACAAATATATATCCGATGTTTATTCCCATGTAATTCGAGAATGATGAAACTGAGCACTCTTCTAGTCCAATTACCTTCCCTACATAAAAATATTTTGATGCCTCCACTTTATATATGAATATTTATATTGAATACCATACCTACACCTATGTGTACAATATATATGGGTACCGATGTATATACCTAAAGCAGCCCACCAATGTGATGTCAAAGGGAATTCTAACATAACTGAAAAAGAAAAAAAAAGGTGTTGTTCATTTTTAAAATATGCATTATTTTTTACACATGAAGAAACACTTCTGTTTGGTCAGATCACATCCGCATGACAGGGGAAATTTTATTCACATTCATGAAATCAAGTAGCCCCTAAGCTGTACTTGAGATCATAGTTTAAAAAGTCACATTAAATCAGACACCTGAAACTCCTCTTCTAGAAAAGACGATATGGATTGTCAGGTTCTTGGGTCAGCTCACAGAGTGGATCGAGCGCTAGGTACCACAGGTAGTCCTAAGGTCATCCTGGAGCCTCCATACCTGACTTTCTCTGGAGTTCTGAGCCATTTCATTCTGAACTCAATTCTATTCAACTGTGTTTCTTAAGTATTTTTGATGTGCCATGTGTTAGACAATTGCCTTGTAACTTTTCTGGGTCTGGAACCTATGGCCCATCTCAACCTTGAAGACTGAGCCACCCTATGCCCCAGAACCCTTTGGCAAATATCCCATGGCTGTCTTCCACGTAAACGTAAGCCTTAAAGTAAGATAAAGAACTTGAGATAATGGGGCTTAGTGGTTCTGAAAGCTACGAAGGGAAGGTGTGGGTCTGGCGTCAAGGGGATTGATATACCAGCATTCTCTGATAACGGTGATGCTAGGATGTAACCACTCATTTGGAAATTGTGTACTCTTAAGTTGGAGAATGATGAAGCCATTAATAGATCACAGCACTGAAAAAAAATGAATGAGTTAAGTTGCTAATAAATAATAATAACTTTGAATTATAACTTGTGGTTGATTACCACCCATCCTTTGACTTGTACCTTTTTTTTTTTTTAATGGAAGATAGAAAGGAAGAGAAGTTACAATAGAAGCACATGATGTTGTGATCACTGGGTGTTACACTCAAGTGATGAATTACTCAACAGTCCATCAGAAATTAAGAATGTACTATACGCTGGCTAATTGAAGTTCAGTAAAAAAAGAAGAGTAAATTTTGAATGGATGGATGAAAAAAATGGATGAACTCATTTACTGAGTAATTATTATATGCTCAGACACTATTTCAGACAATTTCTCACCCTCCTTGAAATGTCCTAGGTGTCCCCGCTCCATAGAGGAGGCAACTAATGTGAACGGTATTGTGACTTCCCTTAAGGACTACACACCTCATAAAGAGGTAGGATTGGAATTTGAATCCATTTTCTTTTGACTCCAAAGATCACAGGTAGGAATAAAACCCCTTAGTTTCAGAAAGTAGTATTCTTGGTAAAATAACTATCATTGGGAAGTTTGCACGCCTGGCAGTGTGGGTTTCCTTAGGTCCCCGTTCCCAGGCTTTGGTCAATTTCTTCCTCAAGGAAGGGTTTTGGGAGAAGAGTATTCCGAACGGAGGCAAACCCTGTACAAGCCGATGACAAGTTAAACGTGAGAGGAGAAGAGGAAACATCTACATTTCAGTGCAGTTTTGAATCAGAAGATGCAGCCAATGGAAACCTCTCCCAGGAAGTGCTAGAAGGACTTAGTGGGGGAGGAGAAGGGAGGGGAGGGGTGGAGAACTAGCATGGCACCATCAGTTTTTAATATTAAGCCATCAGAGGACAATATGCATATAGCAAAATTTTACTCTTGTGAAGCGATTTATTTATTTATTTATTTATTTATTGTGAAGCGATTTAGGTACAAATTCAGATATAATATATTTTCTTGTTTATTTTGCTTACCAGCCAAAGTGATGACAGCATGAAGAATAGTTACTGAAATAGCATAATCCCAGAGCCGTTCTTCTACAACCAGAACGAAAAGCAATCCGCAAACAAAGTAGGTGACCTGCGTTGAGATTAGAAGAACTGCAAATAGAATGAAGACTATAATTATTTGGAACTAGAGAAACTAACAGTTCTGAAACACGGTTAGTTAACAGAACCATTACAACTTACTCTGCGAGGAAATTTTGGTAAGAATTTTCAAAATATTCCATCTCTTAACAGTCCTCAAATTTGGGTAAGAGCTTTTTAACATATTCTGCCTCTTAATAATCCCTTGACTTTTAGAAAATAATTTGTTTCACTTTCTTTGTACTCATCACTTTAAAGGTAAATACAATGAAAAAAGGTTACCATGTAATCAATACACGTTAATCTATAGTTCGACTGCAGCTGTCCAATTAAGATATATTAAAAACTAATGAGAAATACAGGTCTGAGTTTTCAAAAATGAAAAAAAAGAAATGTAAGAATTCATTGACTTATAACATTCCTTTGGTACCAATCACTGCCTTTCTTGGAAATGAGTTCTTTCGCGTCTTTGTAATGAAGTGGCAGTTCCCATAGTTCTCGGGGACACACAACCGGGGACCCTGGGTGAAAGGAAGCCTCATGAATGACTTGTGTGGATGGAGGCACTCTTCTAAACCACCCGATTGTCTCAGAGTCGTCTCCCTGAACACGTATAAAGAGCTAGTTATTTACAGGTCAGGACCACAAATCTCTAAGAGCCTTGAACATGTGAAGGGTCAACCTTTTGCGCCTTGTCTTTGATACGGATATTTAAGACTATAGTGCTTTCAAAGGAGAGATCCATTAAACATATGTGACAAATATATGTGACCTACCATCAAGGTCCCTTTATAATGATGTCATTTTCAGTAAAAATCACCTTTTTTTTTTTAAACAAAAATGCAGCAAATGATTGAGATGTTCTAATAATTCAGGAATCAATGAATCTAGACGGGCAAACTCTCCATTTTTCAAAGCAAAAGGTAAAATAATCACGTTATATCCCTTGTGCAGAAGTAATTTATTAACCAGCAAGCCAGCGATTGTTTTGTGGTGAGCGAGGCACTAGCCAAGTGAACAAGTCCCAAGTGCCACCCTTTTGAAAGGCCTTACACTGATTTCTCCTCAATTATATTTAATTTCACTTAACAGGTTTCAAAAAGTTGAAGGGAGAATTCATACCGACTCCTTTTCTATTATACAGGAATAAATTTTTTAGTTCAGCATGTCCTGTTCCCTAAAATCTAGGCTGAGGAAGGAAGTACATTGATGGATCATATTGACAGCACCTCTTCCCAGCACGTTTCCACTTCTACCTCTATCAGTGGCTCACGCAGCCTCCAGATTATTAGAGGGAAATGGAGAGGCCTCTTTTATCAGCATTTATAGATTTTATAGGTTTACTTGCAGCTACTTGGAGACATTGATTTTAGTCTTGAACAAGCTGTATTTGCATATATTGATTTACAAAAAAAGGCTTATGCTTTGTTTATAATATGAAAGAAAGCATGATTTTTAAAAAGTAATACAAAATTTAAAATCAGGATACCAATGTGATAGTCTTGCTTTTTAGCTTAGGAGGTATAAAACCTTGAGTACAATTTTAACGTCTGGGTCAGTCTGTTTCTCTTTAATTAGTAAATGGAGTGCTATCTTTTCCACCTCAAAAAATTGTTAGGAGGATTTTAATTTAAAATGAAAGCAATTTGTAACCTATTCTCTGCTATGCAAAGGAAAGATATTAGTAATCAAAATGTTTTAACTAGACTTAAACCTTCCAGTGTCCTTGCTAAACCTACTCCCCTGGGTGACAAAATCATTGAAACAGATGAGAAACTTGACCCTAACTCCATGCCCCAGGCTCTGCGATTACTCTCCCACTTTATCTCTGAGATTAAAGTCTAAATTCTCAAAGTGACAACTTTGAGGAGTTAGGGGAGTTATCTCCCCAAGCCCAGAATTAAAGATCTAATAGGCTAAGGTTTTATTGATATCTTTGTATAAATGTTAGTGTTTTGTGAGAGGAGAGAATGATATAAACTGTGCCAGGCATCCTGGGGATCTTCACTAATCTCTGCTATGTAAAAACACGCCTTTCCAATAAGCTGTGTCATTCCTATCTTTCATTGACTAACCCAAAGGCAAGAATTAAATAGTAACAGTTGAGTTTTAAATCCCCTTCCAAAAAAAAACCCCACATACACAGCCCTTACTTAACTCTTAACTGTGACTATTTCCTTATCAATTGTGGACAGTTTTGATAGAAAATAAGTTAATTCTACATTCAATAGGGAAGCGCATAAAGAGAAAGTTAGCATAGAGTGTTAGGCCTCTTGCGTCTCATTAGAATGAGAGTCTTTTTCCTAACATATTCTTCGTCTATTCAAAATTGAATCGATAAAAGCACCAAACAAGGTCACCCATTCGAGGACGTTGTTCTAAAGCTTTTTAATTCGAAGTCAGTAATTCTAACTGACCAAGCCTCCTGTACAAGTCATATTCAAAATCTGGTTTCTTTGTCTTCAGGCAATTTTTGTAGATTTGCATATTTGTTCCAAAAAAAACATATCCAGTGGTTTTCTAAAGAATCGTAATGCTTAAAAAATCCACAATTCATTAAAAAAAAAAGTAGGATGAAATTTAACAGACTGTTAAGAATAATTATATTTAGAAAGTAAGTTTATGATTGAATTTCTTCTTTTTCTCCTTTCTACTTATAGGTATTTTATAAGCTTTCATTAATTTATGTGTATTATTTTATAATGGAAATAACATTAGAATCTCATTTTTCTGAAGATGGGACAAACCATGAATCCCCCCCAAAACAAGTATGTTTGACATATATTCAATGCAAGTAGCTGTTATTAACACATATGAGGCTTATGAATGTAGTAGGTATCAATTAATAATTATTTTTTCAACTGAAATTATGAATTTAAAAGAGATACATTTTTCCTTAGTATACTCTCACATATCACTTTTCCTTCGCAATGTGTTCCCCCCCCCCCATTTTGGAAAGAAAAATCAAACTAAGCAGAAATGTACAAAGCAGAAAATGAAAGTCCTCTGTCATCCCAGCTGGGAGATAACAGTTTGTTGCATAATTCTCCAGATTTCTTACCACTGACACCATGTATTTTACTCTGTTCTACAAAAATGAATAATTACACTACACAAACACTATTGTCGTCCTTATTTTCCATGCCATATCTCATGAGCATTTCTCTACATCAACATATTAAATCAGTCTTCTTCCTCTTCCTTGAAAGATGTTTAATGTGCAAAATATTTGCCTACAAGATCATCAAATAAAAATTCCTATAATAATTCTATTCGTTTATTCCACTATTCCATCCTATCCCACCTTTTAGGAATAGCCACTTTAAAATTTGTGATGGCATTTTTCCACATTAATTTTTGAAGTCAGATATATAAGATACAGATGGCTGAGTGGAAGGCCTGATATCTTACAAATTTTTATAAAACAAAAACTATTTTGTTTTTTGACGCATTTAATTCACTAATTGACAAAGATTGGAAATTAAAACCAATTACCTTTAAATTTGTGTTGAGCCATAAGGGGTTTGTTTTGAAATCAAATGGTGCCAGGACATCCAACTCATATGCCCTGAAGATGTTACAAATGAAAATAGTTTTCTCCGGGGGCCGCAGTTCCTCCTAACTTCGCATATCAAGGCTTTGAATATCACTCTTCACATAAGTTATTAGTTTTACCCACATTGTGGCACATTTAGGAGCTGGCTGACTTGCATGGCAGCCAAATAATCTTTTTATCCACATTGTCTTATTTGTCCAGTTAAGTCCACCTAGTGGGCTTCATTGTATTTTAGGTCTCCGCTGTAATCTTGAAAGTCCTTTCTATTAAATATGGGAGGAGAACTTAACCTAATTCTGTGGCAAGAGCCTAGGCATGGAAATCCACAAGACCCAGGCTCTAACCCAATGGTGTTGTGAAACTGTGAATTTGGGTGAGTCCGTTCCATTTGGAGCGGAACTTTAGTGTCTCTTCTGTAAATTGAAAAGGTTAATCTCTGAGATCTCTTCCTGTTGTAAAATTGGAGTCTATAAATATACACCCTCTACTGTGCCTGTTGTAGTTGTGTGCAGCTGGTCAGTCAGTTAGCTGCCTCCTGGAGCTTTAAGGCCCAAGAACTTAAAATTCCTCTCCTCTGACTCACATTAACTACAAATCCCTGAAATCAGGCTCAGAGAGCCTTGAAGATTCTCAGCTCTTCCCTGCTCCAGGCATGGCCTCACCATCTCCCGTCCCAGGAACAGCTGAGACTGTGTGTGAGCAGCAGATGCTTCCTCAGTGGGTTTGCCTGCAAGCATGCTGAATAACATTATTCCCATTGCAAAAGTTGGTATAATTATTTTTGGTTACTAATTTGCATATTGAAATCAAAGGGTCCTAACTCCTTGCTTGCACAATAAAATTAAATTATGTAAACACTCTACTTCTTAGAAATTATTTGTAAAGCTACATTCAGGTATTTCAAAGCAATCAATATATTGGCAACCTTAATTCGTAGAGACAAAATTCACCCATGGCAAGTCAAAAAAAAATTACCCCCCCCAAAAAAGTCTCACAGTGCCATAGCAATATCATTGAAAATACACATTTTACCTTGTCCTCATAATAACCCTCTTTTGATTAATTACTTCCATTTGACAAATGAAGACAAGAGAAGCTCTATGGCTTAGTTAAGATTTTCCAAAAAGTTAGTAAGAACCTAGGCCAGAATTTAGGTCTCCTGACTTGAGTCCAAGAGAGATTTCCAGTATGTATCAGAAAATATTTAAATCCGATGCAGATTATCTCTACATTCCCTTCTAATTCAAATCTGCTCTGATTCAATACCAGCCCAGGGAGTAATAGGTTCACTTTCTTTGTATCACCATCTTCCAAAGAAGAAAGAGTAACAGTCTTGTCTGGTCCTGTCTACCCACATCATTTCATGATTGTTGCTTTGATCATTTTTGAAGATGGCACATTTGCTATTTTTCCTTTAAAAAGGTGCAGAAATATATCATTTTTAAAACATTGTATCCCCTATTCCATAAAGGCATGCCAAGTACTAAATATAGACTCCTTTCATATTCAATCTTAGCTTTTAAATTCTGTTTGAAGGCAGCTTTCCTGAGCATCATGCAGCACATGCCCAGGACCTCGTAGTACACAGTGTGGAAGAGGATGACACATATAAGAAGATTCTGCAAAACAACCTGCAGAGAACACAGACGTGAGCTCCAAGAGCCTGGGCTTTTTCACATGGTTGTTGGTAAGGAGTCTGACAAACAAAAGACGATGGATGACCCCTAGATAATGTTGGCTAACTTTGTTTTGCTTGGAGACCCACGGGGCGGGAAGGACTTCAAAGTCCATGGTGAAAGTTTTTCTGACTGGAAAGGCTGGCATAGTCTGCATCTGCACCAGGATTGGTGCAGTACGAAAATCCATGTCACTTACCTTCCTTCTCCTACAACACACGTCCTACATGTTAACACTTATAGTTTAATTTGACAAAATGATCTTAAATCTCAGCCATCATGATAGTCAAAATATGAGAACAGCTGAGAAATTTTGAGAAGTATGAACACAAAAGTACACAGTAACACGGTAATAATTAAACCTGTGTGCAAGAATTTACAGAGCAATTGGCGAAAACACAGTAGACAGTCCTAAAATGGCCTCTACTGCATTTGAGACTTGAAGGAAGCACTGCAGATTAATGGGGACCAGATGGATTACTCAATAAACAGTGTTGTGAAAATTGTCTAACTTCTAGACAGAAAACTCCCATTAGATTCCAGTCTTGTACCAGACACCAAAATAAACTTGAAATGGATTAAGGGCTTAAATGCCAAGAAATAAAATGGGAGAAAATATTTGCAATATATATTATGAGCAGAGGATTGATATCCACAATACATAAACACATACAAATAAAAAAAGACAAACAAACCAAGAGAAAAATGGACAAAGTATATAAATAGGCAGTTCACATGAATAAACATTTAAAAAGCCAATAAACAATCGAAAATGTCTGAACCTCACTATTAATCTTTTGAAATATATTCTTATGAATATAGTAAAGATGTCAGCATTTCACATGGAAATTTTCCAGTTTATTCTTTTCCCTTTTTATCTTTTTAAAAGTCTTCTTGTTTGGTCAACACCTCAACACTTTAGCAATGTTCATTTTCTCTAAATGACCAATCCGCCAAATCTAACACATCTTTTAATTGGCCTGGGAAGAGGAGCCTCCACTGGATACAAGAGAACAGTCAGCAGAGAGCACATCACCACCATTTGACTGAGTGGGCCAAGTTTACAGCTCTACCAAGAGCTTATTTCTTTCAAGTATCTAAAAATAGGTGGACGGTCTGGCGTAAGAGAACTATAGGAAATCAGGACTAAAGGGTTCTAGCACCTTCAGGATCTGTCCCCCTGCCCTGCCCACACCAATGTCATCCCTAGCCCCTCCTACTCTTTGCCTGTAGACTCTCCATTGGCAAATCTCTTCTGCCTCTGCCCATCGTTCTCAACCCCCCTTTGTCCTTCAGTATCTCCCACTCCTTGCTGCCTAATCCCCCACCCTTATTTTCAGGTGAAATATATTTGACATATAATATTGTATAAATTTAGGGGCCACAACATGTTGATTTGCTACATTCATATACTGTAATATGAGTGCCCTAGTAACGATAGTTAGCGCTTTGGCCTGTCTCATAATGATCATTTCTTTTTTGTGGCTGGAACAATTAAGATCTAGTCTGTCAGAAAGTTTGATGATTATAACATAATATTGTTGTCTATATTCTCTATCCCGTGCATTCGATCTCTAGGACTTACTACACCCTGCAAGTTTGTACCCTTCACACTTTAATCTTTCTTTAAGACATGGATAGCTCTATCATGTCATGATGGCTGACACAATCCTTTTTAAGGGAAAAAGCAAAAAGATGAGACCTTCTCATGGCTCTCTTTCTTTTGTGAGAGAATAAAAGTCTTTCTTAGAAACCGCCATCAGATGTCCCATTATATCTCATTGACCACCATTTGAGTCCTGTGCTCACTACCTGAACAATTGCAGAGAGTAAAGGGATCTACCAGGATAGGTCTAGAAAGAACATTGGGACTTTGCTCCCAGAAAAGGGCACCTACTACTGTAATAAAATGAAAATTGTTAGCAATTATTAGCAAGGAAGGAAAAAGGGGAGTGGGGCCTGCTACAAGGTAGGCAACTAACAGTGTCTTCCAAGTGGTGGAATCAATATGGAAAAACTAATTTGTAGAGAAGATTCTTTAGAGGTCAAGAGAACATGTGAATGCTCTACCTGAGTTGAAGGTCCAACTACTATGCCCACATTTAAGTTGGATGAATTTCTTCCCAACTGTCATGTTTGAATCTGCTGATGGAAGATGGATCTGTGATAGGGAACAATATTGGTGCTTCTGCAGACTTAAAATTTTCTTCAGGGCCATGTGTGTTTGGAATTGCTTTACTCTTTTTTCTATATTTTAATATCTGTTTTTCTTTTAATTTGAGCACTAAGAGGCTCTAGCTGAAATTTTCTAGATGATTGCTTCATTTCAACTCAATCCAAAATAAGATATACAATATATAGTCCCTATAGTAATATATACTCAAACATAAAACTATTTTTATTTCTATGTTAATATTAAAATTTAAATAATTTTTGAATATATTAACTTCCTATCAAATTTTACTTCTGTAATCTCAACAGGGGATGTCATACATCCTTAGAAAACACACAAATACTAATAAATCTAAGACATTTCAACTAGTTTTTAAAAAATGAAATCATAATTTGTGGGGATACATATTTATTGACAAATTTTACAAACATGTCTACTTTCTCCCCAAATCTACACAACACTATATATAAATATATAAATAGAATTACACATTTAAAAAGAAATATTTTTGAAATGCAAGGCATCATTTTTAAAAATAATTACCATTTTTTCTACCTGAATAATATATATTTAGGTTTTCAAATAATAATTTTCCTATAAGCAAATACAGTTGCCTCTATAACTTCTTCCTATAATTTATACTCTGCACAGCTTGCAAAAGTAACTTTCTAAAAGGCAATCAGACCATGACATTCCCCTGCTGGATATCCTCCGATGGCCCCACAATCATCAGGATTCATTCATCCATTTTTTCACTTGACAAATAGTTACTGGGCTGAGTGGCAATGCAGAGGGAATTGGATGTGGTCCCCAGCACAGAAACTCAGTCTAGCAGTGTTTCTCAAGTGTATAAGTATCAGACTCACCTTGAGGGCTTGTTAAGACACAGATTTCTGGGCCCCAGTCCCAGAGTTTCTGATTCAGTAGGTCTGAGTTGGGACTCAGAAATTTGTGTTCCTGACAAGTTCCCAGGGGATGCTGGGTCTTCTCTATGACCACACTTTGAGGACCACTGATCTGGAGGCAAGAATGATGAGTAAACAGCCACTACACAGAGAGAACTCTGGTTAAAGAGTGTACGGAGTGCTGTTTTAATAACATATTTAGCCCAATGCACCCAACATATTATAATTTAAATGCATATTAAAGATTAAAAATTATTAATGAGATAGTTTATGGTTTTTGTTCATACAACATCTTAGAAACCCAGAGTACTTACTTACATCTCAATTTGGACTAGCCACATTTCAAGTGCTCAGTAGCCTTGTGTGGCCAATGGCCACATTATAAGACAAGGCAGTTCTAACCACTGCCATTGCCTTTCCTTCCAGTCCCATCCCCTCACTTCTGCCCCAAACGGTTGATGGCCTGAATTATATTTACTATTTGTTGTTGAATTACTATGCGTCAGGTACTATAACCGTAATTTCTCATTTTATCCACCCTTCCCCATACCCCACCATTATGTGCACACATGAAAAACTTTCTGGGTATGAGTAACTATCATCTGCATTTCATAGATTTGGAAACTGAGGCAAAGAGAAGTTAAACTTAGCTCAAGTGGCCTGTGTGTGGCAGGGCTCCGGTCCAGAGCTGCTGGATGTCAAAGCTCTTCTTTCCGTTGTGCTGTCCTGCCTCCCACCTGGGAGGATCTCGATAGAAGAATGCTGAATAGTCAATTCTAGTTCAACATTTTCTTTTGAAAATGATGAAAACTGATTCTTGACTAGGTTGAGTGAATGGCCCAAGGTCATATCTTAATTTAGTGGCAGAGACAGAAAAAAAATTATATTTAATTACCAAAAGAAAGACACTTAATAATGCTACCGAAATGGCTGAATATATAGCTTCATTGTGAACAATTATTATTGTACTTTAGGAAAAACCAATATATAAGAATCAGAATTTGTAGCCATCTAGATATTTAGCAACTGCCAAAATTTTTATTACTTCTTAAAAAAAATATTTGGGTCCTGAACCAAAGAAAGTATTAAAAAAGTATGGCATTTATGACATTTCGCTATTTGAACTTGACTGGATATTTCACTATGTTAAAGAATTACGGTTAATATTCTAGGATGTTCTAATGATTGGAGATTTATCATATGCAAATGCAGATCATTATAAGTGCAATTTCTTTATTAAAAAATCTCCCATGTTGTTTTATTTGTGCATAATAGCAAACCTATTTTGAGAATAGAATATATATGCACAAGTCTGCAAAATGTGCAGATTTAGGATATGGTAAATACTGTGTAAGTTGCTTTCAAAAAAACTGTCTGCTAAAAGTGGTCTTACACTGTCATCATTTTTGAGGCAAGCTATTGTGATGCCAGCTTTCCATCCACAGCCCTAAACAACAAAGCATTTATTTAATGAGTTGAAATTAAGGAAGGACTACACCTCCAAAAAGAGAACAAAATTCTTATAGTTTGAGGTCTCAGAATCCCCCAAACCAGGACTCCTTTACGCAGGTGGTGTCTCTCAGGTTTCGGAGCCTAAGTGAAGCTTGAGCGCCCCAGCCGCACAAGTCATTCAACTCTCCTACAAGTTTCCAAACTGGTTTGACTGGTGTAGGAGTGTGGACAATCCTGACTCCGTCTTTGGCTCTCCGTCTTGCTCGTGGCCCACACAATGACCCCCCTGCCCCAGGGCAATGTGTTCCGGGCCCTATGAAGGCTCATGCGTGGTCTGACCAGAGGGCGGGAAGGCTCATTCGAATCTCCCCTCGGGTGCACAAACGGCTCCACTTTAGATCACTACCCTTGATCTATAGACTCTGTGGGTTGAGGTCCGGACTCGGCAGAGAACAGCAGTGCGGCGTCTGGATGGTGATCCACAGATCCCCACCGCCTGTAAGTCACCCTGAATAAAACTCTGGGCAGGTGGTATAGAGAGGCTTGCTTCGTTTGTCAGTCTCCACGTGACTTCTTGGTCTGCAAGAGACTCCCCTGTCCCTCCTCTACCTTCTAACTCTGGGTATAATTCAAAAAAGGAAGAGCTCATATTCGTTCCATTCTTCTGGAGTCAATCAGCTACCTTTCATCCTTCTCTTCATTTGTCTTTTGAATTTTTCCTGTTGTATCATTTCATAATGTCCCAGAGCGATGTCTTCCACATATTTTATATTTCTTCAAGCAATTGGCTAAAAAGATATGGGATCTAATTTTTCTGTGACACTCACCCCCTTTTATCTAGAGGAGGAATGGGATGTGTCCTCTATGCTCACTGATGTGTTCACCGTGTCTGGCCTGCTTCCTGGCACACAGTAGGTTCTTGGAGACTAGGAGTCGGCTGACTCATTACAGTTTTAGGATTAGAGGAGCATGGCTGGTTTTCAGCCTGCACACGAGTATCTGTTATGGGAGATCAGAGCCCCGGCCACATGCAACACCACAACATAAAAGTAATCTTTGCTGAACAATGAGATAGTCATCAGTCACCAGATAGTTACCGCGTGTTGACATTGTGCCTGAAGTGATCCCTGGGTAAACACTTGGAACAAATAAATATAACCAATATTTACATGTCTGTTTAAGGTATGCCTGTATGGATTAGCTTACCCTTCAAAATAAACACTAAGATTGAGCCAGGATGATGATCACTTCTTTTCAGGTGAAGAAACAGAGGTTCGGAGAAATGAAGTGGTATTCACAAAACTGATCAATGGAAAAGTTGCAATTTTATATCAAGTTCCTTAACTCCAAGTCAGAAAGCAAATCTTGTGGTTCTGGGTATGAGGCAAAACCACCTCACAGAAGGGAGATGACCTAGGTTTTACCTTAGTAAGAATCATAATGGTCCACACTCTCCATAGTCAAGCCAGCTCACATGACCAGTAAGTGGTTCTCAAATTGTATTAATCTTAAGAAATACCAAGTGTTTACATGAGAAACGTGCAAATTCCTCACACCCTATATCTAGATACTAGGATTCTATAGACATTGGGTAGAGCATTTTAATGAGTCTCTCAGATGATTCCAATGCAAAGATCAACTGAGGACATAGGAACAAGTCCAGGGGATACACAGAATATAGGTTTCTCCTTTTTTTTTTTTTTTAAAGATTTTATTTATTTATTCATGAGAGACACAGAGAGAGAGAGAGAGAGAGAGAGAGAGAGAAGCAGAGACACAGGTAGAGGGAGAAGCAGGCTCCATGCAGGGAGCCCGACGTGGGACTCGATCCCAGGTCTTCAGGATCACACCCCAGGTTGCAGGCAGCACTAAACCGCTGCTCCACCAGAGCTTCCCAGAATATAGGTTTCTCCTACAGTTTCCTCTGTGGGTAGAGTTTTTTTTTTTTTTTTTTTTTTTAAGATTTTATTTATTTGAGAGAGAGAGCACAGGCATGGGGAGCAGCAGGTGGAGGGAGGAGCAGGGAGCCCCACTTGGGGCTCGATCCTAGGATGCAGGATCATGATCTGAGCTGAAGGCAGATGCCTAACCCGCTGAGCCACCCAGGTTCCCCTCAGCTAGAATTTCTAAATGAGAATTGGATAGAGAGCTGGGAGGACGGACTCCTGAGCAAAATGTGCAAGATGGATGAGACATTTCCAACGAGAATGAACAAATATAATCTTTTACTTCACTGATAACACAGAAATGTGCACTGAAACAATAAGACACTATTGTTCTCCTATAGGCAAGATATATTTTTTTTAAAAGAATCGCTTGTTCTGGTGAATATAATAGACATTGTTCTAGATTGTGCTGCTGTGAGTAGAATGGAGTACAAGTCTAATAGGAAGCAATATATCCATCTGTAGTTTTCCAAAGTCTGATTCTAAAACTAAGTACATATTTCTGGTAGGAAATAGAAAAAGTCTTAAAGGTGGCTGCCTTTACGTGGTGAAAATCATTGGTGATTTCTCCCCTTTTTCTGTATTCCATAAATTTTTAATTAAAGAAAGAGGCCTAGTTTCTAGCCATCACAACTTGTATGATTGTAGGCAAGTTATTCTGAGCAATGTTTTTATCTGTACAATAAGGCAGAGGTGTTTTTAACCCTTCAGGGCTCATCATTTTGTAGGGTGTCTAATGTAAACTGTAAACTATGTAAAAACATGTAGATACGCGCACAAATGCACGAGACGTGTGCAATTTCAGTGTTTTCGCGGAGACCCTGAAGGCCATGCATAGGTCCCAGGTCAAGGATCTGTAGTCTTGAAGGATAATTCCAATTCCAGGTAAGTGCACCTCAAATCCTGTGGGGGAGGGAGCACCCCTGTCCCCATTAGAAGAACTAGAGGCCCTCGATCCAGCCACCATATCCACGGCCATGGCAGATGCTGCGAGCCTTGCTGTCTGCGGGATTAGGGAAGGAGAACCAGACCAGCTAAAGCAGCCGCTCTCCGGGGCGGGCCCCTGGGTGGCGGCCTGGCCCCTGGGTGCTGGCTTTGGGTCAAGCGAGCTTCTCCAAAGCCCCAGGGACAGCAGCTGGAGAAGTCACCCCACACCAGGCACGGTGGCCTAGGCCGGAGGTGCTGCGCAGGCGGGACACAGGGAAGGCCCAGGCCAGGACACCCCTGAGACCAGGCTGTGGCCTGGCTGTGCGTTAGACCCTCCGGGCCCCGACGGCAGGGTCGTCCGGCCAGAGAGCTCTAGCAAGCCAGTGCGACAGCGTTGGCCGGTCGCGAGGCTCGGGTCATTCTGGGGCCTGGGGAAGAGTGTCCTCGGGGCCTGGTGGCAGTTTCAGCGTCACTGCAGGTCTTCGATACTTCTTCTCTGGTCTCTGAAGTTCAGAGGGATCTAAAGTACTCTCGGCCCCCATTGCCTTCTTGATCTTCTAAATTCCAGCTATTATTAAAGTAATATACGTCCATTAGTCCAGTCCCCAAATATTTAGTACAAAGAAGATAATAATTCAGGGGCACCTGGGTGGCTCAGTGGACGAAGCATCTCCTTGGGCTCAGGCCATGATCCTAGGGTCCCTGCTCTGCGGGGAGCTGGCTTCTCCCTCTGCCACCCCCCCGCCATGCATGCTTGTGCTCTCTCTTTCTCTCTCTGAAATAAGTAAATAAAATGTTCTTTTTTTTTTTTAAAGCTAAAGATAGACACATATATGACTTTGAACCTAATAGTCCTTGCAGAAATTTTGGAAAACATAGAAAGTACCCAAAAAAGTGAAAATCACCCTAATCCATTATTCAAACAAATCTAAGTTAAATTGCTGTTCAGAGCCGTTGGGTTCTTTTTCTCTAGCTTCCAGAGACTAGAAGTAAGTGGGGGCTTTTACATCTCTCTCCCATATCCTCGATTCAGTATCTAAAAACTGTAAATCTGATAGGAAATATAAATGTCTTTTTTTTTTTTTTAAGATTGTATTTACTTATCGGAGAGAGACAGAGATTGTGACAGGGATAGCGAGAGAGCGTGAGCAGGGGGGAAAAGGAGAAGCAGGCTGTCTGCTGAGCAGGAAGCCCGACCCGGGGCTCGATCCCAGGACCCGGGGTAACAACCTGAGCTGACGGCTGACGCTCAACCGCTGAGCCCCCCGGATGCCCCAGGAAATCTTAATGTCTTAGGAGTGTTTGTCTTTAGCTGCTGAAATCATGGGTATTTCCTTCTTCCTTTTCTGTATTTTATAAATTTCTAATGAGAAAAAGAAAAGACCAGGTTTCCAGGTTGTACGTTACAATCATAGCAAGTCATTCCTAAAATAGTGCCAAATATACAAAAGTTTATTGGCAGCTAAACCCCAAGGTATTTGTACAATCTGCCCCTGAGCATGCAGGGCCTTCCCACCGCGTCCCTCAGCACTCCGCCCAACACTTGGTGCCGCAGGTTTGCTCTGAGGCTGTGGCTGCCACCGGATCCTGCAGGAGGGTCAGCCGTGTTGGCCATATGGGTCCACAGATTTGCTCCTGGGGTGTGTGTTGGGGGAGCGGGCTCTAGATCTGGGGTGCTCCCCTGGTGGGGTTTCGGCAGCCGAACTCCCCGATTCTGAGACGGGGCTCACGCGAGCAGTGCGAGGCCTATTCAGTTTGGTGGATTTTGAATGATGCTCACTCCATCAGCACGAGGCCCCTCCTTTCTGTGCTCACGGACAAACTCGCGGGGCAGCGAACCTGAGAAGCTCCGCCGTGTGCCTTCCTGGCGGGGGGATTTCAGACGCAGCCACCAGCTCCTGGAATGTACCTGAGCCACCTCTGCACACGTCTCCCATGTGTTTTACCAAAATATTTTATATGAACTATGTATTTTCAAAATAGATCTTTGTATGTTAATATCCACGTTTGACCCATTTTGCCTGGCTTAACATTTCACTACAGACTTTGCAAAAGAAAAAAAATGAGGGATACCTGAGTGGCTCAGTGGTTGAGCATCTGCCTTCGGCTCAGGGCATGACCCCGGGGTCCCGGGGTCCCCAGATCGAGTCCCACTTCGGGCTCCCTGCATGGAGCCTGCTTCTCCCTTTGCCTGTGTCTCCGCCTCTCTCTCTGTGTCTCTCATGAAAAAATAAAAAATCTTTAAGAACAACGAGCAGGTGTACTGTGAAAAGGTAATGTGAAATCGTAACACATTTATTTCTCAAGGGCAGAAAGTAAAAACAAAATTTTCAATGACCTTAGGTATTTTTTCCCCAATCTCTCAAAAGAGCAAGGACATTTCCTATATAAACTTCAAAATATTCACAAGAAATTTTACACAGGTACACAATATCATTTATACAGAGTTCATCATCAAATGTCTCCAATAATCCTCAAAATCCAGAATCTGTTCAATTTCCCATTACTTTCGATTGCTGCATCTCTTTAGTACAGTGTACTCGATCTGCACGATGGTTTCCTCAGGACTAGACTCTAAGGGAAGGACTCTAATGGGTAATCTTGTGTATTCCCCATTTTATCTCATGAGGAGACACATAATGATGTCATTTTGTCTCATTACTGGGGACGGATCTATTTTGATCATAGCCTTTATCCTCTGTGATTAATTAGTAACCTGTGTGGTGACACTTGACATGACATGAATGTCCTGTTTCCCCAAAACTTCCCTACTTACTGGCTTTAGCACCCGTTGATACACCTTGTCTGAATCAGTTATTTATAACGGTGTTAGAATGCGGTCAGTTTCTCAATTTATTTTTTCTTCTATGTGTTAATATACATTTTTTTTTCAGAGAGGGATTTCCCTTCTTACCTTGAACCCATGTTATATTATTGATTTATCTTTTTTTTTTTTTTTTGGCAACTTGTGGTGTTTATTTTCCATGTGGCATAACACACTGAAGTCATGATTCTTGGGGATGATGCTAGAATTGCCCCAAATTTGAGCAGTCTGAGCACCTACAGTATACCTCCCATGTCCTTTACAAATCCCCAACATTTTCTTTGTACCCCCTTGCCTTTGTAGGTCCTGTTTCACAACCTGTCATTCCAATGAGATCCTGCCTTTTTATTTTATTTTTTTTTAATTTTTACTTATTTATGATAGTCACACAGAGAGAGAGAGAGAGAGGCAGAGACACAGGCAGAGGGAGAAGCAGGCTCCATGCACCGGGAGCCCGACGTGGGACTCGATCCCGGGTCTCCAGGATCGCGCCCTGGGCCAAAGGCAGGCGCTAAACCGCTGCGCCACCCAGGGATCCCGATCCTGCCTTTTTAATTACTACATTTCTAGATGCATTTTTGTCTGTTTGTGAGCTTTCTATCCTCTTCCACTGAATCTTCCATTCTATCCTCTTCCTCTTCCTACCTATTCACAGATCAATATCACAGTGTTTTAATTATAGAAGCTTTGTAGTATGTTTTAATAGAGGCACCCCTCATTGTTCTTTGTTAGTGACGCCATAGCTGTGGTTTACGTTTATGTTTGTTTCTAAATAAACTTCAAAATCTACTTGAATAGCTCCATAAAACAACTTTATGTTATTTTAATTGGGATAATGTTAAATGTACTATTGAGATGGGATAAATGATACCTTTATAATGTTTACTCCTGCTATCCAAGAAACAAAACAAACAGAATCCCCAAGTTTATTCAAATTTATTTTTATATCTTTCAAAAGTATTTTAATTCTTCCTCATATACCTTTTACACACTTCCTGTTCAGGTTATTCTTAATTAAATCCTGGTTTTGCTACTTGTGTGACTGAAGATTTATCTTGTGGTATCATCTAACTAGCTATTGTTTATGTACATAACGACTTCTGGGTTTTGTTTTTAATCTAACATTCCATCACTTTACAGAATCGTTTTTATTACGTTAGTGTTTTTATTGATTCCCCTGGATTCCCCAAATATGCTACAATATCATCTGTAAATATAGTTTCACTTCTTCTACTCCAATTCTTATGGCTCCATTGTTTATTGTAATCAGATTGCATTGGCTGGCACCTCTAATTTATTTTCAAATAGTAGTGGAGTTAGTGAGTATCCTCGTTCTTGGCCTTGCTATGAATGCTTCTCACGCCCTCCGTTGAGAAATACACTAGTTTTAGGACCACAATGTGTGCGTTTGTGTGTATGTGTTATAGATATATTTTATCACTAAAGATGAAATATCAGTTCCTATTTTATCAGTGTTTTTTTTTTTAAATTTTTTATTTATTTATGATAGTCACAGAGAGAGAGAGAGAGAGGGGCAGAGACATAGGCAGAGGGAGAAGCAGGCTCCATGCACTGGGAGCCTGACGTGGGACTCGATCCCGGGTCTCCAGGATCCCGCCCTGGGCCAAAGGCGGGCGCCAAACCGCTGCGCCACCCAGGGATCCCTTTATCAGTGTTTAATCAGGAATGGTTGTTACCTTTTGCCAAAGGCCGTTTCAGCATCTATGAAGATGATTCTATAATTTTCTACTTAGATCTACGAACTGGATTACCTAGTTTTGAAGCAGCCTTACAATTTTTGGAATAAACATTGCTTGCTCGTAATGTATATTATTTAGATCTTTAGTTTTATATTCATAAGTAAGATGGAGCCGTAGTTTATTTTTTGTACTATCTTTTTAAGGTTTAGATGACAACATAATGCTTGTTTCATAAAAATATCTGTGGCTTTTTTTTTTTCTATACTCAGAAATAATTTAAGGAGCATTAGGAGTATATGATCTTTGGAGTTATAGAATTCCCTTATGGGAATTCTGGGTCTAGTCCTTTTATAATAACTTTATTTATTCTATGAAAACTGGAAATCTTTATGTGATTTTGCAGAGCACAATGCCCCCATTAACTAGAAGAGCTTTACCCTTTACTGCAGAGCACGTATATATATATTCTTCAAGGTCTAGTTCACCTATCATATCACCACCCCATCCCTGTTGTAGGACACATTCAATCCTTTCTTGTTCCTTGGCATCCATAGCCCTGTGCGTATTTCTTACGGGTCTGATCACACTGCTTGTAGCACATGTATTTATAGAGGTTCACTTCTCTCTAGACTTTCAAAGAGAGAGACACGGATTCAATCATGTTTAATTCTCCAGCTGCAAAACTATTGCTTGGTTCTTGGTAAGTGGGCAAGAAATACATTTCGAATACTGATGAGTGAAGAGAAATAAAAATAATAGCGAAATTTGACTATGAACCATAGTCTATTCATAGGACAGTTAGACTCCAGGGTCAGATACTGTAGGGTTTCCTCTCCAGCTTCTCACTGGCAAGCCCATGACGCTGCTCACTCTGTGCTTTGTTTCACTTGCCTATAAAATATAGGAAAATCCCATAGGAGTTTTGTATTCAGAACAGGTAAAAAACTCCTTAGCATTAAGTACCGTATGGGCTCAACCTGCCCTATTACTCCCCACGAGAAAGCTTACTTCTTAGTTCTTTGGGCGATCCCAGAGAAATCATGAAATGCGGCTCTCTCGCCTGTAGGACCACAGTCACGCTCCCGGCTTCAGGTGGCGGCCCCCTCTGCAGGTGTCTGGATGGATGAAATCCTCCAGTTCATGTCGGCAACCACATGCAGGAATGCAGTGCGTCTCTGCCGTTTTTAAATGCAACGTTCGTTTTACAATCATAGCTTTGCATCAGTTCCACGTAGTTATGAACTGTGTATCCTACTGGAGTTGTGAACGACAACACATTGTATTCCGAACAACAATTTAGCAGTCCTCATACCTGGGCTTTCTTCCCAGTTCCTGCGCTCTTTCCCCAGACAGCAAATTAATTAAATGGCCTTTGGCCATGGCTCTTTTCCTTGAGTCAGCTTTTCTCTCGTTTAAAGTACAGAGACAGGGGGGATTTAATTAGCCCAATGCCTGGCACATCGCATACACTCAATAAATGTTTGTTAAGTCTTGGGATTCTCTTTGGATAAAGGTCACTTTTGCTATTACTATTAATTTACGAGCATCTGAATGGTTCCTGTGATGATGATATTGACAGTGAACAAGGGCTTGTGGAAAGTTAACTCAGGAACTTCCGAGGAGGCATCATGAGACCAGATTTTCAGCAACTCACCTATTCTGAATGCATTCACTGTTGGTCTAAGGTTCTATGGCTGTGATTCTACACAGAAAGCTCTGAGGTTCTAAAAAAATGTGAAGACCTGCAGCAATTACCTGAATATTTACCCTGGAAGGAGTGTGTGTGTGTGTGTGTGTGTGTGTGTGTGTGTGTAAGCCCAAACTGCATATAGAGTCCCCATTCTTTATGTAAGCTACTTAAGGAAAAGGATATTATCTTTTAATTTTTTACTCTCTAGTAAGAGTTATTATTGCTCGTTCAGTCCCCAAAACTATAGATAAATTGTGAATCGTTTCAAATGCTCTTAAAAATAAGTTTTTAAAAAATATTTTCCCTGATATTAATGTTTTCACTGACCTAGAAAATTTTTCCTCGCTGTTGCCATACTTAACATTTCTAACTGATGATGTATGTTGTGATGATGGCAGTGAGCAGAAAAAGCTTGGGGAAACACACACAGTGGCTGCGATTGCACTAACACGAATGTAGCACTAATTCATAAAACATAATTTAATTTTTAAGTAAAAATCTAACTTTGCAGCGTGTCATTCCCTCAAGGCTAGATCTTTATAGGCCCAAAGCCTGAGTGAATTTACACAGCTGCTTTGAGGCTTTGCATATTTCCTTGTTTTAGGTGCTTTGATTTTTTTTTTAAAGGGGTATTTTTATACCAAAATAAAACACAACTATTAGCACCAGCCTCAAGGGAAAAAGAAACTAACAAACCTACAGCTTAAAAATGTTTCAATACTTTCCCTTTAAAAATCTTGCACATCCCTTAGAAGTTGGAAGAATTAAAGGATCCCCCCGCCCGAAGTGACTAAGGACAAACTAGGGGGATCAGCCCGACAGCAGAGGTGCGGGTGCTAACGCCCAGGCCTGGGCGGGGCGGTGTGTCCTGCAGCGGCGGGGCAGGCGGGCCACCCCGGGCACCGGGCCTCTGCGTGGCCGCCCTCAGCACCTGCGCGGCTGGTGGGGCCTGGCTCCCAGAGGGCGGCCTCCAGGCGGCTGGCAGCAGCTGCCCGCAGCCCTGCACCGGCCTGGTCGCGGCGCCCCCGACAGCCCGCTGTCTCCACCCCGGCGACATCTGCAAGAGGAGACCAGTGTCGCTGCGGGCTCTGCAACTACTGTGGGAGCCGGAGGCGCAGGCCGATGGGAGCCCCGAGCCGGCTGCGGGCCACACGTAGGCTGTGGGCTGCCAGGACAGCACCCGGGGAAGGCTACCCCGTGCCCCTTCCCTTTGTCCTTTGGTCAGGCTCCACAGGGGAGCTGCTTGTGTTTAGACAGGCCTGCGGATATGCAGGGACGCAAAATTCTCTCCGGCCCTAAGAGTGATGACTGCCTGGGACTTAAGTCAGAGACACGGGTGACGGTTAGGGGGTCCTGGCTGGTGTCCGAGGCTGCCCGGGCCAGCCTGCTGGGCAAGGACAGCGGCAGCCCCTTCGCGTCAGGCCAAAGCAATGCAAAAATCCTGATCTGGGGTTGGGAGAGACGGGCTCTCCTGTCCTAAGATAAAGGCCTGTACAAGGTCAGTGACATATCTCTAAGAACCGCCAGGACACGCTCAGCCCTGGCGCTCTGCGTCTCTATGGGCCCCCAGGCTCCAGATCCAGGGCTCCATGCACCCGTCTCACGGCCACGTCTTGCGGCTGGCACAGCTTCCACGCGGACATGGGAATTCCCTTGCTTTTCTGGTCCGTTTCCAATCGTAGCACCTTTTCTACTTCCTATGGATCCCAGGCCGCAGCACCTGCCCTCCCACCGAAGAGCGTGGCCTTGGTAAAAGGGAAAAGATTATCCCAGAAAGCCCAGGGTTTGGTATCTGTCTTAGGGAAACATTTGTAGATTTGACTTTCATCATGCACATTGATAACATTGTCGATGCTCGTGCATTAACAGAGCTCTGATCACTCGGTTAGTTGGTGGGCGCCCTGCATCTCCGCTCGCGCCCTGAGTTCTTGCGGAGGCAGGGCCCTTTGGCCTGCCCGTGACTCCCAGAGTCGGCTTCCGCGGTTGGCACGTGGCGAGCCCCCAGGCAACGCTTGGCCAGTCCAGTCCTGCGCTTTGCCCCGTTGGTGACAGCGGCGAGCCAGCCTTTACCCCGAAAGGGCCCGCGGAGAGCTTCCTGGGAGCCACGGCCCAGCGCAGAGCAAAGATCTGTGCCCCCGACTCCTTCAGGGGGTCCCGTGTATAGCTCGTATTCCAGCAGAACCGTCAGGTCAGCAGCAATCACACCAGACCTACCCTCCCTCTCACTAGGTTGGCATCACACATCGGGAGCCAACCCTGACGCCAAAATAACCACTCCACTGCATATTATTGCAACTTTTTAAAAAAAGTTTTTATTTATTTATTCATGAGAGACACACAGAGACAGAGGCAGAGACACAGGCAGAAGGCGAAGCAGGCTCCATGCAGGGAGCCCGACGTGGGACTCGATCCCGGCACCCAGGGGTCACGCCCTGGGCGGAAGGTGGTGCTCAACCACTGAGCTACCAAGGTGTCCCCCCTCCACTGCATAAAATATTGAAAAGTACAAATCTTCTATAATTACACTAGAAAAGATGGTGGCCAGTGAAGTGTTTGTGTGGGCACTGTGTGTCTGTGTGTGTAGTTGCCTCTACAATGACAAAGATCTCTTACTTGAACCTCTACTGTGCTGTTGTGAGTGCAGAGTAGGATGCAGAGACATGCACACACGCAATAGTGCTAACTGTGTTTTCCAAGTTTGCCATTAGATTGATAAAATACGCACAAGTGTATGTACTACGAGTCTATGCCTGTGTGTTTCCTTTGCACTCAGCATATCCACACGGAAATCAAGGAATAACGCGGAAGTCTCCTCACATTCTTGCAGTCAGACTTGTGCCCCTTGGCATTTCATCATGTTTTAAACCATTTTCAGTCCCTTTGTGCAACTTGTATTCAGAGTCTGTGGCTGAAAGCTGACTTCGCGGTTTTCCTTCATAGTAGAGACGATCAGAAACATCCAGGTGTTAAATACATATTTTCGAGACAATAGTACCTAATTGAGAACTGCTTTCTGGTAAAGTCAGAGGAGGAAATGTGTTCAGGTCCATGATCCACAGTCTTCTGGGCCAGATAAGGTTCCAAATTCAGAAATTTTTAAATTCTTTTTTTTAATAAAGATTTTATTTATTTATGCGTGAGAGACATAGAGAAAGAGAGAGGCAGAGACACAGGCAGAGGGAGAAGCAGGCTCCCTGCAGGGAGTCCGACCCGGGACTCAATCCCAGGTCTCCAGGATCACACCCTGGGCTGAAGGCAACACTAAACCGCTGAGCCACCAGGGCTGCCCCAGAAAATTTTAAATTCTAAGTAGATAATAAATCCGTATAATATATTACATCCTATGCCCAAGGGGTCTGGAACTTCATTCTGTGTTCCAACCCGTTGTTTGAGCAGCTAAATGTGAGTATTCACCCCAAGTGGGATAAACAAAAACTGTAAATAATTTTGGGTCGGTTTACGTCAGGTTTTGACAGCAAATTAGATCGGGTCAGGTAATAGTCTGGCCTCCTAAGACTTACAAAAATAGTTTTCAGAGCTTTTTAGGTCTAAGGTTCATAGATAACAAATTGTGGACATGTTCCAGTTTAATCATAAGAATCTGAAGTCTGACAGATGCCTGGGTGGCTCAGTCCATAGATGGTGTGACTCTTGATCTCAGGGTCATGAGTTCAGGCCCCCTACGGGGTGTGGAGATTACCTAAAAATAAAATTTTTGAAAAAAAAATCCAAAGACTGCTATTGATGATAGAACTCCAAATACAATTTTATTTTATTTTTATTTACTTATTTTTAAAGATTTTATTTATTTATTCATGAGAGACACAGAAGGAGAGAGGCAGAGACCCAGGCAGAGGGAGAAGCAGGCTCCCTGCAGGGCCCGACGGGACTTGATTCTAGGACCCGGGGGCATGCCTGAGCCCCCAGGGGCTCTCACTTCCCTCCTTTTAAGCCTGTTGACCACAGAGCTGGGCCTAGAGGGACATGACAGTAGGAGCTCACTGCGAGGCCGCAGGGGCACACCCTGGGTCAACCTGACACCTACCACTTGGGGCAAATTCCAGACGTGACCACAGAGTTAAAATAACTACTGAATGGGACCCTGGAGTCCCGAGTCCTAGCTGCGGGGCTGCGGGGGATGGAGGGAGCGGAGGGCCGAGGGCCTGGAGGCTGCCGGCTGGGCCCAGGGTGCAGGTGGGAGGAGCACAGGTGGGCAGGGGTCCCACCCAGGCCTGCACTCGGGGTGCCTGCAGGGCCCTGCCTCCAAGCCACCCACCTGGAGTCTGGGTCGCACCCAGCCCTGGACCCCCAGGTGCCTGCAGGACCCCGGCCTGGGAGCCGCCCACCCGGGGTTGGGTTTGGGGTCGCACTCAGGCCTGCACTCCGGGTGCCTGCTGGGCCCTGGCCTCCGAGCCACCCACCTGATGCTGCCTCGGCTGTGGTCCCAGGGTGCTGGGGTGCTCCAGGCCCTGCCGCTCAGCCGCAGGCTGCTGGAGCTGCTCTCCCTCTCCCTCGGCTCCCCAACCCCCTTTGTGTGTTCCCTTGGGCTCTAAAATAAAGAAATCTTTAAAAATCAACAAACAAATCGTGTGCTCCCAGACATGGTGGTGGAGGCGAGGACAGAGGGCTGTGGCCTGCGACCTAGCTGGGGGGACCATCCGCACCCCGGTCGTGTGATGGGGATTTCTGATTTACAGCAGCTTCCATCATTTTTATGCTCTCTATCATCTGTTTCCTTAATTATATTGCTAGCATTAAAATGAAATAAGCGTTCAGTCTTTGGCAGCTGGAATAAAAGGGACTCAAAGTTAGAGAAATAAAAACACTCCTCCTGAAACTCGACAAGGAGCGCTAAGGGAAGATCCGAGCATCGCTACTAAAGGACGCGACAGAAAGGGATTCCGGGGCAAATTGCAATGGGGCATTTTGGAGAGGGAGGAAAAGGGACCTCTGGGTGCCTGAAGTAGGCTGCGGAAAGGTCCCCTCACTCTCCGTGAGGAAACAAAACGGCAGAAAGTTGGAAAGGAAAGTTAATAAGTCTACTTTGTATTTTAATTATTGTCAAGTACCCAGGTGCTTCAGTGAAGAGTTGCATGTACATATAAATTACTTCTGCGCCCTAGCATATTTGCAGAAATCTAAATGAGATGTTGTTCCATTTAAAATTTAAATAACTCCCTTGAGAAAATGCCAACCAGATTGCTTCAACTAGAAGCCAATGCATAAACATGTATTTGTTATTTACTGGTTAATGTGCTCGGCGTCTTCACGTATTGTGGTCACTTTGCAGGAACCTGAAGTCCTCTGTGATGTGCTCTGATGACCCTAGGATGATGTCTAAAAAAACTAAATATAAGGGTAGATGCAGGGAACTACAGAGATGCTCCCCCCACACCCCCCGCCGGCCCTTTTCAAAGGTAATGATTACAAAGTGTGACGCTCCATTGTTCCAGAAGACTTCAGATGTGCACCAGCTTGCACTGCTTGCAAAATGGCAGATTCACATCCACAAACGCAATTTTTTTTTTTTTCACGGTGACTCAGCGGAGGGAAGTTCATCTGAGACCTGAGAGCGCTGAGGGCGATTAAGGGGTGCGCTTGGCTTTGTTCTGCAGGCGCAGGCTGACTCAGCCCTGGTCCTGGCAAGGCGGCTGCTGGCAGAAATGTGCAGGCATTTCACATGCTCCGTCTTCTGCCTGGAACTTACCTCTTACAGGAATAATTTGAAGTTAGAATGGGGGTGGGAGGAAGTTCAAATTCAATGCTTAATACTTGAAAATGCACAACTTCATCCTCCAACTGGGGAAAAATTGGACTAAAAACAGATTATATTAAAAAAATGCCCCTAGGGTTTCTTGGATATAAAATTGTTTTTTGAAAACAACAATATGATGAGTTAAGAGTGAATGAATCAGAAACATACGGATTAAATTTTCCCTGAATTTGCATGGATTTGGAAGTCATGGAGAAAAGGGCACTTGGCAAGATGCATTTGAGATTTTACCCAACCGAAAACATTGGAGAAATACTGTGAGGTGCTTTGGTGAATGCAAAACTGTGCCAAATCCTTTCATTTTTATAAACTGCACTGCCATAAAAAAAGGAATAAAAATGACCTAATTGTAATTTAATGAAGACATGGAGTAGTGTTTGTAAAGCAGCAAGTTCTACAGATAAGCGCGAGATTTCCAAGAGCAAATCTCGATCAATAGGGGGGACAGGGGCTCTGCAGACGCCCCCAGACGCGAGGGGAGTACACCTGATGCTGGCGAGAGAATGTTTTATTTGCTGGCCGTTTTTCTCCCTCACCTACATGAAATTAAAATCAACAATGAAAATTAAATAAAGTACGAGTTTAAGAAAAACACATGGTAGTGCTTATCTGTATGCATTAGTAGCTTTTTTGGGTGATTTTTTTTTTTCTTTTTGTCCACAGCATGTCAAGAGCTGACACTCTTGGGTTGAGGCTGCTGTAAAGGCCTTCTGGTATATCTAAGATCAGGTAAGACAGCCAGATTTATCCAAACTTTGGCACTTTAGCAAGTCAAAATAAGCTTCAAGTTGCTTTATAAGCATTTACAAAGTATTCTACAAATAATTTATGAGAAAAATATGTTTTTTTAAAAAAGAACCTCAGTTCTATTGTCTTCATTGTGCTAAATATTTTTCAGCCTTAGAAGAGTTCTCAGTGTAAGGTTTGTCTTCCCCCCTCCCCCTGCCCAGTGTCTTTTTCTGGTGGATCAAATAATAACATAACATTCCTATAAGACCCAGTTTGTTAACTTTTTTCGTGTAATAGCTTAGGCCGTGGCCGTGCAGATACAGACGTTTTCCAAATATTCACAGTTCAGTTGAGAAAAGAGTGAGAGGAACACAGTGCACGGTGAGAGCTTTTGTAGAGGTCGAGACCAGGAGCGCAGCATCCCTGTAGCATCTCACCCACAGCCCTAACACCGGCGGAGACCCCGGACGCGAGCAGGGCAGTTAGCAGCGGGCACCTGCCGCAGGTTTGCGCCTGACCCGGGGGGACGGGCTCACCGTCTCCTTACTCGGCAGGTGGGCTCCAGCTCCCTAGAAGGAAGGTTTCTACCATCACAAGACCTGCCATAAGCCCTCCGCTCTCTGGCGAATGAGCTAGTGACGGGGGCAGTTTTAAAGCCAAAGCCAAGATGAATTGGGGCGTCACTCCCCGGGCAGAGCTCGCTGGGTGTGTCCACGATTACCTGAGCAAACCGAACTGGTTGTGTAAATAATAGGCAAAACGGGTGAGAGTCGATCCCTCTGGCTTCTCAACTCGGGCAATCTCATCTGCAGGGAAGGGGAACTTTGAAAGAGCCAGCAGCAAAGCAAAAATGGGTGCGATTAGTCGGGAGATGTCGAGTGAGCCCCAAGACGCAGATGCTGGGTTTGTATTCTCACAGACAATATCCTAGCCCTCCAGAGGGTTAGGGACCTTTACGTTCCCAGAGGGGAGGTCCCAACCCCTTCGTGAACGTCCAGATTTGTGAATCCCACCCTGAGATACTGTTGTCCCGCAGAACAAAACAAAACCGCAAGTAAAACCTCTTCCGACCCGTGATTTCTCTTTCTTACTCAATGAACATATTTTTACTATTTCTGGCACTTTCTGAATTAGCTCTACAGTTTGCTTTTACTTGTTTCCACGTAGGACCCACGGGAAACTCGGTGGCCCCACAGAGCCGAGCCATTGTGAACCCCAATATGCCGCTGTTCAACGGAAACCAGAGATTTCTATTTTTCTGGCTAAAAGTCATTAATTTCTCACACCAGCTTCACTTTCATATCCGTCATTGGCCTTCATGATCACTGTGCCCCTGCCCCAGGGCCTTTTTATTTATTTTTATTTCTATTTTTATTTTTATTTTATTTTTATTTTTATTTTTATTTTATTTTTTAACTTTTTAATTTTTTAACTTTTTTCCCAGGGCCTTTTTAAAGACGCAGAGTTCCTGTCTTTCTGCCAGACTTCTGGCACGTGTCGTGTGAGAACAAGAAAAGATGCTGTGTGGAGGTGCGGCCGCTGAATGAGTGGCTGGCTGATACCTTAGCCAGTGGCCAGCGCTTACGAATGAGCTCCAGAGCACCCGCAGCTCAAACTGGGGCCTCAGCCTGGAGGCCACCTCCTGCAGGGGGGTTCCAAGGCCTACTGCCAGCCACCCCGCCTCCTAGTCCTCCTGTGTGTGCTCCCGTGGTACCCCGACCATTGCCGTGATAGCTCCTGCCACTCTCCAACGTGATGACCTGTTGACTTGTTTTTATACCCACTCGGCTGTGAGCCTGGGAAGACGAGTACCACGGCTGACCTGGTCTGTTCGTTTTCATCACCAAAGCACACAGACAAGCTCCCAGGACATAGCAGGAACTCAATGTGCCCGTCATACCTACTGAGTTACATTCAAATTTGTACAGCCCTTCAATAAAATGTGATATTTGCTGAAGGTTTATGTACATTTGAAATCGTGAAGACACGAATAATATCAAGAATGTGCAAAAGTTGAACAAAAGAATTAAACATAATACAAAGGTTTCCAGACTAAAGATATATATTTTTTAAATTAAAAGTGTACCATTTTCATCAATATAGTAACCTGTTTTAAACGATGTAATTTCCTTCTGTTCCCCAACATCAAAGACCCTGTGACCCCTTAGATTTTTTTTTTTTTTATGATAGTCACACAGAGAGAGAGAGAGAGGCACAGAGACATAGGCAGAGGGAGAAGCAGGCTCCATGCACCGGGAGCCTGACGTGGGATTTGATCCCGGGTCTCCAGGATCGCGCCCTGGGTCAAAGGCAGGTGCCAAACCACTGCGCCACCCAGGGATCCCGACCCCTTAGATTTCATTGACAAACCAGTGGACACTAAAACTCTCCACTTTCGACATATGCTAAGGATAAGCAGCTTCGTCCTAAGGTAGCACATCCAAGAGACCCATCCTGTTTATCACTAATACCAACATTTTCACTTTTCCCGATTTTGTTGTTTGATAAAATAATAAGGGATAGGCCAGTGCAGATTGAAATGGCTGTTCAGACAGTGCTGGACGGGCCCGAAGAGGGTCGGTGCCAGAACAGCTGAGGCTTGGCAGGCGTGAGCCCCCCACCTGCAATCCATCAGCAGGAGCTCGCCGCGCATATATCAACTTCCCTGGCTCTGGACCTCGCGGCCGGCGGCCCCCCACCCCCCGACCCGTCTCCTAACAACTCCCTGCTCTTACTTTTGCCCCAGACAGTACCCCAGTTTTCACAGAGCAGCAGGAAGGATCCTGTAGAAATGGAAGTCAAATCACTGGTTTAAAATCCTCCTTGGCTTCTCGTGGCTTTTAGAAAAAGCTTCCGATTTCTTATTCTCGTGCACAAAAGCCTCCCCAGCTGGGCTGGTCTATCTCTCTGACCCCATCTCGTGCCACCCCGTGTACTCTTCTCTGCCCACCGGCCTTCATTTCATCTTCAATACACCAAGCTCTTTCCCACCTTGTGGCCTATATACTCTGCTCCTTCTGCCCAGGTTTTCTTTCATTTGTGCCCTTTTTTTCCCTTTTTTTTCTTTTTTTTTCCCCCAGTTCTCAGGCTAACTGTCCTTTAAAGTAGCCATCTGACGACTCCGGCATCCGATCCTATTTTGCATCTCTGTGTAGAAGTCACTGCTCTATAGTAATTTTCTTTCTTTTGTTTTCTTTTTTGATGATTATCAGTTTCCCCTCCAGAGTGAAGCTCTTTGGGAACAGGAGCCTATGTCTCCTGGAGAAGTTGAAGCTACTGGTTAATGGGTAGCGCTCACATTTTCTTTCCACAAACCAGAAGGTGATTCCAGAAGAAAATCATGTCAGGAAGATTCTAAATGCCAACAAACTCCCTTTGTCCATGAGATTACTTCCTCCCTGAGCGCAGTGGGTTTTTGGGAAGACTAGATGCACGTAAAGTGCACTGCACTTACAGAAGGGGGGATGGGAGTGGACACATGGGACATAACCCAGAAACATTCAACATGGTACCAAATGTTCATTGGTTCATATACTTTTCACCCATTATTCACTAATCCCTTTGTTCATTCACTCACTAGATGCAGTTCGCCACACCAGCAGGTACTGATTATAAAAGCGACACGTCTTCAGAGATGGAGAAGAAGTAAATCCATTAAAGCAGTTGAAAGGTAGAAAAGTTGGGCCTAGAACTGGCTGCGTTGCAGCTCTCAATATCAGGTGATATCAACGGTGGCAAGGAACTTAAGGGCCCAGAACTGAGAACACTCACCAGACAAACTTTCCTAAGAAAATAAATTTGACAGAAGATGGTTGGAGGGTCTGAGTGTGTGCTTGATCTTAGACTCACTATGGACTTCTGTGTCCTTAAAGGTGAGAATTAAATCCATAAATTTGCCAAATACATCAACAGTTAGATATCGCTTTGCTTACCATGACTGTGTATGAAGAACTCCCAAGAATTCATGCCATAAAATAATAAAGTATTGTGCTTGAAAATTCAAGAAAGGCCCTCTTGGTTAGTTCTCCCTTAGGACTCTCTTGTAGTTACATCAGATTTTGGTTGGGGCAACAGTCATCTGAAGGCTTGACCGGGGTTTAAGAATCCACTTCCAAGGGGATTTCCCTCACGGGTATGGCAAAAGGATCAGATGCCCAGCTCCTCTCCCGGTGGGCCTCTCCGAGGGTACACTTGTGTGTCCCCGTGTGTGGTGACTAGCTTCCTCCAGAGTGAGTAATCCAAGAGGTCCAGGTGGAAAGTACAATGTCTTTCACAACTTTGACTGTCACCACTGTCACTTCTGTGCTCTAACGGCCACACCAGTCAGCTGGGATTCACTACGGCAGGGGATGACACCAGAATGTGAATACCGCAAATGTTAACATGGGGTATGGTGCATAATATGATTACAGAATGCCCAAGGACCAAAAGAGAATTGTTCCTATGACTAAAGTTAAGAAAAAATTAATTGTAGCAATTAGTAATAAAATTTGTAACTATTTGGTATATTTTAAAATTTAAAATAAAAAATTTGAAATAGGATTTTAGTTTTAAAATGAAAATGCATAATTGTCTTTGAGAATGCAAAATTGTAAGAATCATAGAAAATTCCAGATATCTTTGGAGGCAAACATCATCATTCATTCATTCATCCAAATATTCATTTTACTAAAGTTTATTGAATATCTGGTATATACATAGTCCTATGGAAGCAGCAATGAAAGAATGATTTATATATATATATATATTTAAGATTTGTTATTTATTAATTTGAGAGAGAGAGAGAGCTTGAGCAGTGAGGAGGGGCAGAGACAGAGGCAGAGGGAGAAGCAGGCTCCCCACTGAGCAGGGAGCCCAATGTAGGGCTGGATCCCAGGACCCGGAGATCATGGCCTGAGCCGAAGGCAGACGCTGAACCGACTGAGCCACCCAGGTACCCAAGAATGATTTTTTTTTTTTTAAAGCAACTTAGGCCAACAGAGGTATTGGTGCTTTGACCAAGAAATTACAGAAAGGAATGATTCTCTGCATAGATTGCTGCCTTAAAAAAATAATTCCAAAAGAAAGTTTTGGAACATTTATATCCATTTCCTAATAGTTTTCCACTATTCCTTCCAGGGCAAACCCACAGTCCATGTGGGGAGGTGGGGTGGGAGCCATAAAACAAGATTTGAATAATCACTATGTTTAAGGTATAGTTTGTTTCTTGTTTAAAGACACATACTTGCGTGTGCACACAGACATGCACATGCCCACACACACATGCACCCCCCGTACACAGGCACACCCCACAGAGTGTTGGCCTGACATTAAGTCGTGCAGCTGAATTTTGAACTTCAGGTTCTTCCTTCTGAAAATCAAGTCCAGATGACTCCAAAAAAAAGCTGCCCGTAAGAATGACAGAACAGGTTTCACCAAATTTAGAACCACTCAAAGCCCCGTGGAATCCATGCTTAAATAAACCAAGTTTTCCAAATCTCTCTGGGTTTTGCTCTGCCTAGCACTAGGGAGGGTGCCTTTCCAGTAAAAGAAGGAGGGGAGGAGAAGACACAGCAGCAGCAGTTCCTGAAATAAGTTCTGCAAACTTCTTAGAAATTGAACAGTGAAGACAAAGCAGCACCTGACGACCCGAGAGTGAGGGCAGCGCGCAGGTACGGAAGGCCTCAGTTACCCCAGGACGGATGAACAGCTCCAAACAGGTGGGAGGACGAGGGTGTTTCTTTTGAGTTTTACCAAACCCAAGGCATTTGAAAGCTACCTGGAAATAGATGAGTCCAAAGCACGCCTGGATACACAACACAGTACGTTACGGAGGTGAGCATATTCAAAATCCATGAACAGAACCACCGAATAGCAGCATTTGCGGCTGCCACGCTGCAGACAGCTGCCCCATAAATAAGTCTACACGCTCTGCACTTACATTTCTAGCCCGGTGTTCTTGCAAACTCAACCATACTGGCTCTTGAATCCAACAGCTCAGCACAGCATAGTTGAACCCATACAGATTGACACAGAACATTTTGTGCCAACGCGGGATATTCATGTTTGAAGGTAGCAGCGATGTTCCTGGAAAATAGGAAGTTTTGCATAAAAACCTCAGGTGAGGTAACACTTGATAAATTAATTAAATTAGGCTAGCTTGAAGGAATTGCTCTGATATAAATTCACATAGTTTCTTCATCATGGGGTAAAAAAATAATGATTACAGGAAGTGAAACCTGATTGCATGAAACTGAACCCACGCAAAACTGAAGCTGTTCAGATAAACAAAATTTCCTCCAAGGAAGCGCTCCAGGGCCCTTCTCTGAGACAGTGAATGTTCAGGACTACCTATGGGATCTAAACTTACCCAGCAGAATATTTAAAAATAAATACTTGCTTTTTAAGAAGCTTTTTGTCCTTCTTTCAGTGGCAAGGTCACAATTTGTTCTTTCTGCCTGCCCGTTTGGAGGAGCACATTTATTATGTAAGAAAGAGATTTCGGGGAAAGTCTTATTATGAGACATAGCAGCCTCTTAGTGTTCATGTAAAGGTTCGTTCACGGACCTGCTGTCCCCGTGACTTGATGTACCCTGGCATTCCAGAGCCTTAGTACAAATGACTTGAGAAAGAGTTCTCCTATTTTTCAGTTGCTCCACAGTTTTGCTTTGAATAAATTATTAATCACTTAACTCACAGTGATAAGATGCTCGAGGATTACTGAAAAGAAAAAAAGGACTATCAGGACTTCCCCTTGACCTTACCAACAGAAAAACGATGAAACAACAGAAACCAAAACTAAACCCAAGCAAAACAGATCAAACTGAGAGCAGGAAAGAGAGGGATGAGTCACCATTGCCTCGGCAGGTACGGCGGCAGCGGTCCCGGCTGGGATGTGGATCCAGGTGGGACATAAGCCAAACTGAATAGTAACCCAGAGTCAGTACATAGAAATAAATAAGACCAGGAATTGTGTCGAATCCATTTAGGAAATTGGGGAAATTTGGAAGTTCACAAAGAAGAATGTAAAATCTACAGAAAATGTCACACCTCGGATATAATCTTGGTTGAATTTCCCAGTATTAATAGGATGGCTTTTGTTGTTTTTTCTAAAAAAAAAATTGAGATCATATTTTGTGACCTTTCATTTATTAAGGTGTAACTGACACATATCACAGTCGTTTCGGGTGTACGGCACGGGGAGCTGATAATCGTACATATTGGGAAATGACCACTACCATACATCTAATCAACATCCATCACACGCACAGCTACAAATGAATATTTTTTCTTGCAATGAGGACTTTTCAGATCCACCCTCTCAGCAACTTCCCGAGCTGCAATACAATCCTCTTAACATACGATCATCACGAATGTATATCACGTCCCTACGAGTCATGTACTTTATGACTGAAGTTCACACACGAACTCAAGTTCGGTAAACTACTTCCTGACGTTTCCATGTGCCAATAGCGAATCCGTGTTCAGATTGCTATGAATTACCGCCCGGTTGGGGAGTCTCATTCTACTCAACAAATCCCTTGCTGCTGGATTGGCCATGTATGGTTGCGGTTGGAATCGCTGCTCTTGTACTATTTAAAATGATGCTGTGTTGTGGATTCTTTTGTGATTATGAATAAATCTTTGCATATGGTAGATAGCTAACAGTGGAACCTCTGGGCCTATGGGTTTGGACATTTTCCAGGCATCTGTGGAGTATCGAGTGGTCCTCTAGAAAGATTACAAAACTGATAACTAACGGTGTAGCCAAGGTGAGGCTCTTTTCAAGTCTTCAGACCCAGTTCTTGCAAGTGTGCATCAGTGGGTTTTACAGGGACAGTACCTGGGACCCAGAATTTGAGAGGGAGTGGGGAAAGCTCAGTTAAACTTCAGTGCAACCATGCTTTGTCAGCTTTTTCTGCTTATTTCATGCCATCTTTTTTAAAAATTTAAATTCAATTAACATTTAGTGCATTATATTAGTTTCAGAGGCAGTGTCCAGTGATTCATCAGCCATAGAGCACCCAGTGCCCATAGCATCACGTGCCCTCCTCAATACCCATCCCCCAGTTACCCCATCCCCACCACCACTCTCCCTTCCAGTGACCCTCAGTTTCTTTCCTAGAATTAAGAATTTTTATGCTTTCTCTCCCTCTCTGATTTCATCTTATTATATTTTTCTCTCCCTTCCCCTGTGACTCTGTTTTTTTCTTAAATTCCATATATGAGTGAGATCATATGATAATTGTCTTTCTGATTGACTCATTTTGATCCTCTAATTCCATCCACATTGTTGCAAATGGCAAGATTCCATTTTTTTGATGACTGAGTAGTATTCCATTGTGTGTGTATGTATATCCCACATCTTCTTTATCCATTCATCTGTTGATGGACCTCTGGGCTCCTTCCATAGTTTGCCTATTGTGGACATTTCTGATATAAATATTGGGGTGTAGGTGCCCCTTTGGGTTCACCACTTGTATCTTTGGGGTAAAGACCTAGTAGTACAATTGCTGGGTCAGAGGGTAGCTCTATTTTCAACTTTTGGAGGAACTTCCACAGTTTTCCAGAGTAGCTGTACCAGTTTGCATTCCTACCAACAGTGTAAGAGGGGTCCCCTTTCTCCACACCCTCCCCAACATCTGTCATTTCCTGACTTATTAATCTTAATCCTTCTGACCAGTGTGAGGTGGTTTCTCATTGTGGTTTTGATTTGTATTTCCCTGATGCCGAGTGATGTTGACCATTTTTTCTGTGTCTGTTGGCCATTTGTACGTCTTCTTTGGAGAAATGTCTTCTGCTCATTTCTTGATGGGATTATTTGTTCTTTGGGTGTTGAGTTTGATAAATTCTTTATAGGTTTTGGATATTAACCCCTTATCTGATAAGGCATTTGCAAATATCTCCTTCCATTCTGTCGGTTGTCTTTTGGTTTTGCTGTGCGAAAACTTTTCGTCTTAGGAGAACACATTACACACAGAAGCACCGTTGGGCAGTGCTAAGAGGCAAAAAGCAGGATAAAATTAAGCTTCGTAATTTTTATCTTAAGACTGGGAGAGATTTATGGACTTTTTGAAGGTTATACAAGCAACTCAAGACATGACCTAAGAATAAACCACAGACTAGTGACTATCCAGATAATTATCAAACCAATTTTTTTCCTAATAAAAGTAACTCAGTTTAATTTCTAGGTTAATTTAAAATTAATAAGGGATGTCAGATGAATAGCTCAGAAGATTCCTACCTTCTTAATCTATGATCCAAACAATAGCATGCATCTAATAGCATCATTCACAAGTGAGCTAAAACTGTGTCCTCTCCAAGGCCATAACTCAGGACGATGGCAGGATTATATGTGTCTACGAAATTTAAGTCAATATCTTGAGACTTTTTTTAAACGTCCTGATGAATAGTAACCCGGTGGGGGGAGGTGGTGTGGCAGGGCGGAAGCACTCACACAGGCAATGTAAGTTGAAATGATTAAATCAATTTGGTCATGCTTAATTATTCTGTGGTCGGTTCGCCACAGATTATCTTTCTAAATTTACTTTCTGGCTTTCTTCATATATCATCTAACTGGGAGGCGGCAGAGTTTTGAGTTGCACACTGGGCAGGGGAGCCAAGATTCTTGGCTTTGCTACTAACTAACCGAAAGACTTGGGATCATTCCCTTACCCTTTCTGGTCCGCAGTTCCTTAATTGTCATGTAGTAACTTATATGTATAATAAGCAGAGACCACTAATGAGTGTAGGTAGGAGCCAGCTTAGCCTATATGGTGATTAAGGTATTTGACTATGAAGCCTGATTACAGGTTCAAATCCTGGCTGCGTACCACTTAATAACCACATAACTTTGGGAGATTTGCTGAACCCCTCTGCGTGTCAGTGTCCTCATCTGTAAAACATGAGTAGTAATAGCACCTATGGCCAACAGTTCACGTGAGCATTCAATAATACGCTTCCTGTCTGTCCTGTGCTAAGCACCTGCGGACCGTGGGCTGCCAATAACACGTACTCATCGTAACGCGGCAGAAACTTCTTACAGGAGACCCTCCACTCCCTTGGCTTAGGAATCCTTGCAGATCAATCTCTTTATTGCATCTACTCCGGCCCTCATGCAGCTCGGTGTCTCTTTGGCCGTAATGATCTGTCTCCACGTCTCACGGCTCGGTCTCCTTCATTTTCTAAATAACATTTTTCTACTTACAGAGGCCTTCATTTCCTCTTTATCTTCTCGTTTTGGACCTGCTTTCAGAAAAACACGGAAAGAGTTGTCTGTATTGATGATTTAATTATATTCAGTAAGCTCTTAAAATATGCTGCCAATGTCAGGAGAGCCTCGTATTTGTACCTTGGCTTTTAAAAGTTATTTTGGGTCACGTCAATCATTCTGTTGAATAAAAATTTAGACGGGGCAATGTACCGCAGTGTCGAAATTCATCATTGTGGGTCTTCATTTGAGTCCTCCTCTAAGGGAGGGTAGTTATTAGAGTAGAGAAGCAGAAAAACCTCATTACAACATGATTTACCCTGAAGAGGCCCTTCAGCTGTTCCCAGAGGCCAATTGACTAACAAGCAAGGCTTTGGCGTAAAAAGAATTTTTATTAATGTAAAAAGAATTTTTATTAGTATCCAAAATTTAATATGCCACATATTAAATTACTTCAGTTCTCACGTGATAAAAGCAAAATTAAATAAACTACCAACACAAATTCAGCTATGGCCTTGCACAGGCTATAGTGTTCTGATGGTGGGAGAGCCTTCCATCAGGAGGAAATATGGCAAAGCGTACAAGATATTAAAAGGCTCCATTATTTCAGTTCACGAAAGGGTGACAAGTAATAAAATAGATGCAAAAGAAATCTACGTTCTCTCCCTATCTCTCTGTCTGTCTACCTCCCTACTTATCATACCAGAGATACAAAGATAAATCTGTCACTACCTCAAACTTGTGATATTTTAGGAAGTTGCAGTTCTTCTTGGGTTTGTATCAACAAGATAAAGACACAAAACCATTCTTGAAAAAAGTCGATCCTCCTTGTCCTTACTTGTTAGAGATTTTTCTTCAAAGCATTGTGATGCTCATTTTTAAGATGAGTTATTGAAGTGCTTGTAATTTATGATTATCTGCTTCAATCCAAATGTAAAAGGGGGTGACTTCGTGTGTTTTAGCTCCCATTTTCACATACCGAGGTAAGTTTGGGGGTTATTTTAAATTTCAGATTTAAAACACACAATGTAGGGAAATCAGAGCAATAACTAAATTTTAACATCAAACAGTCTGATGAGGATAGCACCTCATCAATTTGAAGTGTTTTCTAAATATGCAAAGTGATTGGAAGCCATAAATTGAAGGAACTTTCAATCCCGATTTTTGATAGTAAAGCATTTCTGAATTTCCTGCAATACAGGGGTTCCTTTGAAGACCAAGCAATGTCTCCATTTCGCTACATATTCTGGTCATATCTGTCCTAAAGCCAGGTGATCGGGCCATGCTCTTTTATTGACCCACATTATTACCGTGCTTTTCACTGAGAGTCATTTCAAGAAATGCTAGTATGAAAGGCTGTTTCTGAAAGTGCTGCTGGCCTTATCTCCTACTGCCTCTTCAGGTGGGGAACCTCTTCTCCCTTGGTCACCTTTTTCCCCCCTCTAAAGAAAAGGAGATTTTTTAAAATTTCTTTTTTTGCTGTGTCTTCCTGGAAGCTCTTGGCCAAAGCCGTTCTCCAAATGTAACAGCTCTGTTGGATCTTAGGACATGCTTACATGTCTTTTCACATCATGTTTTTCTGGCATCCTCTGGACCTGTTTTTACCTTAGTATTTATAATTCCTAATTTTCTCTAAATATTTTCTGTATGCTGCTTTAAATTCTTTGAGGAAAAAGGTCATGGCTGGATAGCTAGCTAGACATGATTGATAGATCTGAGGAACATGAGAGGAATCCTAGTTGGCTGAGGTTTATAAACAAGGAAGGAATGGTTATTAAAAGTAATATTTTATGCAGATGGTAAAAGTATACATTAGTTAATGAAAATGCAGACAAGTTAAAGAGGAAAATAAAATCTCCACAACGTCACCTGCTAGAGACATCCGCTGTTAACATTTCAGCGTAGATCTCCTCGGTATTTGGTCTCCGCACAGGATTTGCCTCCGACGAGCACTCACTACATGCAAGCTCTTGGCCTAGGCCATTCATGTAGGACACCCCATCATCGTCACAGTGTGGCCAGGTACTGCCTTCTTGCCACCAACCATCAGTGAAGAAACTGAGACACAAAGAGACTGTATAATTGGCTCCGAGTTCATTACATTAACATTCAGTTTGGGTGCAGGCCGACTAACCCGGAAATCTGTGCCTCACCACTGTTCTGCACTGTTGTTGAGAACAAATGGCATTTTTATTAAACCTCCTTCTGAGTTCAGGGGCGCTTGGGTGGCTCAGTCAGGGAAGTGTTGAGCTCTTGATCTCAGCTCAGGTCTGGATCTCAGGATTGTAAGGTTAGGCCCTGCGTCGTGCTCCATGGTGGGTGAGGAGCCTATTAAAAAATATATGCCCTTCAAATCCAGTGTACTGAGCCTCCTTTGATGCACTTTATTAGTTGGAGGCTCAGTTTGTCTTGAGATGAGCCTCATGGCGGGTCCCTCTAGGTAGATTCAGCATGACGCATGGTGCACACTGAGAGCCTGCTGTTGGCTATACGTCTACACCGTAAGTTCACCACGATGTACTCCCTTGTTGTGTATTCCTGCTCATGCTGGTGTCCAGCTGCTAGGAGTTTCCAGACCCCTGATGCTATAATGCTCACTTAGCTGACGCTGACTTCTTCCAGTCTGAGAAATACATATTCACTGCATATGAAAAATAAGGACTAATAAACTTAAAAAACAAAAAGCACTTGGTAATCAATAAGAAAAAAAAAGACTCGCTAGAAAAATTGATAAAGGACAAGAAAAAAGCAGAAAATAAAAGCTAGTTTTTAGAAAATATTACTGTTCGATAAATATATAAAAATATGCCCAGTCTCACTTTTGATTTTTAAAATAGTGAGAGAAAAAATAAAATAAAATAGTGAAAAGCCAATCTCAGCTTCCTCCCTCTCCTATTGATAAACTGGTGAGCAAAAGCACTTGGGTATAAGGGAAATAAGCATCCTCATATGCCGTTAACAAGAGAAACAGTGGTGCAAATTTGTGAAATAATTTGGCATTATTTATTAAATATTTAAAGGATTTGCCTTTTGATCTTGCAACAGCACTGCTAAGCACTTAGGCTGCGGCTACATTGCACATTTACACAGAGATAGATGATACATGATTTTCATAACAATTTTTATAATAAAAATCTGTAAACCACCTCACTACTTATACATAGGAGATCAGATTTACAGATTGTGGTCATTCATACAATGAAATATCGCTCAGTTGTTGAGAAGGATGACATCTCTATATCTACACCAAGATTTACATGCGCTGCACGTGCCAAGCAGCAGCGTAGCTCAGTGATGAGGAGCAGCTTCTGGAGCCATAGTGTAGACTCTGGAGCCTTACCTGGGTTTGAATTCTGGCCTCACCACGTAGAGCTGGGATGTCCTAAGAGTAAGTATCATGATCTCTGTATGACTCACTCTGCTTATCTGCAAAGTGGACACAAGAACAACACTCATGATGGTGACGAGGATCAAACAAGTCAGTGTTTGCAAAGGCGCTTGGAGGGCAGCTTGGCCCTTTGAGAGTAGAGAGGAGTAGAGAGCATTATATAATTTTTTTTAACTAAAAGAAATACTGGTATGGAAAGTTATTTAAAGTACGTGATGTAAAAAGTGAAATGACCCAGGACAACATAATTCCATACATCTAAAAAAAAAAAAAAACTGATGGAGGTGGGTTACGTGTTCACATGAGAACGCGGCATTTCTGGAAACCACAGCAAGAAATGTTGAGTTTACTCCTGCGACACGGACGGGAAGTAGATGATCTCAGAGCCCTTTTATTTTCAACCTCTGTACACTTTGAAGTGCTTCTATTTCTATTTTGTCAGGAAATAAAAGAGACAGCAGCAACAGCTCCTGGAAGGTTTGGAGAGGCCGAAGGCTGCTTTGCCCTGAGCTCACAAAGGATGTCTGCAGGAGGGCAGGCTGGACGCCCCACCACGCTCACATCGTCACTCAGCTAAAATACTCTCTGTCTCTCCGTCTCTGCCGCTATCTCCGTCTCTCTCTCACACACGTGTGCACGTGCACACATGCACGGACTTGACCAAAAGACTACCTCTGCCTCTTCCACACACTCATTCACACACACTCACACCCATGAACGTGTGTTACGGAACTGGGATGATGAAATAAGTACAATCTTTGTTCTTGTTTTTAATCAATGATATCAAATTTTCTTCAAAAATAGGATTTGGGGCATCCCGGGTCGCTCAGCGGTTTAGCACCGCCTTCGGCCCAGGGCGTGATCCTGGAGTCCTGGGATCGAGTCCCACATCGGTCCCCCTGCATGGAGCCTGCTTCTCCCTCTGCCTGTGTCTCTGCCTCTCTCTCTCTCTCTCTCTCTCTCTGTCTGTCTCTCATGAATAAATAAATAAAATCTTTTAAAAAAATAGGATTTTTACAACCGTACAATGTCCTGCCACGTATGTGTACCACAACATCTCCTGACTGGTTTAAGGGGCTACATGGGCCTTGTGAAGCAGAGAATCAAGTCGGGGGGTCCCGTGACCTGCACGATGGATCCGCGCAGCCTTCTTTTTTTCATTTTTTACTGTCCTATGACGTTCCTTCCCCGTCATCTTAATAATGCAGCAAGGCTCTGGCAAGGTAACTCACTGTAAAGCAAAAATTACTAGTAGGGTAGGGGAAAAACCCTGATACTGATAGGAAAAAAGAAAGCCCCACAACTCTGCCTTCTGACAAGGAACAAACCATTAGTCGCGAGATTTCATCTCAGTGGTGGATTGTCAGTGACCAGCGAGGAGAGTGGGGTTGGGGGAGCCGGGCACAGTGACCACGTGCAGTTTGGACTCGGCGAGTGTCCTGGGCCTCCAGTACGTCTTCCCTCCTTGCTGCCCCTCACAACAGGGGCAGACCGTGGGAAGCCAAACAAGTCGCAGCGACAACAGGAAACATCAGAGCCTTCTGGAATAGAAAACACCGATTCTTGCATTGTGTCCACTCAGGCTTCCCGCCTCTGGGACCCCCTGGGCACGTGAACCCAGCATCTCTGGGCCTCACTTTTATCCACACGAAATGATCGACCCACAAAGACGCGGTGCGAAGTCCTTGCCCACAGCATGCCCTCCTGGGCTTCCTGCGCTCTTCCTGTCCCCCCGCGACCCGCAGGGAGGCTTGGACGTCAGGGTCATCAGCGCGTCCAACCCTCGCCCCCCGACACCTTCAGGTCTTGCCTTTGACGCAACCGCCTGGGGGGCAACGTGGCCACTTTGCTCAGCGCCACCGAGGAGGAGGTGTGTACGCTTATGGCCTGACCTCCCGAATGTTAACACCCAGTGTGCCTACGGCCCGCCCACGGCGGGGGGCAGAGAGGTGCGGACAGAGACGTGTTGCCCCCAATTTCGAGAACCTAATATGACGTTGGTTCCTGGGTGGATCACCTTCATTCGTCACCCACCAAAGAACTGCTCCAGTGAGACGCCTTGCACACCGAAAGGTGACAGGTTCCCGGGCTGCCGCAGTGCCCGCCCCCCGGGGTGGCCCAGCTGGGATCCGCGGCCGCGTGGCCTCCGCAGGCCTGAGGAGATGCGCCCGGATTCAGCATCACTGTTACCATATTACTGAAAAGTAGCTAAAACCAAAGTAGCGTGAGTCACCAAGATGGGGTGACTCACCCACATCTCTACTGGGACAACTTTTCGTTCTGGAAATGCTCCTTCCACATGGGGAGGACTAATTTACGATGGAGACTTTGGTAAAATACAACCGTGATTTGTCAACGACTGTATCTGCCGACGCCAGCAACAGCTTCCTCAGGGGGGCGCGGGTGCAGGTTAGGCGGCTGTTTGCCACGGATGCTACATGTGCCGGACGGTGATTGTGCTGTGTACGTGACACGCTCGGGCCTGCACACACATGCACGTGGTCGAACTCTCACTTTGTACCCGACCTGCTGAGAGCTGGGGCCTTTGCACAGCGAGCCGGGCGCCTTCCAGCGACTTCTGTGGAGGACCACCTCAGCCTTCTGTCCGTTCACACTGATTGGCCTCCGCGTGTGTGGGTCCCCGGGGAAACTGAGTCTGTGCGCCTGGCCCAGCCGCCCCTCTCCGCCCTGGAAAGGGATCGGCCTTGTCATCACCCGTTGCACAAGCACTGCTGAGCCCCCCACATGCCGCTCGCTGGCCCGGCCCCGAGGGGCAGCCCTGCCCGCACACGTCTGGCCTCCCCCTTGAATGAGATGGGACCCGCGTGGGGCGAGGTGCGGCCCGGCCCAGGAGCAGCCCCCGGGAAGGACAGAGCAGCCAGATCCTTCCCCAAGGCGACGTCGCGGGAGGGGCGGTGGATAGGATTTGAGAAAGTGGGGAAGCTGCCGAGGAAGCGTAGAGAAGACACCAGGAGAATGGAAGTTCTAGAAGGATCTCAGGCCACATGGCTCTGTGGCTTTCCTCAGAGGCTAAGGTTAGCAGGACGGAGACGAGAAAACAGCCGTCGCCTGCGGGTAGAGAGGCCTGGGCCTGGGGCAACTTCCGTCTTGATGCTGACGTCCTCCGGCCGCCACGCTGCTGAAGATGCCCGTGCCCGTGGAGAGAGCTTGTCCGGCCTCAGAGCCAGGCCCCGGGTCAGGGCAGTCACGGTCCTCTTGGCCTCGCTGGGGCCGAGGACGTGATCACCGGGCCTGGTCTCTGGGCCCAAGGACTTGATCGCTTGGCCTGATCACCGGGGCCCAAGGACGTGATCACCAGGCCTGGTCACCGGGGCCCAAGGATGTGATCACTGGGGCCCGAGGACGTGATCACCAGGCCTGGTCACCAGGGCCCGAGGATGTGATCACCAGGGCCTGATCACCAGGGCCCGAGGACGCGATCACCAGGCCTGGTCGCCAGGCCCGAGGACGCGATCGCCGGCTGGGTCGCGGGCCCTGGCATGGGGGTGGGCCTGCCTGGCCCTCCCCCAGCCGGGCCTCCGCCCTCCTGCTGCGCTGCCTCGTCCTCCTCTCACACAGCTGTAGAGACGCCGACACCCCTCACAGGGTGTGCACGTGGTGAAAGTTAAAGGGAAACTACATGTCAGGTGGTCAGCCTGCGGCCTGGCGTGTGACACACGGTCAAAAACAGTATTTAACGGGGTTCTGCCCCCCCACCCCCACAGCACCTTCCTCGTGGTCTTTCCCTAATATCCATGCTTCTCACTCTATTTCCCTTTCTGCGCCCCCCCACCCTACGTGGGCTCAAACCTGCCTCTCGGGGCGCCCGGGGGTTCAGGGCGTGACCCGGGTCGTGGGATCGAGTCCCCATCGGGTGCCCCGGGAGCCTGCTCCTCCCTGAGCCCACGTCGCTGCCTGTGTCGGGATCCCTCATGGATGAGTAAACACGACCTTGGGCAGACACAGACTCGGGACCCCCGGCCTCGGCGCCCCGTGCCCCCTCCAGCCTGCCTGCTGGGCCGCCTTGCCCTTCCCCGCCCCGCTGTGGACACCTGCCCTCGGGCCTCGCGTGCAGCCCGCTCTTGAACACTCTATGGCTTTTTAAAAAGTCAGAGGTGAGTGGGCGGGTGTCCCCTGGCCGAGGTGGCTTTACTGAGGACCAAGTGGGGCTCAGGGTGGCCTGCAGGCTCCAGCCCCTGCTTCCCTGTTGTTCCGACCTCCCGAGGAGGCCCGACCCCCGACTCCCCGACTCTCGGGGGGTGTCCTTTTAAAGAAATGGGTGGAATCTCACGCGAGACCCTGGTGACCAAGCGAGCAGAGCGCCCGTGGCCGGTGGGAGAACGGCAGGTGCCTAAGCGCTTCCCCAGAGGCTCGTGGGGCAGAGCTGGTGACTCCCCGTGACAGAGGGAACCCCAAAATTCGAGAAATGCTGAACTAGGCCACTTCTCTCCTTAGGCGTCCCTGTTTTTCTCCGTCCTCCTGCCCTCGCCCACGCCCCCAGTGTGCGCCCTGAGCCGTCCCCTCCCGACAGGCAGCTGCGGGGCCCCGAACAAAATCACCCCGCCAGGGCAAGTCCTCCCTTCTCACTGGGGGAAACAGCTCCTTTGCTTAGGAGACAAATTTTTCTTTTGTTTTGTTTTTTTTGAATCACTTTTACACTTGATTCTTAAATTGGGCCCCATCGTCCTTACTACTGGGCCTCAGAGACGGAGCTGACCATCAGCGGGAGTCCTGGGCGTCAGGGCCCTCCTGGCCGGGGCCCCAAGAGCCCTTTCTCATCAGGTGGCTCATTCATTCATTCCTTCCCTTGTTCCCTTTTATATCCATCCCCCAATTCCAGCCCCCTCGTCCAACAGCCACTCTGATGTATTTATGTGAAATACAAATTTGGAGGATTTTACGTTTGTGTAAAATGTGGGTTCTTGAGCAGCCTGGGTGGCTCAGCAGTTTAGAACCTGCCTTCGGCCCAGGTGATGATCCTGGAGACCTGGGATCGAGTCCCGCATCGGGCTTCCTGCATGGAGCCTGCTTCCCCTTCTGCCTGTGTCCCTGCCTCTCTCTTTGTTTCTCATGAATAAATAAATAAAATCTTTAAAAAAAATGTGGGTTCTTTTATACTGAGTATTTTAATTCACAAAATGGCATATGTCACATAATTTCTGACTAAACTTTTCCCCTCTGCCTATGTTTTGGAGACTCCCCATGGTGCTGAATGCACGTAGCTGCTACCTGTAACTGCCGCGTGCAGGTCCTGGTGAAAATTGATTCGTCCTTGTCTGTGCGCCTCCCCAGGGATCGACACCTGCAAGTCCTCCAGCCTCCTACTGCACAGACAGTACGGTGACAGTCATCTCGTGCATCCCTGTGGAACCTGTGAGGTTTTGGAGTGTCCACCAAGGGGGAGGCATGTCCTGCGTCACAGATTAAGCAGATGCTTATGTGTTGTCGTATCACTGGCCTGGATGACTGTGTCAGCCCACATTCCTACAGTCACGGGGGAGCCTTTCTATGATACCATATTCTCTTTTCTTTAAATTGTATTTATTTATTTTTTAATAATCTCTACCCCTAATATGGGGCTCTAACTCATGGCCCAGAGATCAAGAGTCACAGGCTCTGCCAACTGAGCCAGCCAGGCCCCCCTGATACCACAGTCTTTCCAAAATTTTTCATTGGTCAGACTCTAATTTTTGCCAGTCTCATTGACATAAATTAATACCTCGCTTTTATTCGCAGTTTTGTGAGAATTATTCCAACTCCGCTGCCCAGGATTTTATGAGATTTTTTTTTTCGACTGTCTGAAACTGTCAAGGAACAACTATGAAATTCTTGGAGTCGCACAGGCCAAAATGTGCATATGATAAATCAATGAGTGTTGCAACTGTGTGAGTATATTTTGCTAAGCGATATTGAATGAAAAACAGAAAACCACCACATCCAAAGAACACCCTGGTATTATTTGCTAAAAATTGAAATGTTCATTTTATCATTCTCTGCATTCTTTTTGTAACAGGAAATGACTTCTGAACATACTGCCTCATCTGTCATTGTCAAGGATTAAATATGAACCAAATTTGCAAGGTATTTTTTTTTTAAGTTTGCTAGAGCGGAATAATGTGATTGTCAACACTTTTAAACACTTTATGACTTTGGAATCTTTCCTTAAAAAAAAAAACACATTGTCGAACTAATTAAAATTGGTCATGAATATTAATGTTTGAGTTGAAAACAACTGCCACTAGGTGGCAAACAATCTACACATAGAATTATACAAAAGAGAAAATTATAAATACACTACCATATATGCATATTATACTAGACAGTGAAAAAATACATAGTTAATACAGTATCTTCTATGTATTGTTAATCATAACACCACTGGAAACATAGGCATAATGGTGCAAAGAGTAACAAACATATTGTAAAAAATTAAATGAAAAAAAAAAACAGTTTTTTAAGAGAATTAGAATAGCGCATCTTTAGCCTTACATCTAACATTTGTCCTTAATGTGGAACGGGCACATGGACTTTTATCATTTATCTCATCTGTACTCTCAAAGTAAGACATCTCTCTGTGGTTGAAGATACATTGATGATGAAACACTATGGCCCTGAGTGACCTTGAACTTGTCCTAGGGCTTCTTGTCTGGTTTCTATACAGTTATCAGTTTTGATATCATGTTGGATGGAGAAGGAGAGAAGTACTGTTGGGATTTTTCCCTCACCATTTGATTCAACCATCTTGGAAATGGAAAAAGTAGGATGTTATGCTGAAGAATGTAGACTCTGGTGCTAGACTACCATGTTTGAATGTTAGCACAATACCTCAAATTGTGTAACTGTGGTAGATTGTATTATTTATTCCTCTCAAATAATACTTTTTCCTTCTTGTAAGAGGATGATATGTTCTTCACCCTATTGCTCTTAGGCTTGACTGTGTGTGTGCTTTCACCAGTGGTAGGTGAGGAAACACAACGTATATCGTATCCAGCAAGTGGTTTTAAGAGTTGCTGTAGGTTCCCATCGTCTCTCTAGCTCTCTCTCTGTAGACCAAGAAAATGGGGTGTACCTACTAAGAGTTGGCTACTTCTTCAGCCTAACGTCTGGAGGGAGAAGAGTCATAAATAAGAGCTAAGGAAAATGACATGCAAGTACAAAATATAACATGACTTAAAATAAGTATACATTATTATAAACTATTGGAATTTTGAGGTTATTTATTTATTTTTAAGCACAGCATAACCTAGTGAAAACTATTACAATGACTTTGGGTTAGTTTCTTCACCTATAAAATGGAGCTGATAATATTCATCTCACTGGCCTTGGGGGATTGAATAAGCTAACACATATAAGAATATAGAATAATAAATTGCATCATAGTGGATACATATCTTTATTTAAATAGTCTAAATGTGTATGCAATAAGAACTTTCATTTATTGAATGACTATTATAGTCTAGGAATGTTTTACTCATGATTTTATTTAATTATATAATACCTTTCTAAAGTATTGACATTCTTTTTTAAAAAAAGATTTTATTTATTTTAAAGAGAGAGAGTGCACATGTGAGAGGGGGTGGGGTAGGGAAGATAGGGGCTGAGGGGGTAGGGCAGAAAGAGAGGGAGAGGGACAAGAAGACGCTATGCTGAGTGCAGAGCCTGATGTGAGGCTCAATCTCATGATCCTGAGATCAAGACCTCAGCCAAAACCAAGATTCAGACACTTAACTGACTGAGCCACTCAGGTGCCCCTAAAGCATTGACATTCTTATTTTATAGAAGAAGAAACTGAGGCTCAGAAAGACCTCTTAATTCAATGATTATCCATTTGTTTGTGGCTAAGGACTAATTATGGGGTGTGGTTTTTTTTTTTTTTCCCTCTAGTCACAGACTTATACTTTTAAAAAATACAACAAAAATGAGCTATTAGAAAAATGCAATGAAATTAAAAAATTTAAAAAGACATACAAAACAGAATTCCAATTTTATTATTAGATTCAATAAATATAAAATTACATTTTAATTAATATCATTAAAACAAGCAATAATTTTTTTTTAAAACAAGCAATAATTTTTGAAATCTCAAAAACTAGCCACATTACTCAGTGAGAATATGCATATCTATGACTAATGGAAAATAACTATTTTACTCCTGATTTTTTTTTTTTACCATTTCATAGTTGTAACTAAACAAAAATTATGAATGGAAAGCAATTTCCCAAAATAAACATCTATAAAAGTACTTTAAACTACACACAGTTTCTAATATGACAAATAAGCTTGCTCCTTATTTGTTAGCTAATCGAATCTACTTTTGTTTTAATAACACTCAGTAGAGTCACAAGTCTCACAGACCTGTGTTGATGGGAATGGAAGAAGAGATATTAAGGCAATTTCAGGATATTTATTTCTAACTTTAATCAAAAACGAAGCAAATGATGCAGTGTATTTAGAATTTATATTTTATCAGAAGCCAAATCCAACAATTTATCCTGTAGAGTTATGGTAGATCCTCTGCCCCTTATCTGCGGTTTCACTTCCAGGGGTTTCAGTCACCCCATCAGCCACCGTCCTGGAGCAGATGATCTTCATCTGACGAATCGTCAGAAGGTCAACAGAAGCCTAATGCTGCGTCACAGTGCCTACATCATTCTGATGAACCGCCAGAGGGTCGTAGATGCCGAACACTACCTTACTATATCTGTGTCATTCACCCCACTCTGGTCCTCACTTAGGCGTGCTATCATCTCGCATCATCACAAGAAGGATGAGGACAGTCCAGTATGGTATTTTGAGAGAGACCACAGCCACATAACTTATATTACAGTATATTGTTGCAATTGTTCTGTTTTATTATTAGTTATTATTGTTGATCTCTTACTGTGCCTACTTTACAAATTGTTTTATCATAGGTATGTATGTATGAGAAAAAGCATACAATATTTAGGGTTCGATACTATCCATGGTTTCAGGCATTTACTGGGAGTCTTGAAACCTCTCCTTTGCAGATAAAGGCAGGACTATGATATAGCTGAAGTTAAGCTATTTTTTAGTGAAATTAAAAATTTTCTCATTTGACACTTCTGGATTGCAGTTGACAACTAACCTGAAAATACAAATGTCATAACCAGGTCCTCCTGTGCACAATGAGTAGGCATCTTTGAGTTGTGTAGTGTGAGTCCATGTAAGATTCATCACGTGACTTCAAAAATGAAACTGTTCCGTATTTTCTTCATTGAGATTCAGCAACACTATCAAGAGACTGAGCATATTACGTTAATCATACTGGTATTAAAATAAAAGCTTAATAAAAAAAAACAACGGCCAAATAAAAAAGAGACTGAGCATATTGACCACTCTCAAATGTTTTCTCTTGTCTTTTAAAATTTTTTTTATTCCATTTATTCTTATTTCATTTATTTAAATTGAGATATAATAGACACATAGCATTATATTGGTTTCATGCGTACGGCATAATGATTTGATATTTGTATATATCATGAAATGATCACCACAATAAATCTAGTTAACATCCATCACCATACAGTTAGAATTTTTTTCTTTGTGATGACAACTTCTAAGATACACTTTTCTAGTAACTTTAAAATATGCAATATAGAATTATTAATTCTAATCATCACACTGTACATTATCTTTTCAAATATTTTTGTTTATTTAAAAGATTTTTTATTTATTTATTCATGAGAGACACAGAAGGAGAGAGAGGCAGAGACACGGTAGAGGGAGAAGCAGGCTCCATGTAGGGAGCCTGACCCGGGCTCGATCCCAGGTTTCCAGGATCACGCCCCAGACTGAAGGCGGAGCTAAACTGCTAACCCACCAGGGCTGCCCTCAAATATTTTAAAAATGTTATAAGTTTTTTTAAAATGCAGAGTATAATATTCATATATTGAGAATATTGGCATTTTAAAATAAAACAATTACTTTATTCTTTCAATTGTATTCAATATAATTTTTTATCAAAGCAATTTCATCTACGCATATAAATGTAAAAAAATATAAACACACTCTTTCTTAAGAGGTAATACATTTTATTTTTCTTAAATTGTCTTATTTTATTTTATTTTATTTTTTTAAAGTAGGCTCCACACCCAGCATGGTACTCAAACTCACAACCCTGCGATCAAGAGTCATGTGCTTGCCACTCTGGAGAACAATGTGGAGGTTCCTCAAAAAGTTAAAAATAGACTACCCTACAATTCAACGATTGCAGTACTAGGTATTTACCCAAAGGCATATGCACTCTGATGTTTATAGCAGCATTATCAACAATAGCCAAATTATAGAAAAAGCCCAAATGTCCATCAACTGATGGATTGATAAGGAAGATACGATGTGTGTGTGTGTGTGTATACATACATATGTATATGTGTATATATGTAAAATGAATATATATTTATATAATTGTAAAGTGGAATTATATATAATATATGATATACATATAATTACACATATATATAACAGAATATTGCTCAGCCATAAAAAAGAATGAAATCTTACCATTTGCAACAAGAGGGATAGAGCTAGAGTGTATTATGCTAAGTGAACTAAGTTAGGCAGAGAAGGACAAACACCATATGATTTCACTCATATGTGGAATGTAAGAAATGAAACAGATGAATTTAGGGTGGGGGGAGAAAGAGGGAAACCATAAAACAGACTCTTAACTATAGGGAACAGACAGGGTTGCTGGAAAGGAGGTGGGAGGGGTGAATGGGCTCACAGGGTGATGGGTATTAAGGAGGGCCCTTGTTGGGATGAGCACTCGGTGTTATATGTAAGCGATGAATCAGTAAATTCTATTCCCAAAACAAATATTATCCTCTATGTTAACCAACTGGAATTTAGATAAAAACTTGAAACAATAAATACATAAATTTTAAACATCATTCAGTTCTAAAAAAAAAAAAAAGTCACATGCTCCACTGACTGAGCCAGCCAAGGCACCCCTAAAATGTAAGACATTTTAAATCTTTCTCTTTTCTCTTTCAAAATGTATTTCTAATTCTTGAGAATTTTAACACATATATTTAAGATGCATATTTATGCTTAAAGGTCTTGTATTAGTCTTTAGCACTTTATGTATATAATTTGAATTTTAAAATTCTATAAACAGAGGCCTTGTTAAAAATTCCACCTGTATTGAGTTATCATTATGATTTTTGGTGTATAACTGATCCAAACAGCATTTATTATTAACTTTGATAAATATGCATTCAACACAAACAAAATTTTGGAAATACATCTTTTAATGAGATAAATGAGCCTATATCTATGTATGAATATGACTTATTAAAATAAAAAATATTTCCAGTTTTCATGTTAGAGATGTAAACACTGAGAAACACAGTTCACCTCAATAAGTAGATGGAACTTGAAAGGAATTTGTTATGGCCCTGCTATTTAATTCTTTGAACCCCTTTTGAGTTACATAAAAAAAAAATCCATAGTGATCTATCATCCAAAATTAGTTTGTAATGATCTATTGGTTAAGAACTCAGATTCTCATTGAATTCCGATTTAAAAAAATTAAAAGGAAATCTTTTAAAGTACTTTTATTTTAATCTTTTAGAAGGGTTTGCTACCCAATCACTTGAATTATTCACCTTTTCAACACCATCACCGATATTTGAAATTGTCCTCTTTCTTTTTTATTGTTCAAGTTTTTTCAACCAAGGAAAATATAATACAGTACAATTCAGTTCAGGAAAGGTGCGTCATGGGGGATTACGAAAGGAGACCGGCAAATGGGAAGGCACAGAAGAAATTCTGGCAGGTTATGGGAGCATACGTATAAAGTTGAAGATCTGGAAATTGATTTCCTTAAAATCACAGGATTTTATATAGGTCTTGGAAAGTTTCCAGGCGCTCCCAGGTGTACACAACCCCAATTTGAAGATTATTGCTCTATTGTCAGGAGAGGGTTCTTTCCTGAGATAGATGAAGAGGGCTTTGCTTTAGAAGTTTATCAAAGTCTACTTCCCAGTCAATAGGCTTAATATCATTATTTTACAAGTTGCTCTTCTGAGACAGAATGGACAACTCATTAGTTATTGTGCATAAAAAGAAAGCTCTTGGCTAAATTAAGTCATATAAATGATCACAGTCTTGCCAAAGGACAAAGCCATCTTTAGTTCTAAAATTACCTTTCCTGCTATGCTGTTTAATCAGAGCAAACTCTTCTCTAGATTCTAGGGACACTGAATTGCTCAGAACCAGGTGGAAAGGTATTAAGAAAGCCTTCCTTGAAATCTCAGGCTTGTCAAAGTTCCCCTGTTCTGGGTATCCATCCGTAATTCTCTTTGCAGATCTTTATCTAACAAGATACTAAAATCATTTTCTTCTTATCTGTTTTCCCCATCCAATTGTGAAGTCCCTGAGGTGAAAGGATCATGTCATATTCATCTTTGAACCCCCAATTCCTGCACAGTGCTTGTTATATAGAGGTTCTCAATAAATGCATATTGAAAAGAACTACACCAAATGAGGTAGAAATAATTATATTTGCATGGTGTGATGTGAGAAATACAGATAAAACTCTTCTGCCCTGAAATATTAACTCTACCAGTTATTTTTAATTCCTCTGATAAAGCCTTTTGCATCTCCTGGAATCCTAATACTAAAAAATGAAATATGGCAAAGATTTAGCTGAGCAAATCATATAACAGAGAGGAGAGAAATCACTATAATGGGAACAATCTCTGCAACAACATCGTAGGGAGAGAATGTTCTAAGAGAAGAACAAAGAGCTGCATACACCCATGATCACCAGGGTCAGATAAGAGATTTGGGACTTGATCCTAAGGATAATAAATAGCCATTAGAGAATATTAAGCAGAATATTGACATGATCTGATTTGGTATTAGAAGATTACTCTGGCAGACATCTTTTCCTGGTAAAAAGCCAAGCTGGGCTAATTGTACAACTCCCCCACTAAAAACAATCAAAACTTCTGGAAAAATTACTCCAAAAAAGTTTCTTTAAAACACTGAAAAGACAATATATGAGTAAAGAAACTCCAGACCAAAACCAAAAATGGGAACTCTGAATGTTCAAGGAACCCAATGCATTCCAAGCAAGATACATTAAAAGAAACCCATAGTTCAGTCTATCATGGTGAAACCGCAGAGCACCAAAAACAAGGAAAAGCAATTCTTAAAGCAGACAAATAAACGCATATTAGTTTTCTTAGGGCTGTCATAACAAATTGCCATAAACTGGGCGGCTTCAAACAATAGAAATTTATTCTCTCATATTCTGAAGACCAGAAGTCTGAAATCCGTGCGTTGGCAGGGTTAATTCTTCTTGGGAGCCCCATGGGACAATCTGTTCTGTGCCTCTCTCCTAGCTTTTGGGGGCTGCTGGCATTCCTTGGCTCACAACTGCATCATTTCCATCTTTGCCTCTTACTTCGCATGACATCCTCCTGTCTGTATCTCCATGTGTCCTCTCCTCTTTTTCTAAAGATTAAAGTCATTCAATTTAGAAACTATCCTAAATCCAGGATGATTTTGTCTTGAGATTCTGAACTTATTACATCTGCAAAGACTTATTTCCAAATAAGGTCACATTCTGAGGTTCTAGATAGACATGAGATTTGGGGGCAGGGGGCCACCATTCAGCCCAATACAGTTAGGTTACCTTCAAAAAAGCAATAATAGACTGATTTTCAACGGTAATAATGGAAGCTAAAAAATATGAAATTATATTTTCAGTATGCTGAAAGAGTGATTTTCAGCTTAAGCCCAGTGAAAATATGTTTTAAGAACAAAAGCAAAACAGAGTCATTTTCAGACAAAAAGCTGGGCAAGTCTGCTATCAGTAGACTTTTTTTTTTTCAGTAGACATTTGTTAAAGAAAATTCTAAAGGGTATACTCCAGGAAGAAGGAAAACAGGCCTGGGTACTGAAAAGAATGAAGAATATAGATAACGGTAAATATGTAAATCTATATGAACACTAACAATGTAAAATAATAATGATAGTAATAATAGTGGAGTTTAAAAAAAATAAAAGTAAAAAAATGACAACTAAAATATGTGAATCAGAATGGGGTAAACTGAGTTAAAATGTTCTAAAGATCGTGGATTATCTGAAAGGAAGGTAAAAGTTGTCCTTACCTTGTTTGTTTATTTCAAGAACACAGTTTAAAATTTCTCAACCACCAAAAGAAGAAGAAAAGAGTAAATAAATTCCAAACAAGTAATTAAAAATAATGCACAGTGATTTAGACATACACACTCTCACACAGTCAATCCCAAGGCAAACAGCAAAAAAGAAAAAGTAAACAGAATAGGTGAAACAAGTAGAAAGCACAAAATAAGATGCTGAGTTTACACCAGGTTTATCATCAGGAATTATATTAAACAGAACTGTACTAAATGAGCCAAAAGACAAAGATTGTCAGAAAAATATAAAATACAACTGCATGATATTTGCAACAAACATAATTCAGAAATATATATAAAAAAGATTGAAAATGAAGAGATTAAAAAAAGAAATACCACAGAAGTATTTAAACTACAAATTTTTTTTTAATTTTTATTTATTTATGATAGTCACAGAGAGAGAGAGAGAGAGGCAGAGACACAGGCAGAGGGAGAAGCAGGCTCCATGCACGGGGAGCCCGATGTGGGATTCGATCCTGGGTCTCCAGGATCGCGCCCTGGGCCAAAGGCAGGCGCCAAACCACTGCGCCACCCAGGGATCCCCTAAACTACAAATTTTAAAGCAAAATGCATTATTAGAGAAAAGATAATTACTTCATATTTATCATGAAGTTTCATTTGCCAGGATGATACAACAATTTTGTATTTGTCTTCAACTAATAATTGAACTCAGACTCCATTTTTCAAAACAATAATTAAATGAAATAAAAAGAAAAATCAATAATTATAGGGCATGATTTTAATATACTTCCTGACAATGGATAAAAGAAACAAGTAAGATTATGTAAGATTTGAAAAATAAGATTAGTAAGATTGACCTAAGGGACAAATTCAAGTACTATTGAACACACAGTTTTTTAAAGCACAAATGAAACATTTTCAAAATTGATCATATATGGAGCCATGAACAAATTTCATCACATTTCAAAGGACTGAAATAATAAAAAAGCATATTATTCTAATATTTTCTGATGACACACTACTAAACATTATTCCTTCAAAAGTGTATGTAAAACATTCCTATGCTTATAAATTAAGAAATATACCAACACATAGGTCACTTCTAACTAACTCTTGTAGAATGTAATTAAACTTGTTCTTAGAAGAAAATTTATAACCTTAAGTGTGTATATTAGCAAAACAGGAGCTAAAATTTAATGATCTAAGTATTTCTTATAAGATGTTAGCACAATGCAGCAAAATAAATTCATAAAAGGGATTAGAACAAAAATAATAAAGATAGGAATAGAAATTAATTAAGTATAAAACATACAATAAAGAGGATCAACTTAACCAATAGCTGGTTCTTTAAAAAGTTTAATGAAACAGTCAATGTGAGCGTGTGTGTGTGTGTGTGTGTGAGAGAGAGAGAGAGAGAGAGAGAGAGACAGAATTAAGAAATTATTACTAGGAGGAATGAAGAGGGAGACATTACTAGACATATTAAAAAGTTAACAAGTAAATGTTGGAAATTATACCAATATATTTAACATTTTAGACAAATAGAAAACTACTAGGAAAAAATACATCTTACTAAAATTGACTAGGGAAGAAATAGAAAACTTAAATAGTTCTCCTATACAGTTCTAAGAAATATGAATCAGTAAAGACCTTTTCACATTCACACACAAAAAAATCCAGATCCGTATGACTTTTATTGTAAATTCTATCAAATATTCAAAGAATAAATCATTTTCATCTTACACATAGTTTAAAACATATAAAAAAGATCCTCCAAATCAGTTTAGTAGACTAACATAACCTTCATAGAAAAACCTGACCAGCATACTGCCAGAAAGAAAAGTTAAAGGTCAATCCAACTCATGAACATAGTGAGAAAAATCTTTAAAAAGATAATAGATCATAAATAAGTGAAGTTTAAGCCACTAAAGTTATATTTATCTAACACTAGAAAATAAGTAAATATAATTTATCAGAAATAACAGGTTGAAGGATAATCACATGAGTATTTCAATAGATTTAAAAATGTTTAATTACATTCAGCATTCATATATATATATATATATATATTTTTTTTTTTTAAATACCACTCGACAAACTAGTAATGCCCTGGCACATAAGGAATTCATTAATCCAGTAGAAGGTATCTACCAAACCCTACAGCAAAAATTTCTAATGATGAAATATTAATATCTTTCTCTTTAAAATTGGGAATGAGATGAGAATGCCTGCTAGCACTACTTGTATTTAACATTTTGGTGGAGATATCAACCAGTGCAAGTAGACAAAAAATTGAAGATAATCTATAAATATTAAAAAGAACTAATGCCACTGTCATTATTTTCAGACAACATACTTGACTAAATAGAAAGTTTAAAATAATCTAGATATACTTTATTAAAATTAATAAGAATGTAACAAGGGTGATGAATATAATCTAAATATACAAAATTGAGGCAGCCCGGGTGGCTCAGTGGTTTAGCACCGCCTTCAGCCCAGGGCGTGATCCTGGGGTCCCTGGATTGAGTCCCACGTCGGGCTCCTTGCATGGAGCCTGCTTCTCCCTCTGCCTGTCTCTCTCTGACTCTGTCTCTAATAAATAAATAAAATCTTAAAAAATATAATTTAAAAAATGTATGCTATACAACTACATATCTGCAATAATCATATAAAATGAAATTAAAAGATATAAATTAAATACAGAACTGTAGGAAGTTAGAAGTAAATATATTAAAAGATGTATACATTCTCTCCAGGAAATTTATAGAATACTATTGAACACAGTTGCTTGTTGGAAGGAACACCTTCTGGTTGCTGTTTCAACAATTTTGAGCACAAAATGAAAAATGACATATAGACTATAATGGATGGCATTAGGAACAGAATCTATAAGTTAATGCTGATAGCGAAAATGTTAAAAAAGAAGAGTGAGAAGAATGGAAAGCTCTTCTTTATAAAAGAATGCCACCTAATTTTTTTTAAGTGATGCAATTTCCTGTCACTGTTTTGTACCCTCCATAGTAATAATTGATCATTAATAGATGCCAAAATCATTAGGTGAAAAATTACCGGGGAATAGGATATGCATACAATTTAATAATGTTATTCAGTTTATTTATTAATTTCAAAGGAAAAGTTACCTTCTCAAAGGTGAAATCTGGCAGACATCACCTTAAAGAAGAGATCAGACTTGGCCCCAGCAATAATGAGACGCTGAATCAGGTGTGTTCTGAGGTGAACACTGAGGGGGAAACATCACCTCTCCCACAGTATCGCCAAAAACTTTACCAAAATCTAATTTCAAGGAAACAATAACCTATCTAAGGTGAGGATTTATAAAACAATTGGCCCAGCATCTTCAAAAGGTCAAATTCAAAAATATCAATGCCATGAAAGACAGAAGGATGGGGAGGAGGACAATGTACTGCCTTCACCTTAATGAGACAAGACTCGTGACCACTCAGCACATTGCATGATCCTAGATTGTTTCTGGGTTTCTCAAAAAATGCCCCGGCACATAGGGTATCCAGTTCTGGGCTTGACCAGAGAAGCAGACCAGTATGAGTGATTTACCGTGGGGGTTGGTCTTCTGCAATTCTGTTAGCTGATGGAGTGGTCTACGCAGGCCAGGCTCTCTGGGTGGAGTGGCCGGCCCAAGGCTGCTTTAGGTCAGCCAGTCTAGCCGCCAGCAAAGAATGGATGTGGATGCAGCAAAGACAAGCAGCACGGGAGTGCGCTTCTCCCCGTCCCCATCCTCGGGCTGGTGGGAGGCCTGCAAGAGGAGGTCACCCCTTCCCCACTGAGCTGCACGGGCCCTGGAGCAGTCAGAGGAGGACAGTGGGCAGGAGCGGGAGGGGCAGCGGGCTTAGGGCTTGTCCCTTACCTACTACCTGGCAGAGCAGGGACAGCGTGTGTGGATGGCCACCGTGGCCAGGATGCCACCCCGACCTCCAGAGTGTCACAGGTGGCCACAGCTTCACCTCTGCCTGCCAGAGCTCGTGCGTGCATGTGTCTCTAAGGTACAAGGCTAAGTCAGCGCCAGGCTGCAAAGAGAATTCTGAGAAACGTAGTCGCGATTTAACTAAGGTCAAGGGCACAGAGCCACCAGGATCTAGTCTTTGCCAAGAGGGCATTCAGACACTCCTCGTTTGACCAGATTCATCCTACCCGTGTAGACTGTAATGAGGCAGTGCTTCGGCCTGAGCTGATGCAAGTGTTCCCTGTGCAACAAGACACGTGGCCTCTTTCCCAGAAATTAGTGCAAAGCCCTCTGTCTGTCTCTGGGTGACATTTATGCCTCTTCTCGCCCGCTGAGGCCCACCCTTCGGGGCCTTGTAATCTAATGCTTGTCAAGTTAATCACCACCAATGCATTTTATTTTAGATGCTATGGAACTGGCAGGGGGTGGGGGGCATTAAAGCAAAGAGGTACTTAATGCCAGTCCTGTCTTTGTGCAGCTGGAGGCCCTGCCGAGCCCGACGTGGAGCCGCCTCATCCTGCCCTCGGCGGGCATCTCATGGTTCCTTCCCTGGTGGCGACTCTAACCTTCCTTCCTAAGGGTCTGGCCCATCCGCGGGCCTGCCTCTGTTGGGCTGATGTCGCTTCCCATGGACCTGGTCACCTGGAGGTCCCAGAGGCACCCCAGGGGCCCCCTGCGCCCCAGACAGGCTGGGCCCGACCCCACAAGGTGCAGTGGCTAATCCCTGAGAGGCGGGGCTGTCCGCACGGCTGCAGGGGAACCCCCCAAGGATGGGGGGCGGAGGCAAGCGAGGTAACGAGGGCGGATTCTCGCTGGTCTCCCCGGATGCACTGGCGCCCTCCCCGGGTCTGGGTGTCTGGGAGCTGACCCGGGGGGCTGTCTAGCTGGCGCTCCCTGCCCGGCGGCCCCCGGAGGTCGGGCCCGCGGGGGCACGGGGACCAGCGCGGACCCGAGGGAGGCCAGGCCGTTGCCCCTCCTCCGGATCTCCCTGAGGTGATGCTCACCCGCCCTGGATCTCCCTAAGGTGATGCTCACCGCCGCCCGCGCGGCCCGGCCCCGCCTCCTCCCGGCCCCGCCCCCTCCCGCTCTGCCTCCCCGCTCCGCCCCGGCTCCCCCAGGCCCCGCCCCTCCCGGCGCTGCCCCCCCCCGGCCCCGCCCCCTCCCGCTCTGCCTTCGGCTCCCCCAGGCTCCGCCCCACCCCAGGCTCCGCCCCTCCCGGCCCCGCCTCCAGGTCCGGCTCCGCCCCCTCTCGCTCCGCCCCCTCCAGGCCCCGCCCTCCCCAGCCGTGCGTCCCTAAGCGGCCTCAAGCGTGTCTGCCTAGAACCACCTGGAGCCCGCGGGAGGGCCTGGGGAGCCGCGGGGCGCACACACCCTGCCCAGGGCGACCCTCGGCTGCCGTAGGGGCGGTGTGTCCCGCAGGTGCGGCGCCTTCCCGCGCCCCGTTCCCGCCCCCCGCGGCTTCGCCCCCAGTCCTGTTAGGGTCCCTCCAAGGTCCCCGGCCCCGTGCGGGACGGGGCCCCCCAGTTCCCCCGGGGCCGTCGGGCTGTCCCTGCGCCTGGGCGGAGCCGCCGCCCTCCTCCTCCTGGTCTGGCCAAGCCTCCGGGGCTGCAGGCGAGGCGAGGGCGCCGAGGGGAGGGGGGCGCCCCTGACCCCCGCTCCCCCTGCCGCGGCTAGCGGGGTGGGGTTCCACCCTCCAGCGCCCCGGGTGTGGCCCTGCACCCTCCACAGGTGGGTGCTGGGGGTGGCATGGGGGCGCAGCGTGCAGCGGAGAGGGAGGACAGAGTGCTGGGGGGTATGGCGTGCTGGGGGGCAGCATGCGGGGGGAGGGGGGTGTGCTGGGGTGCGATGTGGGGAGGTGTTGGCGTGCTGGGGGTCTGAGTGCTGGGGGGCAATGTAGGGGAGACGCGGCATGCGAGGGGTTGTGCTGGGCGGGCAGCTTGGGGGGGATGGGGTGCTGGGCCAGGATGCCCAGGACTCCCACCTGGTCCGCGGGGCTCGGGTCCTCAGGATCACGCCCTGGGCTGAAGGCGGTGCTAAACCGCTGAGCCACCTGGGCTGCCCACCTGTGGGCCTTTTAATGTATACTTTTACACATAAAAAAAAAAAAAGTCACAAGTACAGAGCGTCCTGGTTGACGTTGGAGAGCGGAGCCCCCAAACCCTAAGCGCAGCTCGCAGCTCCAAGGATGTGCGGTGGCCGAGGGGATTTGGGGAGCCGCTCCAGGGCCCTGGGGCCCGCTCTGCCCGCTGCCAGCCCACGCAAGAAGAAGAGCTCCTTCCCTCTGGCCAGCCTCGGGCACCTGCAGAACGCCATGGGCCTCAGAGGGGGTTTGGAGGTCACCTTCTGGGAAGGTGGGCCCAGGCGGATGCAGCTGCCCTCCCCCCCTTGTCCTGCAGGTGACACCTGCCAGCGAGGGCGTCCGCACCATGGCTGCTCTGACCAGGCGGCACGTGTGCATTCCTGGGGGAGAGGGGAAGGGGCAGGACGCAGGAGTGCAAGCCCCCTGGGTCCCCTAAGTGATGCAGGACCACACCATGGGCTGCGACCCTGCGCCGGGCCAGCGTCCTAGCTGCAAGGGAAGCGGAAAAGGTATTTTCAACAGAGCACATTGCTCTCATGACATGCTGGGGCCTCATAACTCAGTCACTAAAGAACTGAAGACATGGAGAAGCAGCTGGCAGTGTCTGAAACATGGTAGCAATTTCCACCCCCTCTCTCTTTCTATTATACATTTTTTCCCATCTTTGCTTATAGTCAGTTTCCTACTCGGAATCACATCCAACGTACCCTGTACCCAAATGTGCAGTGTTTACTCTCAGTTGCAATAGTATAAGGCAAGGGTATTAGTGTGTTGGGAGTGAGCAGGGTAGACTCTCAATTATGATTGGAGTCAAGGTGGTTTATGATTTGTGGCCCTTTCTTTTCTTTATTTCTGCCCCCAGCCACGTTCATTAGGTTCTGTTGTCACGATAAAATCACAAAACATAAACAAAAAACATTTAGGGAGAGGATGACCACCGACAGCTCTTCCACTCTAACGCCTCCACTGTTAACATGCTTGTATATTTCCTGCTGTTATTTTTTACCAGGGATTTATTATTATTTTTTTTGATCAGAGTATTCATTGAATTTCATACCCCAGTTTTCCAATTAGGAAACCACAGGCATTCGTCTATGTTAACACAACAGTATGTCATTATATCATGAATTGTGTATGTAGTCACCCGTGTTAAACGCCCGTGCATTCCATCTTATGAGAGTGTTGACACTCAAGGAAGGTTGAAATAAGGGCCCCCCCGTTGGTGAGCACTCGCCGTGCTTGCGGAAGGTGTAGCTTGAGCACACCTTCAAATCCGTGTTTTCATTGATTCCTTACAGCAGCTTTATGTGCAAGGCATTATTACCGTTCCCATGAACGAGTAGGGAGACTCAGAAATGGTTAAGTAACCCTTCTAAGATCACACAGCTGGTGTTCAACTTACAAAATAATAACGTATCACAATAATGTATAATTCTGATCACACATCGTTAAGGCAAAGTTCCTCTCTGATTCCGACATCTTTGTGTTTCCCTGCTTTGCCTTTATTGTAGAAATCTTATTTTGAGGCAGGACTCATAATTCCCCTGGAGGAGTCTTTCTGTGAGAGGCAAAACATGTCTGTGTGGTTGCGTGTGCAATGATTTTAGAATTATACTGGAAAGTCAATAAATTATCCCTGTTTCGTCCAATCGGACCATCTATTGTAATCACATCCCTACATTACTTCGATGCATAAAACGCTTTTTTAAAAACTCCTATGTATTTGACAATCCTCTGGATCTCGGCTGAATCACGCCACGTTTCCCTGCTCTATTCTCCAGTAGTCATTAAAATAAAGATTACCCATATCAAGTTTCAAATAGTTTTACCAGCTCCTTTTAAGACATTGGCATAAATATTTGAAGGACAGAAGTTTTGAGGATTCTCACTCTTGTCCGAAGAGGCGGAATCAATGAAGTGAAAAAAGTCAGCAAAGTCGGTGTGGCCTAGGACGCTGCAGGATTGAGGACGCCGCACTGCGGCCAAGTACTCAGTGGTCATCGTGGGAATTTGCGCTACATCACTTTAATACTTTTCTTCATCTTTTCCTCGTCACAAGCAAGTTCATCTAAGAAAACATCTCGGTTGTTCTTATTCAAAATTAGAAAGGATTAGGGTCCCGTTCCTCATCTTTCATTTAAGTAAAACAATGAAATGAAAATGTGGTCCTTCTAAAAATTAATTTGGTTTTTATTTTTAGGAGGCAATACATTCACATGATCTTTTTTTAACTAAGAATAAAAGGCTTTAAAAAGTGCACACCGAGAAGACTTATTACCAGGCTGCCAGTAGCCACCTGCCCGCCACTCCCCCCGTGGTTAACCATTTGCACTAATTGCTGCTATTATTTCCTCTGTTGCTTCTACAAAACGGGGCCTCTCCTTTATCCTCTTCTCACCTCGAGTTTTTTTTTTTTTTAAGATTTTATTCATTTATTCATGATAGACATAGAGACAGAGACAGAGGCAGAGACACAGGCAGAGGGAGAAGCAGGGAGCCCGACGTGGGACTTGATCCCTTGACTCCAGGATCGCACCCTGGGCCAAAGGCAGGTGCCAATCTGCTGAGCCACCCAGGAATCCCTCTCACCTCGAGTTTTACACGTGGCAGTACCTCCCGGGGCTCCTTCCCCACCAGGCCTCTCGCTGCTCTTCGCTCCTGCCTGGTTCTCCAGCGGGTTAACGCCCTGCACCTCTGACGGCCCCTCAGATGGTTTACCGTCTTTGGCTTTTATAAACAAAGTGATGGTGACTAACCTCGCGCATACGTCCTTGTCATGTGTGCAGATGTGTCCGTAGGATACACATCCCGAAGGAAGATCGCTGGGTCGAGGGGAGAGACATTTTAACGATTAAAAACATTGCCTCAGTGCCCTGCGCGGGGGTCATATCGCTGGGCCCTCCGGCTGGCAGCCTGGGATAGCACCTCCTCCCCAGTAGCCTTGGAAGCACGATGCTGTTTGACTTTTTGATTGTTGCCAAACAATCATGGAAAAATGATGTTGGTTAGCATCGTCCAGTTTTAATTCACAGACGTAACATGATACTTCAAGTCCCGCAAAAGAGGTTTTTTGTTGTTCTGTTGTTTTCTAAATGCAACCTGTGTCTTCGCCACCCGGTCTTCAGGTCACAAAATCAGTGCCCAGGTGGAGGCGGGTGAAGAGCCCTCCAGGAGTGACCTCGGATAAGGGAATAGTCGTGGGGGGAGGAGCCCTTGACCGTAGGCCGGAAGGAGGGTGTGGGGCGAGACGTCAAGCCCTGGGTCCACCACTAATCCATCACTGCTCTGAGCCTGTCATTGAGTCACGAGGATGTCAGTGGCCTCATTGGTAGACGTGTCAGGGAGAAGAATGACTGTAAAGAAGGGAAGCAAAGTTTTGGGTGGGTTTTTTTTTAAGTTTTTATTTAAATTCTGGTTAGATAACATACAGTTTAACATTAGTTTCCAGCACATACTACGGAGTGGACACTTTCCTGTGCCCCCAGGCCAACCGGCAGTGCCCGCCTTCGTCCCCGTCTCACCCACCCCACGCCGGCCTCCCCTGGCAGCTGGCATTTCATTCTCCATAGTCAAAAAAAAAAAAATTAAGAGGTAAAAACAGGGTGGGCCCAGTGGCCCAGTGGTTTTGCACTGCCTTTAGCCTGTGGCGTGACCCTGGGGTCCCGGGATCGAGTCCTGCGTGGGGCTCCCTGCAGGGAGCCTGCTTCTCCCTCTGCCTGCGTCTCTGCCTCTCTCTCTCTTTGTGTCTCTCATGAATAAATGAATAAAATCTTAAAAAAAAAAAAAGAAAAGAAAAGAAAACCAAGGTTTAGTGATGATCTGTTGGAACGAAATAGACTCCGAAGCCCATTTCAGTTCCAATGCGGGGAGATGTTCAGATGAATTCCTGTGATACCAAATTCTGCTCATAATGAGGCCAAGGCGGTTTTGAAGTTGAAAGGGCGCGCTGGCATTGATAAACACTTGACTTCAAAACCTATGGCTGGATACAGATGAAATTTATTTTATTTTACGGATCACGTACATTGTATGACCACGATTTCAGTTAAATTTAAATTCCAAGACAGTTTGCTCAAAATTACATGTTAGATTTCTGGCTATTGATAGTTATTAAATAATCATTCCCTGATTGCCAACTATTTAACTAATAATCTACAAGGGACATTTCTGAAACATTTAGCTGAATATAGAGCATAATCCTATTTTATTTGAAGCCTTCTTTGCTAATTGGTATAGATTTGTATAGAATAAGTTTGGAGAGACTATACACTAAAAAGCATATAGCCTTCCAAACCCATCCTATCTGGGTTATAGAATTACAAGTAATTCTATTTTTTGCTTATATGCATTTCTATAATATTTCTATAATGAATATTTATTATCTTGGAAAATAATTTTCCAAAAATCGAGAAAAAATACTTTTGAGGTTAAAAATGGAGCCTGGGGAGAGTTTTATTATTAAAACTTGAGTCAAAGAAGCTTTCATATCTAGTCAATGCTCTTATACCAATCAAAGGCATTTTAGATGAAGTAGGGTAACAATTGCTAAGTGCTTTTTCCCTTTATTAGGGAGCTAGCTGAACACTTTCCGCAGTATCACTCTGTCCTTGTTTTGCATTTTTTATTTGAACACAAAATAGAAGAAATCATAGAGCTTGAAGGTGAAAAAGCCTCTCTGTATGCCTATTTGGTATGTAAACATAATTTTTCAGCCACTTTGTTTTATGCCTCTCATGATTTCTGACAGATATAATAGGTCTTAGTTCCATTTTCTATTCTATTATAATGGTTATTTTCACAGGACACTGTTCACAGTATCTTTTTAACTGGTCTCTGGGCAATCCATATGACATACAGCCAGATTAATATATTCCTAAAACACCACTTACATTATGTAACTTTCCTGCCCAAAAATCTTCAATAGTTTCTGTTATTTGTAGTCACAATTTTCAAGTTTTTAAACAGGAGGATACTTTTTCCTCCCAAAGGAAAACTTATGTGGAATCCCCATGTAAAAACAAACAAACAAACAAACAAACAAACAAAAAAACAGATAAAGCTTGTATTTTATGAGAACTTGTGACAAAGTCAATCAATAAAACCACGCGGCTACTTTGATGAACACACAAGGAGAGAGAACGGAGTGTTACGGTTGGCACAGGAAGTCTTTGGCTCTCGAGATATTCCTGTATCTTGTTTTGGTTTTGTAGATCTGAGAAAAATCTCAATTTATAAAAAGCCTTTTTAATAGCTGGGTTTACAATCACCATGAGTCACAAATTACATCACGCGTCTACCGCGCAGTTTGCATCGAAAGCCGATGTGCAGCTGGAAGTCACCGGGTTGGAGGTGAGAGGTGGCACGTCGGAGTGTGGGGGCTGTTCCCCTTCTCTGGCCCCTTGTTTCTTGCAACAACAGTACCGGGAGTTCAGAAAACATATTTTTAAAAATGTTGAAGATGAAGTTTGCTGTGAAAAGCGTCTTCTTGCTTCCCGGGAGGACTTCCATCGGATGAGAGTCGGCTGGTTCTTTGCAGATGGAGCTGGGCATTCTTCGCCGGCTCGGCCCCTGCGTGAGGGTGGGCACCTTCCCTCTCCCCCACAACAGGCGGGGGGCCTGCCCTGGAACCCTGGAAGCTGGGCCCGGGGCGGCTTGCCTCCTCGCCCACACCTGCACGCATCGGTGACACAGGTCCCCGCTCCTCTCGCCGGCACCGTGCAGGTCTCCAACGGGCCTTGGAGGCACCTTTCTCCCATCGCCTATGTCAAGGCCGCCGTCTCACCGGGCCCACTTGGCCTCTGCATTAACCCAGTGGGTCTTTGTCCCCTGATCCGGTGTCAGGACGAAGGGAGAGGCCCCCTGATCGCTCCCTAGCCTCATGTGACTTTGTCGTTGTGTCACTTTTATACTTTGCCCGCCGATCATGGTCAACCACAGAGGCGGGTCACTCTCCGTGTGACGCGCCATTCGCTCCTACTCCGTGGCCGCCGTGCTCCTCGGGATTTATTCCACACGCATAAGTAACAGGGGTGCCCTCAGATCGCTTTCACTCCTTAGAATTATTTTTACTCTTGGTCACAGCATGCCACCTTTTCTTACTTACACTTGCAACATGCTAATTGCTTTTTTTGTGCTTATTGGTCAGGATGGAGTCACTACTCATTGAAAACATTTTGCTTTTTTTAAGATTTTTTTATTCATTTATTTGAGAGAGAGAGAGTAAGAGAGAGAGAGAGAACTAGCGGGGTGAGGGGCGGAGGGAGAAGCAGACCTCTCCGCTGAGCAGGGAGTCCAATGGGGGACTCCATCCCGGGAGGATCATGACCTGAGCTGAAGGCAGACACTTCACCTACTGGCCACCCAGATGTCCCAGAACTGCAAACACTTTAAAACTAGACATGCAGGGCACCTGGGTGGCAGTTGGTTAGGTGTCTGACTCTTGATTGTGGCTCAAGTCATGATTTCAGGGTCCTGAGATCCAGCCCCCTGCAGGCTCTGAGCTCAAAGCAGAATCTGCTTGTCCCTCTCCCTCTACTATCTCTCTCTCTCTCTCTCTAATAAAAAAAAAAAAAAAGTGTGCATTCAACAAACACACAGTAAAGTCACGAGAACAGTAGTCAAGATGACGGCGAAGGCCCCACTGTTGACACCACCTGCTGGCAAAGCTGACCGTCCTGCTCTCAGAGGAACTCTGGGCGCCCCCGCGCCGAGAAGGGCAGGTTGCAAGTTAAATTTTCCTGAGGGGTTTCTGTGCTTAAAAAGGATAATTTAAAAAAGCAACTCAGGGATCCCTGGGTGGCTCAGCGGTTTAGCGCCTGCCTTTGGCCCAGGGTGCGATCCTGGAGTCCCAGATCGAGTCCCATGATGGGCTCCTGGCATGGAGCCTGCTTCTCTCTCCTCCTGTGTCTCTGCCTCTCTCTCTCTCTCTCTCTCTCTCTGTCTATCATAAATAAATAAATAAAAATCTTAAAAAATAAAATAAAATAAAAAAGCAACTCAAGGGGCACCTGGGGGGTGGGGGCTCAGGGGGGGCATGACCCTGGGGTCCCGGGATCGAGTCCTGCGTCGGGCTCCCCCTGCTTCTCCCTCTGCCCCTCTCTCTGGGTCTCTCATGAATAAATACACACAATCTTTAAAAACCCAAGCCTTTGTCTTCTATATGGTGGCCAGGTACCCGGTACGCTTAGAGGCCACGCGGAACAGGCAGACTGTGCGTGGCCGAGCACACACTTACCGGGGCCGTAGTTCTAACATCCGACATGTAAGGGGCGCAGGGGCAGCGCGGGGGTCCCGCCACCCAGTTGCTGGCAGCTCAGGCTGTGATCACGGGGCCCGGGGACCCAGCCGGCCTCGGGCTCTGCGCTCAGCGCAGCCCCCCCGCACCACATCTCCCCCATTCCCCTGAGCTTCCTGCTCATGCACTGTTGCTCCCTCTAGAATAAATAAATAAATCCTTTAAAAAAAATCTGATGTGTAAAATTTGAGGTCAGTGCCAGTGGGTTTGGAGCTAACGGCATCCTGTAAGAGGCAGGCGATGGAGGGGACAACGGTCAGGCCCGTGTGTGGCTTATCCATACACCAGGTGGTGTGTTATGTCACAGACATGTGACGCCGTCACGTGGCTAGGCCACACTGTGGTCCTCTCAGGGGCCTGCATTTTGTTTGTCCAACCAGAGTCCACGTCTTTTTAGCTCACGGCAGCTACCTTGAATGCTTTGTATTCTGTGCAGCATCTAACCCAACGCTTTGTAAACAGTTGCTAGGTAATAAATATTTCTTAAATGATGCAGATTTACAGATATTTCTGTTGCAACGTAGTCGCCACCCTGATTGGAGGCTCCAAAGAAAGGGGTCTGTTGGCTCGCAGATGCAGATGCGAGAGAGCGCAGTCCGCAAAGGTCGGAGAGGAGCTGTGGGCTGCAGCTTGAGCTGTTGTTCGGGCCACATTCTTTGCAAATCTACGTTTATTTTCTGACAGTGACACTTTGAAGGATATGATTAAAATGCCCCGATAAGCCAAATGATTTTTCTCGTTACCGTTTGAAGTCCTGGCCGTGCCTGGCAAGCTCCGCGCAGGTGTGACGCCTTGGCTGGCTCAGCCCGTAGAATGTAGGACTGTTGATCTCAGGGTTATGGGTTTGGGTCCCACGTTGCGTGTAGAGGTCACTTAAAAAAAGGAAAAATAGGGAAAAGAGGGACGCCTGGGTGGTTCAGTGGTTGAGCACGTGCCCCAGCTCAGGGCGTGACCCGGGGTCCTGGGTTTGAGTCCCACGTCGGGCTCCCTGCATGGAGCCTACTTCTCCCTCTGCCTGTGTCTCTGCCTCTCTCTCTCTCTCTTTGTCTTTCATGAATAAATAAATAAAATCTTTTAAAAAAATGAAAATATGCTATTTAAAAAAATAATAAAGAAAAAGAATATCTTAAAAAAAAAAAAAAAAAAGAAAGCTCTGTGCTATCCCGGACCTTGGCTGGTGTGCTTTCTATTGGATAATAGATTTTAGGGGCAACTGGGTGGTTCAGTTGGTCAAACGTGTCTGCCTTTGGCTCGGATCACGATCCCGGGGTCCTGGGATGGAGCCCTACATAGGGCTCCCTGCTTCTCCCTCTCCCTCTGCCACTCCCCCTGCTTGTGCTCTTTCTCTGTGTCAAATAAATAAAGGTTTTTTTTTTTTTTTTTTTTTTAGTGTAATGGATTTTAATCCCCAGAAATGCAGATGCATCAATTTTGGTAACTAGCCACGTGCCGCCCAATCTCACATCTATTTGATCCCCGTGAGTCCAAGAAAATGAAATGCATGGCATTTATTGAACTACTGATACAGACAAAAAACTGCGTTAGGTACTTCCCGGGCCATCGATGTGAGTGAAACAAAAGGTCTGCCTTCAAGGGGGTCACGGTCCAGGAGGACGGGGACACCTGTGAAAAGGAGCCTCCAGTAACGGAGAATGACATCAGCATGACAGTAGACACAGTGGATGCTGCGGACGCAGCAGGTAGGGACATCAGGTGATTTCATGAATCGGGGAGGTCTCCAGGAAAAGGAAATTTGAGGATGGGTTTCACAGATAGGAAGCTAATTTGCTTGAGGTTTTTATTATTTTCTAACCAAGTATTTCTTAAAGATTTTGGGCGGTTTAGGAGTAATGCCTGAGACAAAAGACCTAGAATGTTTGTGCCACCCGTCTGCGCACTCCTGAAAGGGACGCAGAGCCCGAGACTCCCCAGCCCCCTGCAGGGAACGGCCCCCAGGGGCGCCCTTGGCCCATGTCCAGGCAGCAAAACCAGAGGATTTACCAACAGTGGAAGCGAAGCTGCCATATGAAGCTGAAGGACAGTATTTTCTGCTTTATTTGCAAGACAATGGGGGGAAGTTGCTGACTAAGGGGGTGACGCGATTTTGTTGGGCTATTTTTTTTAAAGATTGTATTTATTTATTCCTCAGAGACCCAGAGAGAGACAAGGAGAGACCCAGGCAGAGGGAGAAGCAGGCTCCCTGCGGGGGGCCCGATGTGGGACTCTATCCCGGGACTCCGGGGTCACACCCTGGGCTGAGGGCAGCCACTCAGGGGTTGAGCCCCCCAGGGGCCCCTTTGTTGGGCTTTTTGAAGATCCGTTAGGTTGGGGGGTAGGCAGGAGGTTGGCTACGTGAAGGTCCATGGAGGTTCGTGGAGGTCCGTGGAGGTTCGAGGCCTGCAGAACAGAGGCATCGAGTCACTGGCCCATGTTGGGGGCAGGTGCAGGTCAGGGTGGCCCCGGGGACGGCCACCAGGAAGGAGCTGCGGCTGCCGGGCCCCCCGTGCTGTGAGGGGGCAGCCAGGCGGGCCCGCTGGGGCACCAGCAGCTTGGGCACCTGCTGTTTTAAGGCGCAGGGACCTGGAGGAGAAGTGGGGGGGCTGGAGTGAGATGGGCCTCTAGCACTTGGAGTTGGGGACCCGAGCTTTGCCCCGAAGCTGCTCCACGAGGGGGGCGGGGACACCCATGTGCTCCCGGGGTGCCTGCAGCTGCCCCCACTCTGTGACCGTCCTCATGGCCAGGCGGCGAGCTCTCGGCCCAGGCCTTCAGGCTGCAGGGCGACCCTGTGAGCCCCCAGCTGCCTCCGGGGTGTCGGGGGGGCAGAGCACCCGGCTCCCCCGCCCCAACACCCCACGGCCGGTGGCTCCCTGGCGTTGTCTTGGCAGTGGGCCGAGCCTGAGCCATCTGGGTGCTCTCCTCCAGGGACGGTGACAGGAGGGGGCCCGCCGCCGCCACGTAGGTGCCATCAGCTCCGGCTCCCGTCGGCTTGCAGAGGGGCTGGAGGGCAGTTCAGAGGGGAGGCCTAGGCATCCGGAGGACAAGTGGGACATTAGCCAAAGGCAGGGAAGTGCGGGGGACGCGGCTCCGGGAGGTTCGGGAAGTTGGCTTGTTGACCTTCAGAGAATAACGTGAAGATATCCTAGGCCCGTATCTTCTCGTAAATAAATAGAGGGAATCCCTGGGGCCAGACTAACTCATAAATGTGGATCTTCAGAACGGCCTTCCTCTTCGAATGTGTCAAGCAGTAGATAAAAATAGACTTATTAACTCAATTTCAACTGCAAATAAATAAGATCCCTCGTTTTACTAAATAACTTGAGGTCAGTGAAGTCCTGTCCCCTAAGCCCATTAACCTCAGAACGTTGGGTCGCCGCACAGACAGGACGGATGGCACAGGCCCGACGTCCGAACTTCTAGTGTGTCCACAAGAACACGCTGCCGGCGTCTTTCGGGTGAAAGGACGAAGTTGGACTTACAAGAGATGAACACTTGCCTCATTGCCGGCCTGTCCTCAGGCTGGCCACCTCGGCCTGGAGGTTGAGGCAGGAGAGCGAGAAACTCTGGGTAGAGAACGGGCCTTACCTTTACCTGCCCGGCGGCAGGCTCCCGTCCAGGACAGGCTCAGGTCAAGGACGGGCTCCCGTCCAGGACAGGCTCCCGTCGCGGCCCCGGCCTGCCGGGTCAGGGGTGGACAAGGAACGCTCAACGGCAAGGAAAGAGCCCAGTACGTTTTCCAGTGTCCTGGTGACTGAAGCGTCCTGCAGCGAGGCTTTCCGCTTCCTGTGACGATGTTCACGGATCCTGGCTCTTCCCTCAGAAGCTACACGGCATGAAAAGCCAGGGCTTCGGTCCCGTCGCGTCCGACAGGGCGTTTAGATGCCCGCCGCCCGCCCGCCTTTCTGGATGTACCAACCCCGGGTTCCTGATGCTCAGCGAGGCCTGAAGGAGAAGGTCCAACAGCGTTTGCAAACCTAATGGCCTAGAATCACGTGACTCAAGAGCCAAGAAAACCTGGAGAGAGATGTGCTTTTCTGAAGTCGTGTCATAAAAGTCATGAGGTTATTTTATCAAAGAACAGTAGCAGTGCAATGACAAGTGCCCCATATGTTGGAGCTCATCTGAGTTTCCAATCCTTGTCCTGGTTGATACCCCTTCCCAGCCCCCTTCTGCGCCAGCGGGACTGGTCTTGTACCTGGAATGAACCCGGGCCCCAAGGTAGACAGTCCCCGTTTGTGCCTTGGTATCAGGACTGTCGCTAGAAGACCCTCTGCTTTACAGGTATGCACCTGGCGTCCTCTTGAATGTTTTCAAAAATCTACTGTTAGCCGATTTTGGAACATGTGTCTCCTACACGTGGCACAAAATGTGGGAGATACCAAATGATCTACAAGAGGCAGCGATTCTCGCTCTGACCTCAACACCCAACCTCCCAGGCTCTCCCAAAGGCTTTTGTTTCGTGCGCTTTCCAGAATATTCCGTGAATGTGCAATTGCATATGCGAGTTTATTTGCATACGTGAAACTGGTTTGGCCGGCCGACGGTACCGATGTATTTCGGAGGCCGTTTCTGGGACAGCAGAGAATCGCCCGCTCTGTCACACTGTCCTTGTACTCCGGTGTCAATGTAGCAGCTCATTCCTGTCGGGTACTGGATGCTTCCAGTCTTCTCTTGGTAGGAGCGATGCCGCGGGAGCATCTTCACACGTGCATTGTCCACACGTGCAGGGGCACATGGGGTCAACCTCTGGGAATGGAAACCACGTGCCCGGGAGTGTGCACACGCCTTGGCTGACGGGGTGCTAAGGGGCGCAGAGGGCCGGACACAGCGTCACAGGTGCTGCACACCTTTCCCCAGGCGGCGTGTCACCGAATCGGTCCCCAAACTGCGTGTCACCAAATCGGGCCCCAAACGGTGTGTCACCAAATTGGTTCCCAAATGGCATGTCATCGAATCAGTCCCCAAGCAGCGTGTCACCAAATCGGTCCCCAAATGGCATATCATTGAACCGGTCCCCAAACGGCGCGTCACTAAATCGGTCCCCAGTGTGTCTCCAAATCGGTCCCCAAATGGCGTGTCACCAAATTGGTCCCCAAGCGGCGTGTCACCAAACTGGACCCCAAACAGTGTGCAACCAAATCGGTCCCCAAACGGCATGTCACCGAATTTGTCCCCAAATGGTGTGTCACTGAATCGGTCCCCAAGCGGTGTATCACTGAACTGGACCCCAAACAGTGTGTCACCAAATCGGTTCTCAAACGGCATGTCATCGAATCAGTCCCCAAATGGCATATCACCAAACTGGTCCCCAAAACCGCGTGTCACCAAATCGGTCCCCTGTGTGTCACCAAATCGGTCCCCAAGCGGCATGTCATCGAATCAGTCCCCAAATGGCATATCACCGAACCAGTCCCCAAAAAGTGTGTCACCAAATCGGTCCCCAGTGTGTCACCAAATCAGTCCCCAAGCGGCATGTCATTGAATCGGTCCCCAGTGTGTCACTAAATCGGTTCCCAAACGACATATCACCGAACCAGTCCTCAAACAGCGTGTCACCAAATCGGTCCCCTCGGGCAGAGTGAGACCAGATGAGCGAGCTGCGTCGTGCCCGGCGGGCTTCCTACAGTGACCTGAACGTCTTGTCACATGTTTGATAGTTGCATTTTCTCTGTCATGACTGGACTGCTCGCGTCTTTCTCCTTTTTCACTTTATGGCCTTTTTTTAAAAGACTCTTTTGTAGCGACTTTAACACTCCATCTGGAACGTGACACAAGTATTTCCTCTCAGTCCGCGGATACCCTTGAACTTGGGCTGAAGACTGTTGGACACGCCGGTTTTAAAAATACACCTACGGTCACAGAAGTGCCCTCCTCTTGGAGTTTATATAAAAAGCTCCTGGGATCCCTGGGTGGCGCAGCGGTTTGGTGCCTGCCTTTGGCCCAGGGCGCGATCCTGGAGACCCGGGATCGAATCCCACATCGGGCTCCTGGTGCATGGAGCCTGCTTCTCCCTCTGCCTGTGTCTCTGCCTCTCTCTCTCTCTCTCTCTCTGTGACTATCATAAATAAATAAAAAATTTAAAAAAAAAGTTAAAAAAATAAAAAAAAGAATTTGAAAATTTATAAAAATAAATAAATAAATAAATAAATAAATAAATAAATAGCTCCCATTTTTTGTGTGATGATGTCACAGTTCTGTTTTAGTGTATGACGATCTGATCCATCCGGAATTTATTTCGGTGTAAGGCATGGGATGAGTGTGCAAGCTGCTCCTTCCAGATACTCTGCCCCCCAGGATCCTTTGCTGAACATTGTCTGTGCTCGGCCTGTGGTCCCTGACCTGGGCTTTCTGCTCGGCCCTCATCCCCATCCAGGCGCCCACTCCCGGCGAGTTACCCTCGGTGACGGGACCTGGGAGGGAGGGGGAGCCGGGTGCAGGGGGGCCGGCAGGAGGGGAGCTGCCTGCGGTATCTGCAGAAGCCTCCCCCGGGTGGCCTCCCGGCAGGTGCACAAGTGCCCGTTCCTCAGGTGCCCAGCCGGGCCCAGGTGGGTCCCTTCGCCCTGCCTCCAGGCAGGCTGCTGTCCCCACGGCTGAAGGCCCCGATTGCCACACCAGTTCCCTGGCGATGCTCGTCTGCCTGACTCCACGGGCGAGACCGGCCGTCCTCAGGGAGGAAGATCCGCTGCTGAGTTACTGAGGCCATGAAGCAATGGTACGTTAGGCACCAGGGAGAGGCTGAAAATGTACATTTATTTTTTTAAGATTATACATTCCTGTGTACATGCATGTCTCTTTGGTCATTTACTGGGATTTTGAACTTGCCCTCATAGAATTTTGCACATTTCTTATTATAAGTTAGGGCTCAGATTTTCTTTTTGCTGCTATTACATTTGTGTTGTTGTTGTTGTTTAACATCCTAAATCTGGACACTAGTTGTACATAGGAAGGAAATAACCCAAGGACTACTGAGCTATCTCATTACGAAGTAAAAATTGTTAGTGGTTCTCGTCTTATTTTATCAAGAACTTTTATCGCAAGAAAACGTTCGTGTTTTATCAGATTTTTTTTTCCAGTATTGGTGAAGACATGTATATTATTTTTCTCATTTCATTTATTAACGCGGTGAACTATATTATTGGATTTGCTGGTACTGGAACACCCGAGTGTTTCTGGTATGATCCTTATCTAGTCAAGATCTATTATTTTAAAATATGATCAATTTCACTTACAATTTTTTTTAGAAGTTTAAAAAAATCAATTCTTATCGGTGAAATAGATCTGTTTTCTGCTTTTATTATATCTCGGTCAGATTTGGTCAGGATATTATTCTGGCTTCTTAAAGAGAATTTTGAAGTTTCCTCTACTTGTCTATGTTCTGGAACAGTTTCATTACATTGGGCTTCTCTGTTCTTTAAAGTTTCAGAAAATACCCTGGTGAAATGCTGAGGTTTTATGCATTTTTAGAGTGGAAAGAGAGAACAAGATGGCTCTTTGTGCATTTTCCGTGTTTTTGTTTATATTTTCTACCCCGTTGGTGGTTAGTTTTGCTATATATTTGTTCTACCTCACAGAGGTTTCTAAATTATTTTTTATACATTTAAGCAAAATAACCCCTTACAAGTATTCCATTTCATTCTGTATTTAGTTACTTTCCCATTTTCTTTTCTAATTGGTATATTTCTCCCCCTTCACCTTGGTTGTATTAGCTGATTTCTTCTCTATTCTATTGTTTTCAAATAATCAGCTTTTGGATTTGCTTAGTGTATCCACTGTGTCCTTCCATTTCCTAATGCATTTATTCCCAAACCTTTATCTTTTTTTATCTTAAAACCATGGTTCTTACTGATGTGAACAATGTTTTTGGAGACACTTGGCTGATTCAGTCGGTAGAGCATGCGACTCTTGATCTCACAGTCACAACTTCAAGTCCCATGAGCTTACTTAAAAATATATATAAACAATATAAATATAAAAAATACTTATAATAAAAATATATATGTATATATAGGTCATATATGTAGGTATGTATATATAGGTCATAGTTAAACTGTTAATAATTATTTATTTCCTAGAATAAATGAGCTTCAGATTTCTTTCTGAAGCTAGATTCCAGAAAAGAGAACGGAGAGTTATTAAGCAATTCCTTGAGTCCTAAAGAAAGGGGTGGTGACAACAAGTATGTGTCTAGTTTTGGGGAATGAGTGAAGATACGCACATACCTGCCATGCCACAAAGTGTGTCCCATCTACATACATCAGAATATGTTCCTCCAACATCATTACATACTGGCTTGACATTCCAGGGGGAGAAATAAATTAATATTTGTTGGAAAAGTGCTTAGGTAAGAAACATAGAATTAAATCAGTTGCATAAATCATGAAACATAAGCCATGATCATTTTTGTTTCTTCACAGTGTAAGTAGAGCCAAGCCAAGCCAACGGCTTCATGGAGAAGCCCAAACCTAGCTACTCAAGCTCCTAATCAGGCCATTTGATTCACCCAAGGCAGAGGAAAGGTGGGCGAGCCCCCACGACGACCAGCGTGGCCTGTGATCCCCCGAGTCCTGCTGTCACTGCGCGGCATCACCTCGTCCTGACGGGAGACCATCACCTTGCATTGCTAAAAGCTTTGTTAGAACCTTTTTTAAGATTTGATCCTTATGACGACTGCTCATCAGCCTCCTCTCCCTTGTACATCCAACTAGACCCAAGCCTGCTGATTCCTAACTCAAAATGTTTCTCGCATCTTTCTCACCCTGTTACTTCCAGGGCCTTCTTTGGGATTTAAGACTTGCCCATCTCCCACCCGCATGACGCCTGCGGTGGTCGGTCTCCTACATCCCGCCTCCGGCCACAGAAGCTGTGGTAAAACAGCCTCCAAAGCTCAGAGGTGAAACACAGTAGAGGTTGCTTCTCCTTGATAATGTGGTTTAATGCAGCTGAGGGGGTGCGGGGGGCAGGGCAGCAAGCGTTCCCGTGGCCAGAAGCCCAGGCCCCATAGAGCTGCGGCTCCGCCATCCCTTCAAGCATGAAAATATAGGTACATTGCAACTAAAGGAATGGAAAAGTGAACCTCAGGTGAACAGCGCAACGTACTAATAACAAGCCAAGATCCATGAAATGGGAGACAAGTAGAGAAAATTAATAGAGGTAAAATTTAGTGCTTTAAGAAGACAAGCAAAATTGATAAAGTCATAGCCATAGTGCTTAAGGAAAAAAGAAAGAGGGAAATCACTAACATTGATAATAAAAGAAGTAACATTATTTTATTCCATAAACATCAAGAATGATAAAGGAATAGTAGGAGCAACATTATGCCAATAAATTCAACAGTTTAGGTGCAACGGATAACTTCTTTAAAGAAAATTAAAAACTTACCCAAACTGTCACAAGATGAAATAGAAACTTAAAAAAATACTATGAAATAACATTAATAAACATAAATGTAATGGTAAATACAGTGTTACAGTAATTATCGGCATAAAATCTGATTAGTCCCGTACCTATTAAAATTTTTAATTATCAGAAACAAATTGGGTATATCTACATCCCTGGCGATTAAAAGCTATGATTTAATAGAAGGAACATACCAACTAAAGCACAGAGTTTTCTAAATATGGATAAGGCTTCAAGGTACAGAGAAAAATTATTTGACTTATCAGTGTATCTAATCACAAACGGTAGTCTGATTGGTGGATTCTATCAGACATTTGAGGAAGAAATAATAACGCTTACACAAACTACTTAAAAAAATAGAGGAAGAGGGGAACACTTGGCAAGTTGTTTATGAGGACACCAACATATTTTTAACATATTTCAGAAGTGTATTTATTTTTAATTAATCTCCACACCCAACGTGAGGTCTCAGCTTCTGGTCCCAAGGGCAAGTCACGGTCTCTTCCCCCTGAGCCAGCCTGAGGCCCTGAGGCTACCAAAATCCTGGAACCAAAACCTGGCAGAGTTTGAAAGAGACAGAAAGAAGGGAGGGAGGAAGGACAGGAGGAAGGACAGGAGGGAGGGAGGGAGGGAGGAAGGACAGGAGGAAGGAAGGATGGGAGGGAGGGGGGAAGGACGGGAGGGAGGGAGGACGGGAGGGAGGGAGGGAGAATGGGAGGGAGGAAGGACCAGAAGGAGGGAGAGAGGGAGGGAGGACAGGAGGGAGGAAGGACTAGAGGGAGGATGGGGGGAAGAATGGGAGGAAGGATGGGAGGGGAGGAGGACAGGAGGGAGGAAGGACAGGAGGGAGAGGGAGGGAGGACAGGAGGGAGGAAGGATGGGAGGGAGGGAGAGAGGATAGGAGGAAGTAGGGGAGGAAGGATGGGAGGGGAGGAGGACAGGAGGGAAAGAGGGAGGAAGGATGGGAGGGAGGACAGGAGGGAGGGAGGACAGGAGGGAGGAAGGACGGGAGGGAGGGAGGACGGGAGGGAGGGAGAGAGGATGGGAGGAAGGATGGGAGGAAGGATGGGAGGGAAGGAGAACTATATGAAAAAGAAAGAAATTACAGATGAATCCTCCACATTGTACGCGGACACGACACTCCTGAGCACGATCTCCAGGACCCAAATCATGAAGCATACAGCGGGTTACCTGGCGGCCAGGTGGGGCTTGTGTCAAGACCGCGAGAACTGAGGGACACTCAACAGCAACCCGGTGAGCAAACTAGAGGCGCACAGTGAGATGGTGATCTTTGCCCTCTTAGTCATACTTGCTTCTTCGCCCTTCTCTTGGGCTCCAAGGCACTTGGCGCATCAGACGCAGGCCGTGGCCAGGAGGCTCCTCTCGTGTCTGTGCCTGAGGCCCCGGCTGCAAGCGCCACAGGCCGCCGTGGGCCCAGGGGCCCCCCTTCTCCCTCTAGAGCCGCTGCTCCTGCTCCTTCATCTCCTTGCAGAACATCCTGTCTATGGAGGAGCCGTTTTTGGTTTATTTTTCCAAGCAGCCCCTCCTGCAGGTTGCTGTGGGTCGTTCCTGGCCAGGTGCCGCAGAGGACAGTGTCGCGGCGGGTCGCCTGGTCCGCTGCACTCGCTAGCGCGTCCCCACCTGCGGGGTGTAACTGCACGGGAATGCCCAGAGCTCACGCACCTCGGTTTTCTGGCGATGGCCAAATTTTCTCCACAGACCCAAGTTCTAAAAATGTACCCTCCCAGCAATTCCTGGAAGTACTACACCCCTGCTGGAACATGTAGCATCAAAATATTTATCTTTACTGTTGTGATAGGTAAGAAAAGAAAAATAATAGCTTCTCACTGTCATCTTAATGACTACTCCTCTTATGAGGGAGTCTCTTTTTAAAGAATGCTATGAAATAATATCGATGAAGGGCATGACTAATAATAGGTAGAGTATTATGATAATTGTACACAGAATGTATTTTAAAATATAATGATAATAATAAAAAAATAACATAAGCCGACACCACTTGGCTCACAAAGCACACAATCAATCAGAAGAGCACTGCGTGCTGCTCTCTGGTTGAATCTGCCCATTTCTTCTTTTCAGGAGTATCTGTCGCCTAAATGTAAAATTTATCACTCCCAGATTTGTGTGTGTGTGTGTTACTTATTTAATTATTTTAAAGATCTATTTATTTATTTATTTGAGAGAGAGAGAGAGAGAGAGAGAGAACGAGTAGGAAGAAGGGCAGAGAGGGAGAGAATCCTGAGCAGACTCGCCTACGAGCACGGAGCCCGGGGCTCAATCCCACAACCTGGAGGTCATGACCTGAGCTGAGACCAAGAGTCAGAGGCTTAACCAACTGAGCCACCTGGGTGCCCCCCACCCCCGGGCATAGCTTCATTTTAAAATTCAGCAGAGTTGATGTAAAAATTGCACCAGCTTCAAGTGACTTGACAGTTATATCCGTCGTGGCCGTGCCCAGTGCGGCAGTGAGCTGCCGTCCGACACCCCACGGAGCCGGCCCCATTGCTGGCTGTGTAGCCTCACTCGCTCTTTGTCATCCGCTTCATCCTCGTGACTTATTTCTTACCCGAGGTCTGTACCTCTTAACGCCCTTCCTGCACTTTGCCTGTTTCTCCCTTCCCCTCCCCTCCAACAAACTCCAGTTTGTTCTCTGCACCTTCTACTTTGTTGCTGTTGTTGTTGCTTAGTCTTTTGCTTCGTTTTTTAGATGCCACATACAAGTGCGATAGATCGTATGGTGTCTGTCTTCCTCTGTCTATTTCCCTGAGCGTGAACCCCTCCGGGTCCATGCACGTTGTTGCTCTCGGGAAGATTTCATCCCTGTGACAGTAATATTCCATGAAGTGCGTACACCGCGTCTTTACACACTCATCTCCGGGTGGCCGTGGGCTGCTTCAGTATCCTGGCCATCGTGAATGATGCTGCACCAAACACAGGGATGCACGTATCTTTTTGAATCCATGTTTGTTTGTTTGTTTGTTTTAAAGATTTTATTTATTTATTCATGAGAGACACAGAGAGGCAGAGACCCAGGCAGAGGGAGAAGCAGGCTCCATGCAGGGAACCCGACGGGGTACTCGATCCCGGGACCCCGGGGTCATGCCCTGGGCTGAAGGCTGGGGCTAAACCACTGAAACCACGTTTTCATTTTATTCAGATACTCTGACGCGGGCTTGCTGGCCCATATGGTACCGCTATTTCTCATTTTCTGAGAAGCCTCCACCCTGTTTTCCACAGTGACTGCACCACTTTACAACCCCCATACGTATTCCCAAACTACATGCGTGTGTGCATATTAGTGGTTTGTAGGTTATACAACTTCGTGTAGACAGTGTTCTCTGCATGTATTCCTCTGCCGTGTGCTTTTTATCCCCAACATTATTTTGTGAAAACATACTCAGATGTATTCGGTCCCCTGAGTGCTGATACCAGAATTTATCTACTACTGGTGTCTATTTACGTTTTTTTCCAATTGTTGCTCTTCCAGACACTTATTATGATCACATTCTTGTAAATGTCTCCTTATTAACACACATGCAGGCATATACCTGGGAGTGGATCTGCCGTAGGGATTGGACATCTCCCACTTTACTACATAATGTAAAATTGCTTTTGAAAGTGGTTGCCGGCCTCAATTTAGACTCCTCACATCCTTGGCAGACCTTGGTATTAGGATATATTAATTTTTTCCCAATACTATGAATCTAAAACAGAATTTTATTGTGGTTTTAATTTGCATTTTCCAGATTACAAATGGGATTTGACATCTTTATGTAGAAGTATTTATATTTTTCTTTTACATAAATGGCCTGTTTGTGGTTCTAGCTATTAGGCTGTTAGCTTTTCTATTAGGCTGTTGGTTTTATTTTTAATTGTTTTGTAGGAGGGTTTTTTAAAAACTTTGGGGATCCCTGGGTGGCTCAGCAGTTGAGCGTCTGCCTTCAGCCCAGGGCGTGATCCTGGAGACCCGGAATCGAGTTCTGCATCGGGCTCTCTGCATGGAGCCTGCTTCTCCCTCTGCCTGTGTCTCTGCCTCTCTCTGTGTCTCTCATGTATAAATAAATAAAATCTTTAAAAAACATTTCTTTTAGAAAATCGCTATCTCTGCTGTCATTTTTATCACAAATAATTTTTCTAAGTTTTCATTTTTCTTTTCTTTTGATTTGTGGCAAAATTTATTTGTCCTTATAGTACATTTTATTTTTTAAAACCAAGTATTTAAATGTATATATATATACATATAAGTATAATTTTATATAAATGCATAAATGTGACCACAGACAGGAATTTTGTGTGTGTGCATTTTTTTGTTTTTGTTTTTTTTCATTTTGTTTGGCTTTCTCCTTATTCTCTTACACTTTTCCTCTGTGTGAATCTCTTTCTTTTCCCTGCAAAGGTAACTCGTATTAAAGACTTCATACATCATCCACATTTTTTACTGCATTTAAATAATTCTTTAGAGACATACATTTACAGACATTTACATTCGCATACATACTATACAGAGTATTTTAATTTTGTCATTATTTGGTTTATAAACATGGCATCAAGCTAATACAATCCTTTCTTCTCATTATATTCTCACCCCACAATATTTCGTGAAAACCTAAGTCGTTTTCCATAGTTCTAATCCAGTGGCTCCTCAGTTGCATCACATCAGGAAAGAATCTTGCAAAGCCAACACCAAAGTACTGAAACTCTCCGGGACCTAAAGAAAGATAATTGTACTTATTTGAGATTCTAATATATTTTGGACCTTTACGCATATGTATGAATTTTAAAATGATGTGAAGACATGTCTTTGCCCCTCGACACTTTGTTGTTGCAGAATCAGGCACGTGTCATGGCTCGGCTCGTAGGTCGGCTTGGGGCCCGGCGTTGAGCAGAAGGAAGCACGTTGCATCCTAGTCCTGGCTCAGTCGTGGACCCTTGCAAGGACTTGGGGGTGTCACTTGTAAAGCGAAGAGAATTAGGACACGGGCTGTGTCCTGCCGGCGTCCTGTGACTCAAGACCCTGAGGGGTTTGAAAGGCCTTCCGTTCAGCGGCTGATGGCCTGCCACCATGGGGTGGCCCAGCAAACACAGCCGGACAGACGCTGTGTCCTTGGCTTTCAAACTACGGTCCGTCCTGCATCCGTGTTTCATTTGAGGAGTTGACATTACCTCCAACCTTGAACGCACATTGGGGTTTTATTAACATGCCTATTTTGCACCATTTCGAGTTTACGGGAAAGACACCCACACTCTGTAGGCAGCATCACCTTGACCTCTGCATTCTGTGCCAAACGGCGACGGTCAATCACGTGAGAAAATGGGGGAAATGCAATCATCAGGGAAAACTGATTCACTCTGCAAGTGTATTTTAAGTAAGAATATGCAGCAGCTTTATTGCCCAAGTGGCTGGAAGGCTTTTCAAAATGCCTACAGTCCCTAGGCTCATGAGATGAGGGGAACCAGAGAAACTGGGGACAGAGCTGGGGACAGAAGCACACGTGGTGTGTTGCAATTCAGTATCATGTCTTCAGTCTTCAAAATATTTGGGACATACACTGTAAACGGTAACGGGAGGGTAGGTAGCTTCAAGGTATAAAGTCAATTTTTCTTATTTAATCTAGCATTTATGCACCTATTGTTATTTCCGAAAATAATTGTGTCAGCTCTTGAATGGTTTCAGCTATTTTATTTCTGTTTGTTTTTAAAGTAAGTTTGAAATTTTAGAACAGTTTTAGATTCACAGAAAACTTGGAAAGACGAGAGATTTCCCATGCACTCTGTACTCACCTCCTTCCCTTAATAGCTTACAATACGATGGAACATTTGTCAGAACTGAAAAACAAACATTGGTGCATTACTATTAACCGAAGTCTGTATTTTACTCAAATTGCCTTATTTTTCACCCAATGCCCTTCTTCTGTTCCAGGATCCCATTCCGGATACCATATTATATGTAGTCATCATGGCTCCTTATGCTCTTCTTGGCTATGACAATTTCTCAGATATTCCTTGTTTTTCAAGACTTTGGCAGTTTAAAAAAAAGTTTAATTTTATTATTATTACTATTTTAAGAGAGAGAGAAAGCACACGATCTCATGAGTGGGAGAGATGATAGGAAGGGGCAGAGGGAGAGGGAATGAGAGAACCCCAAGCAGGCTTCAAGCTCAGTGCCATCCTGACAGGACCCGATCCCACAACCCTGAGATCATGACCTGAGCTGAACTCAGGAGTCAGGTGCCTAACCGACTGAGCCCCAAGACCTCCACGGTGTTGAAAAGGAGTGGCCAGGTATTTAGTGAACTGTTTCTCGACGTGTGTTTATCTGATGTTTTTCTCATGATTAGACTGAGGCTACGGTGTTTTTGAGAGGAGGAGCACGCGCAGGAAGTGCACTTGCATCGCGTCAAGGGAACGGACTATGCACGTGACTTATTGCTGTTGATGCTGACCTTGACTGCCTGGCCAGCGTAGTATTTGCCAGCTTTCTCCACTTTTTCTTTTCTCTCTGTACAGTACTCTTTGGAAGGAAGTGACAACGCAAAGCCCATGCTTAAGGGTTTTGGAGTTACACTTATGTCCGTAAGTGGGAATTATGGACATAAAGTATTTGGAATGCTATATATTTTTCTCTTTTCCCTCATTTGTTCATTTGTAAGTCATTTAATTATATCACATGGACTCATCGATATTTATTTTATACCTTTGGTGATGATCCATTACTCTTGTTATTTACTCTGATGCTCAAATTGTTCTACTTCTGGCCATTAGGAGCTCCTGCAGGTTGGCTTCTGCATCCCTTTGACACTCTCCCTCATTTGGCTTTGGGAACATTTTGTTATTTTCTGATGCTACCGAGTGCCCCAGGTTCCTCTGGTCTATTTCCTGTCCCAGCCTTGGAATCCACCATGGCCCCAAGGACCTCTGACTCCTTCCGCTGGAGAATCGGTATTAGAAACCAAGATCCGGGCACTAGATGTGATTTTTTTTCCGTTGAGTCTTTCTGCTGTAGGTTTTTGCATAAATATTTTCTTCTCCATGTCTTAGTCATCTCAAAGTTGAGGTGATTTTTAAATAGCTTTGAAAATTTAAGGAATGATTTGGTCAACAAGATTTGCTTCACTCTTGTGTACTATTGGTTTTGATTATCGCTACTATCAACACCACGCCATCACTGTTTATAAAGTTTGTCACTCTCAGATATGAATTCAGGATAAAAGCTTTTTGGAGGGAAATTATAAATTATGTATACATTTTTTTTTCCCTCACTACCTTGCTTTTCACTAAATCAGCAGCCAACAAATATGTTTCCGTAGCAAATAAACAGAGCTACGTGTACACATGCATACAGGTGTTTCCCTTTAGGCTTCTTATTGGATCACATTTCTGGAAGAAATGTGCCAAAATTACTAGACTGTGATTCACTTGAAAGCACCACCTGTGTGTTCTCTCCATCATCTTTACATTTTAGGGGCTTGGTTTTGGCTTGACACAATCCAGGGGTTTCCTAAACATTTGCTGAATAAATTGCAGAGGCTCCTAGAACATGGTGAAACTTACCGTCAATAATTTAAATGTGTCTAAGGTGGATTTTTTTTTTTAACACTTTTTGCTTTCGCTTTTCTTTTAACACTTTTTGCTTTTCACTTTTCTTTACGCTCGCTTTGGTTTGGGTGGGCTTCAGTGCCACCAAAGAATAGTGGTCACTTTCATAGTTTTTTTTATTTATATATACTCACTTTTAATGTTTCATCATGAACCATGGTAAATTAATCAGGTTTAGGCTTCTTTTCCACTTGCGAAATAAAGACCAAACTGTTCAGTTAAGAGAAAATGCTTGCCCGTAGAAAGCCCATAAAACCGGAGTGTGTTTTTCCTTGATTCACAGTAAAACATGAACTCTTTATTTGAGCTCTCTATTACATGGAAAAGCATTTCTATGTATCGTGTTGAATAAGCTATTCTTCCAATAGATGGTATTGAATTTAATTAGAAGAAAATATCTTCGTGAAAATAAGGCTTTAATGATATACTGTTTCATTTTCAGACCATAAGTCATCATATCCTCTAAATGGTGGGATAATGATGCCGAAACAAAACCCCATAGAAGAAGAAAGCATTCATTTGGTGTTCAGCCTTTCTGTGGAAAACATGTGCATTTTTATTCTTTATCTTTCTTATATTCTTACTTCCAATTTCCCATTTAAAGGATGGTTCTCTTGTATGTTTTATTTTAATTCTATTCTAGGTTCAGTACAATTTTTACAAAATGAAATTCATTTAAATATAATTCAGGAACCAAGCAGCCTTGAATGGAAGTATTTGAGACAGCACTCGTGGCTTCAGTATAAACACCGCCACCTCCATCCGTCCATTCATTCATCCGCTTATCAAAACGGCTATGCGTTCATTGCCACCACAGTGTCGGGGACACATGGAAGGGAGACACATTTGTGAATAGCAGGGAGAGAATAAAAAGAGACTGAATAATGTAGCAGGATGGTCCTGACCGGGCGATGGAGAAGGGAAGCCCGGGATCTGGCTTGATGTTTGGTTACGGAAAAGTTTATACAAGGTAGCCCGCGAGGGCAAGGCCTTGTGCACGGGTACCCAACAAACGGGCTGGGTAAGGACTGGGACAACCTGGGGCCTTGTCCCTGGCCACAAGCTTTTTAATGTATTCCTTTTTAAATGATAATTGACGTTTATCAAGTGTTTGCTTGAGCCTGGACACTGTTCCAGGGACTTTGTCTTGAATGCGTGTTTCGCAAAGGCCCATCGCAGGAAGCAGCTCTCCAGGAGAGCCCACCGGGCTACAGGAGGCCCCGTATCCCTACTTCTGGGTCGCAGGTGAGGAACAGAAGCACAGAGGGTTTAATGGATTTACCCCGGATTGTGCAGCCCCCAGCATGGGCCACGGCCAGGTGCAGGCCCAGGTGGCACACTCAGAGTCCCCTCCACTGCGATGACCGTCTGCGCTGCGTGTTGAGTCTTAAGGAGGAAAGAACCAAAGAACCAGAGACAGAGGCTGAAGGAGCTGTTCTGGAGGGCTCCATGAGACAACTAGAATTAGCGGAGAGGGAAGGAGTGGGGGCACGCGGAGCTCCATGGTCCTTCTGGTGGCAAAGGCCAACCTCAAGACTGGGTGGGGGGGACCCAGCACTGCCCCCGAAACTCAGGGCGTTGAGAGCTGTGGCAAGTCCCCTCCACATGCACACCACTGTCTCGGACATCTTGGTGCCTTCCTACGCCGAGGCTGAGGATGAAGAGGACAGTGCGGCAGGAATGCAGTGGCGGGGAGAGCGCAGCAAGCCAGGAAGCACACCTGCAGGCTTCGCGCCCCGGGGCTGTTGCCAACGAGGAGGACATTTCGGGGCCGTGCAGATCATCACATCCAGTTTGTTTCGTGTCACGTGTTTTCCCCAACAGTGTGTGTGACATCCCTGCACCTTACTCTGCTCGCGAGGCACACTGAGCCTATGAGAGGGTTACAGTTCCTACCTCACCAAGTGGGCCTTGAATGTCTTGGGGTTTAGAATGGGGAAAAAAATCTTTTGATAGAATTGAGTGAACTTCCAAGAAATAATAGTGCTGTCCCCCAAATGCATTGCTACTAATAAAGCTTTATGATAGTGATTATGCCTTCTTACTACTACTGAGGGAAGTGTCCGAAATCTAACTGCCCGTGACTACGGAGCCTAGTCCAGAGAACAAGGGACCCTACATATGGACCAAACATTCTCCTCCCCAGCGTCTTTAACTGCAGGGGAGAGATGAGAAAATCACACGTGGCTCATTCAGGATGCAAGCGAATTCTCAGAGATGAGCAGATGCATTGCTTGGAATGACTGATGGCCTTTCCTTAGATGGGAAACTGCAGAAAACAAGATTTTGTGATCATGTTTCTGCCAGGGGTCCCCGCCCAGGTGTCTTCCCATCTCTGGCCTCCCTCCATCTTAGAAGACCCCCTCTTGGTAGAGGGGGAAAATGGGATGTTTTCCCATGGACAGGGTCAAATGGTTTGGTTTTACTGTGACCTAGTAATACAAATTGTTAAAAAGAAAAAACAAATTAAGATTTTGTCCAAATACTTCATCAAAACATCCCTGCCTTGGGAAACGTGGTGCCCAAGTGACGGTTTCAAGGACCCTGAAATGACAACAGCTGCATCACTGTGGCCGCCTCACAACGGCGATACCAGGATGAGCTGAGAACAGCCCCATTGAAATGTCGTGAGTGATGCTCCCTCCACACTGGCAGGCACAATGGGACCAAGGCTTTGGATCCGTCCCCTCCGTGCCTACAGACCCTGAGGCTTTCAAATAGTGTATGAGGCGCCGGGTTGGCTCCGACGGTTGAGCATCTGACTCTCTGTTTCAGTTCAGGTCATGGTGTCAGGGTCATGAGATCGAGCCCTGTGTCGGGCTCCCCGCTCAGCACAGTCTCCTTGAGTTTCTTTCTCCCTCTCTCTCTGCCCCTCCACCCTGCATGCTCTCTCTCTCTCTCTCTCTGTCTCTCTCTCAAATAACTAAACCTCTGTTTTTTTAAAAAAAGTATCACACAATGTAAGCGTCAGGGGCAAAGTAAGCATAGGGTTTTAGAGGAGAGACCTTCCAGAGGAGAAGTTTCCAGAAGTGGAAAGAAGTAGTCTGGGGGACTGGAGAGACGGGAGTGCTGGGGAACAAGAGGGAGGAAGAAGATATTGCCAGTAGAAGGGACAAGACGGACGCAGACACAGGGATAAGGACGGCGTGGAGGATGGCTACAACCTACAGGAATGTTAGCTGCTCGTGGGCCAGCCTTTATTGAGCACCTACTGTGCTTCACCATGGTATCCCCATTATTTTGGAGAGGACATAGTTGATCTACTAAATAATTCAATCTTTGTTCCCGTTGTCCCCAACCACGACAAAATACATATGGTTCCTAAACCAATTTCAAAAATCTACATTGATTTTAGCGCTCCATGGTTTCCCTCAAATTTGTTCTGCCTAATTTTTAAACTACATTAATCTGAATTAAGTAATTCAGAAAAAAATAATTTTTTTCTATTTATTTCTTAAATCACCTTAATCTGAATTAAATACAATAAACTATTTGGTTTATTTTGAAAAACACAATTATGTTAGAAATGCAAATATGAAAAAAAATTGCTGACCAATCAAGTTATTAGGCATTCATTTGGTATGCCATAACTTCTGAAAATACCAGCTAATCACATAATGAATAATAATGACTATTAGTATTAATAATAATAGTTTGTGCTCTATAGAAAAGTATGCTAAAAATTTTTAAATACTGTATGTTAATCATCTTAAAAAATGAATCTTACATGTGGATTAAGTACGGTTTATTTTTCTGTAATATTACTATTAACCTGGATGTTCCCATGGCAACAGGAGACATCTAATAACACATAAAACAGATAACTTTTAATATTTAATTCACAGTTCATAAATAAAAACATATTTGTAGGCCTATGAAAGCTACACATTAATACCATCTATCATGGATTCAGAAATCACCCCTAGACTCATATTTTCAGAAATTTTGTGTATTTTGTAATTTCTTTTTTAAAAGATTTTATTTTTATGTATTTTTAGAGAGAGAGAGCATGGGGAGGAGCAGAGGGAGCAAAAGGGTCTCAATTGGACTCCCTGCTGAGCTGGAAGCGTAGGCGGGACCCCATCTGAGGACCCTGAGATCGTGACCTGAGCTGAAATGAAGAGCCGGGTGCTGAACTGCCTGAGTCACCCAAGCGCCTCTAATTTCTGATCATGATACTAATATATGCTTTCTTTTAAAAATTGAAAAAAGTAGGGGTGCTGGGGTGGCTCAGTCGGCTAAGTGTCTGCCTTTGACTCAGGTCATGATCCCATGGTCCTGGGATGGGCCCCCGTCGGGCTCCCTGCTTCTCCCTCTCCCTCTGCCCCCAACCCCTACTTATGTTCTCTCTCTCTCTCTTACTCTTTCTTTCCCATAAATGAATCTTTTCTTAAAAATTGAAAAAAAAATAGATCGAAAGAAGAATAAATAAATAAACTCCAAGAAGAACACCATTAACGTTTGTTTATATTGTTTTATTCATAATTTCAAAAAATTCAGATCAGATTATTAATTTGGCTTTGTAACCTTTATTTTTTACTTCTTTCCATGTCATTAACTACTTTTTAAATTTGTTTCACGGGCACGCCTGGGTGGCTCAGTCAGTTATGGGGCCAAGTCTTGATTTCGGCTTAGGTCATGATCTCAGGGTCATGATCTCGGGGTCGTGGGGTAGAGCCCTGCATTGGGCTCTGCACCCAGCTGGGAGTCTGCTTGGGATTCCTCTCCCTCTCCCTCTGCCCCACCCCCCTGGAGGCTCACACGCACATAAATAAATCTCTAATAAAGAAATACATATTTTAAAAAAATCATTTGTTTTGTAGGTAGATTTTTTATAGCGTCCACAGTGTAACCACATACTTGCTGTTTAAGTGATTTTCTTTCTTAGTCTTGTCCGTGCTAATTAATCTAGTACTTGTGACTGTGAAGCCCTACTCCACCCTGTCAAAAATAATGACTACAATGGTGTTCAATTTCTTTATGTCCTTTTTCACTGATTTTACCAGGTGCTTTCTAAAAGCACTCAAAATTGATTGAGGATGTTTCAGACTAATTAGCCCTCACCAAACACATTTGTGTGTGTGTGTGTGTGTGTCTAAAATAGTGTAATTGAGCTCTTGTAGGAACTCAATTGTAAAACAACTAACTTCTAAAAGAGAATGGGGGGAGTTGTCTTCCATTTTGGTGTTTATAATAATTTCCCTGGAAGTGGGAATTACAGTGTGACACTTTAAATATTGTTTACCACTTTGGCACATGAGGAAAAAATGACAGCCACAAAATGCCCTGCACGGAGACATTATTCATTTTAAATACATCCATAATTCCATTATTTTAACTTGGAAATAGTATCAAGTAGCAGATGCGATCTACATAGCATAGATATAGTACAGGGCCCATAAAATCTGACAAACCCAATTTACTAGAATATATCCTCGTGTTCAGTCGGGGAAAAGCTGACATTGCCTTTGCCTGCAAGTAGCACAAGGAAGAGAGATGTACGAAAGGCGAGAGAAGGCCTCAGACCCAGAGGAGAATGCCCCGGAGGCCAGGAGCCCAAGATTCCCAAAGACCGGGGGAAACCTGGGAAGTTCTCCCCTCTCCCAGACGCCTCATCCCGGCGTGTCTCTGCCACTTTCTCCCGAGTTGCCCTCTGCCCCCAGCCCACAGGCGCAGGGAGGATGCACGTGCCCACGGCCTCAAGACTCGCAGAGCATCATTTAGGCCCCTCCATGTGGAGCAGGGGATTCTCTCTCCATCCCATTCACAGCTGCTGGGAACTGACTCCGTCCCCTCGTAATCCCAAAGTTGAAACCCCAATTTCTAATATGCTAGAATTTGGAAGTGGGGGTGTCAGGAGGTAATTGGGCCCAGGTCTGAGAGGGAGCCCCCGAGTGGGGATCAGTGCCCTCATCGAAGAGTCACTAGGGGCTCGCCTCTGCTCTTCACCACCCAAGGCAGCAGAGAGGACGACCGTCTGCACACGGGAAGGGGGTTCCCCCACACCTGGATCTTCTGGTACCTCTTCAGACCTCGCAGGCTCCACAGCGGACAGCAACAAATATCTGTCGTTTAAGCCCCCTGGCCTACGGACCTCGTTCTAGCAGGCCAAGCTCAGAGGCCGGGGAACTGTCCCGGCTCGGCTCGGGGCCCAGCCTCGTGTAGGCCAGGGGGACCAGGACATGGCCACTGTGAGAATCCCTCCCCGTCACCAGGGCAGGGGCCAGCCGCTGCTTGTAATTCTGTGCTTCGCAATCAGGTAGCTGAACAGTAGGGTCTGGCCTCATGCAAAGTTTGATTTATTTTCTACTCAGCTTTTTTCCTTTTTGTGAGTTGTATTAATAGTACATGAATGCCATCTCCTATCGGGTGAGCAAAATTTCTACACTTTATTCTTTGGGAGATGCTACTATAAGTACTGCTTTGCAGTTTGTTTTTATTTTGGTACTTAGCATGTCTTGTATGCTAAAGTTGTGTATTTTCAAAGAATTAATTTTTAAAGTTATATTAGTAATATATGAATGCATTTTCATTGTAAAAAAAATCTTATAATGCAGCCTATAAGGATGAAAAAGTCCAAGTTCTGTTTCACACAACTGAATTATCATTTTTTTTTACTTACTAAGATCATGGTTTATATATATGGCTCTGTAACTTGATTTAATGCATAAATATATACTCATTATTTAAAAATACATTACTTAATGAAACTTTATTTTAAAACATATATGCAAGGTGAAAGAGAAAAGGAATCACCTTTTAACAGCCTCCTACTACAATAATCAGACATGCTCTCTCAAAATTACCATTAATGATGTATTACATATACTTCTGGATTTTTTCTATGTATTCACATATAAACATTTATATAAAATTATATAATCTGGGATTATTTTTTAACATAATTGGGATTAAAGTATAATGGTTATGTTGCACATAGTTCCACACCAGTACCTATGGACATCTTATTAAGTTCTATATAGCATTTCATATTTTTTAAGGATTTTTATTGGGCGCCTGGGGGATTCAGTGGTCAAGGTCCACTTTCAACTCGGGGAATGACCCCGTGGTCGTGGGATCGAGTCCCACATCCGGCCCCCTACAGGGAGCCTGCTTCTCCCCCCTGCCTGTGTCTCTGCCTCTCTTTCTGTCTCTTTTTTTTTTTTTACAAGAAAAAAAATATTTTTATTTATTTATTTGAGAGAGAGCACAAGCAAGGGGAGCAGGAGGCAGAGGGAGAGAGAGAAGTAGGGAGCCCAACACATGGCTTGATCCGAGGACCCTGGGATCATGACCTGAATCAAAGGCAGACGCTTAACACATTGAGCCATCAGGTGCCCCAGCAGAGTATTTCATATTATAGAAGTATCATAATTGAAATATTCCTCTATTGGTGGATATTTATTGCTTTCAATTTTTTGACTATGAAAAATATTTTGAATATATTTGGACATATTTCTTCTATATCAAAAAAGAAAACAAATATTACAAAAGGATTCTCAAGAAAAAGCTGTAATAACTTCATTCCCACCAATAGTGTGTGAGAATGTCCATTTCCATACAACCTAGCCAACCCTGGAGATCAAGAATCCTTTTTGATTTTTGCCGATTTGACAAATAAAAAAATAATCTATTTTTCTTGCTATAATTTTTGTTTCCTAGATCATTCACAAGAATGGGCATCTATTTATTCATTGGTCATTTATATTTCTTCTTTAAATTGTCTATTCAGGGGGCACCTGCCTTTGGCTTAGGTCATGATCTCGGGGTCCTGGGATCGAGCCTGTTGTTGGGCTCCCTGCTCAGTGGGGAGTTGGCTTCTCCCTCTCTCTCTCTGTCCCTCTCCCCTAGTCATGTTCTCTCTCTCAATCTCTCTCTCTCTCTCAAATAAATAAAATCTTTTTTAAAAAGTGTCTATTCATATATGTTCTTTTTTTTCTCTTGGAGTTTTTGCCTTATTTTTAAAAATCATTTGCAGGAACAACTTATTCATTTGTCATTGTATATTTTGCAAACATTTCCTGGATTAAACTTTGCTCATGCTGTTTTTATCATATGAAAATTTAATTTTTTTAAGCAGTCCACTCTGTTAGTTTTTTCCTTTATGGTTTCCAGACATTGTACATTGTTTAAGGAAGTTTTACCACCCAAAGGTGATAAAAAAAAATTCTCTAATTTATAAATACACTGGTATCTTTTTAAAGATTTAACTTTTAAAACAATCTGGAATTATTTGTGTATGTCTATGCTGTCATATAGACATTTAGCTCTATTGATAGATGCATATTCTTTTTCCTAAATGCATAGCCACTTGCCTTTTTAATTATGGAATTGATTTAAATTTTTCCAATGATTTAAAAATCTACCCTTTCAAAAAAAAAATCTACCCTTTCTATAAATTAAATTCTCATATGTAACCAGTCTGTTTCCAAATCTTATTTTCTACTTTTTCTTTATATTCCATCCATGATGCTGCACTATTTCAGTTATATAACTTTCTGTTGTGATATTCCATTGTTCTTCTTTTTTCAACCTTTCCTGATTTTTTTTTCATATGTTTTCATTTTCCAATGAACTTAAGTATTTTCCAATCAATTTATTTCTAGATACATCTTTTTGGCTGCCCTTCCAATTTCCTTCCAGTCTTTAAGGGAATTGTGTGGAATATTGAGATAAATACTGAAAAAGTCCTCTAGGAGGATTGGAAAAACTCACCTGTAAAACCATCTGGGACTGGTGCCTTTTAATGATTGATCTTTGACTCCTTTCAGTCTCTCCCAAGGTCATTGGTCTATCCAGGTGTTTTACTTTCTCTTCAGTCAAACACAACAATTTACATTTTCTAGAAACCCTTCTTTTCCATCTAGATATTCCATTTTTTAATTTCAAGTGGTTCACCAATTATGTCTTTTCACTGTTTTCTTAGTCATAGATGACAAAGGTTTGTTGACCAGTATCTAGACAGCTAGCTAAGGTGTCCTCTGAATTGGGTTATTTTGCTTCTCCAACTAGTCCTTCTCCAGAAGGAGACTTATTTGTGTTCTAGTGAGGTTGTCAGGGCGCTCTGACCACCACGTTTCATTCTAGACAGGAAGAAGTCAGGAGGGCTGGCAACCTCTCCCATTCTTTTGCCAACATTTGGAGTGGATCCCATTAGTGTCTTTAGATCCAGGTTCTCATTCCTTCTGTCTGTATCTGCGATGGAGTTCCAGAAGAGCCCCCGCCCCCCACCCCACATCTGCCCAACTTCTCCAAGGCAGGGTAGTTCTCAGACAAGCCCCCATTTTCCTGTAGCAGGTTATTCGCCCTCCAGAGAAGGTTTTTCTGACTTAATCCAGGGGCAAACACTACTAATCCCTGCCACTCAGAATAAGTGGGAAGGGAGAGAGGGAGAAGGTGCCCAACTGGCCTAGCTATTTCAAGAATGTGTTGACTGTGAGCTTGGAAAAAAAAAAAATCACTGAGATTCCTTCAACACTGTAGGATTTTCTCTTCCCTGTGTTATAGCCTGAGGTTTTCTCTAACCTTGTTTCTTTATCAACCCGATTCCACTTTGTTTATATTTATCTTCCTTGCGACTTTAATTTTCTGGGACTCTTTGCTCATTTTACAGCACCGTCATAGTTTTGTTCTTGAGACACAAACAAATTAAATATTTCCCATCATTTCCTTAAGGGATTAGAAGTGAGAAAGAATATATACATGTGCACTTTTCCACCATCTTCAGTTCTTCTCTCTTTTAAATTTGTTTACGCTGAACCAAAGTTGGTCCAAGGAAGTAAATAACTTGTTGAAGAATATAAGGGCTGACTTGGGCCCCATTGTTATGCTGTCATGCCACTCTGCATTTTCTGTATGGCTTCAACAGTGAAACGTGCGTTACATCTATTTAGGTCACTATTTGTGAAAACAAGAGCAGCGTCCCTCTTTGCTCTATGTGTTCCTCACGCACAAGCATTGCCTCAGTCACGGTAAGCATTCCATAAATACTGGTCGAGTGGGCACATGAATACATTATTTTACATACAAACTGAAGATGTAGAAATTCAGTAACAGGATCTCTGGAGGAGGTGGTGCAGATTTCCACAGGTAGGGACAAGACCAAGACCAGGACCAGATGGATTTCTCCTGGGCTGCTCTTCCCACTGACTTTCTCAGGCCGTTGGCTTCACTAAGGCCTTGCTGCTAGTCAGCATCGAGACAGAGACAAGCGCAGAGGGGTCTGACTTCCCAGGCAATGGCAGAAATTGTCGCCCCGTGGAACAACTGCCATAAACAGCGCTCCTTAAATTAGCACTTCAGGACATCAGCCCAAACAGCGTCACCCCTTCTTCCTTTCCTGTCGTGTCTCTTGTTAGGGTAATAAACGGAAACTCATGTCACCTCTCTGATTATGTTGTAAACTTTATTAGCATTTCTGTCCTTTAGTGCCTTTGCAAAGGAAACGGTGTCGGTTAGACTGTGTGCCTAAGTGTGTGGGTCAGAGGAGGAGGCAATGTGTAGGGCTTGTTTGTTTGTTGTTTTAAAATTCAACATCAGAGTGAGGGAGAACTGTGAGTTGGCAAGCCTCTCGTTTCCTAGAATAAGATTATTTCTTTCCAGAGAAGGGTAAAATGGTCCTTTTTATTTTGTTCCAGCAACATAATAACTATGGGTCTTTGAACCTAATAGCTACATTGTGGTGATCACAGAAGACCTTTCTGAAATACACTCTGATATTAATCCATTTGTGCACCAACATCTTACCATCAGCAAACATGTTATTATTATTTTTTTTTTGCCAGTGATTATGTTGTCTATACACCTAATGTGGATGATAGGCTAGAGTTAACAAAATTATTTCTCCTTGCTCTTATTGTGATTTATGTTTTCTTACTTTCTTATAATGTAAACTATAGACTTAAATTTGTGAGTTAGATGTTTGTGCTTATTTTTTCTACAGATTAGTACAAAGGTGATCATTATCACAGAATGATAATTAATGAATTATTACCATATCACATAGTAAAGCCTACTGAGATTTTCATGAAAAGGATAATTATCTTATGAATGGAGTTTTTAATTGAGATATACAGTAATTTCCTCTTACTATTATGCCAAATCTGCAGTGTTTTCAGGTTGCAGGTTCTAATAAAATTGAATATATCTATCTCATATTAAGTAAATAGTTGTCAATAAAATTTTATTATTCTTTTAAGAATTGCCTTTCACCAGGCATGCCTGGGTGGCTTAGTCAGCTGACTTGATTTTGGCTCAGGTCATGATCCCAGGATCTGTGGTTGAGCCTCATATCAGGCTCCACACTCAGCGCAGAATCTGCTTGTCCCTATTCCTCCTCGATTGCCCCTTTGGCCCTCTCTGTGTGCACGCATGCTATTTTTCTTTCTCAAATAAATAAATAAATCTTTAAAAAAAAGAATTGGCTTTCACCAATCTCTATTTGAAAGGGTTGTATCTGAAAAATTGAACTTTTCTTTTCTTTTCCTTCTTTCTTTTCTTTTCTTTCTTTCTTTCTTTCTTTCTTTCTTTCTTTCTTTCTTCTTTCTTTCTTTCTTTCTTTCTTTCTTTCTTTCTTTCTTTCTCTCTTTCTTCTTCCTTTCTTTTTTGAAATAGGGTATGTAATTCTAGGTTAACCAGAAAATACTTCTATAGGAAACAAAATGACCCACTGCAATGTCTCAGGTCAGGCTCATCAGAGCAGTATAACATTATGAAATCGTAAGGTCTACAGATGGAAATAACCTTAAAAACTTTTAGTTCCATTTTATATGTACATCTGTTGTGGATTTGCTCCACAACCCTTGAACATAAGAAAAAATAATACTTCTTAATTTTTCTTGCTAGGCTCTCAACCTGTAGGATTATTGAAAATCTATTTATCATTTTAAAGTGTGACCCCTTCTTTGGTTCAGGGTCACACACAGACCAGGGACCAATGGGAGAGGTCTTCTGGCCTTACATTAGAGATTCCTGTGATGGTTAATCTGTCAACTTTGGTTGGTGTCCAGTTGTTCGGGCAGCCAACTACTTGCCACCAAAGATCTGAATGAGGATATATATATATATATATTTTTTTTTTTTTTAAGATTTTATTTATTTATTCATGAGAGACATAGAGAGAGAGAGAGGCAGAGACACAGGCAGAGGGAGAAGCAGGCTCCATGCAAGGAGCCTGACGTGGACTCGATCCGAGGTCTCTAGGATCAGGCTCTGGACTGAAGGCAGGCGCTAAACTGCTGAGCCACTGGTCTGCCCTGAATGAGGATATATTTAAGAAGGTTTCTAAAACCCAGAAATGCCATTTATTTGTCTATGGACAAGAAACTCCAAACACAAAAGCTTGGGTTTAAGTACTAGGAAATTACCTTTTTATTCCTTTGATTATCCTACATCAGTCTCATTGAACTAAATGTTCAATGTCTCATTGAACTTACTTGCTTTGTGTGTTAGGAACCAAGACACAGAAAAGTTACGTGGCCTCCTTGAGTTTCCCACAACACTCAAGAAAAGAATAAGATGCTATCTGATGCTATATTCCTCCCCCTTCCACCTTCACCTTGTACCTGGCTGTGAGCCACTGCATATTTTTGCACAATTTCATGGAGGATACCTGTATTGAAATTGCTTTGCTCCTTCAACATGAAATAGCAGGTTGGAATCTGATGCTTAAATGGATCACAGTCTCTGTGGCTGTTGGCAGCCACAGCTTCCTCCAGATAACTCAGCCACAGGCTTTGGAGGGAAGAGGGTTCCTTCTGAAACGTGTAACTTAGTCCAAGCTTGAAATTCAGTGGGCGCCATCCGGCATCAGTGGTTAGAAAGTCCAGTAGTGTGTAACTGCCCTCTTGATGAGTGATCTTTCTGTGTTTTCTTTCTTTCTTTCTTTCTGTGTTTTAGCAGCTCGGTGAAGGGGCAGTGCAAAATGGAACTTGGGGCTGCAGCCTTGTAACTTGGGCTCTTCCCTATCAATCTCATGGGCTCATTATATAAGTGTATGTCTTCTGCTGATACAGGAGCTAAAAAGGCTGACTTGTGACTTTTTTCCTAATGCACTCAGTTGTCCAAACATTCTCAGACATTCACCAGTACATGAGTAGCCAGCCATTTGGTCTTTCAGCCAAGAAGGCTGTGGCTGGGGGTTGCTTGAGAAAATATCTGCTTTTGATCAAAATAAAATTTAAACTGTAAACCAATATAGTTCATTGCCTATATTAAGCCTTGTCCCTTAGGGTCATAATAAAACTGTCAGCTTCATGTCAGCTCTCCCTCTTCTTTCTCTTTCTCTCTTGCTCACATTATTTATCCACTTTTGTAGATAATGGTTTCTATATTCTAATTGTTTTCGTTAGAGATCTGCTTTCTAAACAGGTTATCATACTGTGTCCTTGAATGTCCATATATAATCCTAAGAGAGAACCATGTGTGTGTAGAAAGTCAGGCAGCTGGAGGACCTAGAGTTATTCAGAATCAGAATATGTCCCCCTGGCTTGGTACCACTAACTACATCTGCCAGATGTGGAGAACTCAAGATTGCTCCAAAACCTATTTCTGCCAGATTAGCACCTGTGACCACTGCCTTGGGGCCACATATTACAATTACTGCAAGAAGCAGCTTGTGCAGACTCTATAACCAGGATGCCAGAGTTCAAACCCTAGCTCTACTACTTGCGGTATTTAACAAAACTTGTGTAAGTCACTTATTTTCTCTATGCCTCAGTTTCTTCACCTGCAAATTGGAGATTTAGAAGAAAGAGCCTACAACACAGAGTTAGTGAAAGGCTTTGGTGAATTAGTGTATGCAAAGCCATCAGAATAGTACTTGGCATGCTATAAGCACTGAATTAGTGTAAGTTTTGATAACCAAGTGTTGGAGAGACTTGTTCTGTTTTCCTGTAGACAGAGTTTCTAAGAAAACACTATATTATATAGCACTCTATTATATAACATTATATTTGGCTCTATTATAAACACTGATCTACAACACAGTGATATTCCATCAGTTACCTAGATAAAAACTGTATACTTGTTCTGGAAAATAATCTTTCCTTCTAGGCTGCTATATTCGAGATTCACCTTAAGCAAATGATTTTTCGAGATCATATCTAAGAAACTATTCAGGTCATTTATTTATGGTTTAAAAGGAAAAATAAGAGGAGGTAAGAGTCATGGACTTGGATCAAGAAGGAGAAGGTTTAAATTCTAAACCTTGTGCAGAAAAAGCCCTGAGATTTGTTTCCTCATCTGAAAATTGAGGGTGTTCATGCAAAGAAGCTATTTTGGAATTAATTCTGTTGGAACACTAATTCATAATATATGTAATTTTGTGTTCTAGATATAGGAAGAGTAAAATGTAAAAACAACTATTAAAATATCAGCACAAAGCATAGATGAATATTTAATATTAGGGTGAAAAGGGTCTTCCTAAGACATCTCAAAAAAGGAGAAGTTGATTATTAAAGTTCTGAAATTAAGTTTTATAAATCAAAAACTTAAGAAAATGTAAAGGCAAATAGCACAATAGTATTCTTCACAGTATAATAGTCACATAGATACAAAAATCTTCAGCAAAATATTAGCAAACCACATTCAACAGTACATTAAAAAGATCATTGGCCAGCCTGGGTGGCTCAGCAGTTGAGCTCCGCCTTCAGCCCAGGGCCTGATCCTGGAGACCTGGGATGGAGTCCCACGTGGGGCTCCCTGCCTGGGGCCTGCTTCTCCCTCTGCCTGTGTCTCTGCCTCTCTCTCTCTCTGTCTCTCATGAATAAATAAATAAAATCTTAAAAAAAAAAAAAAAGATAATTTACCGTGATCAGGTCAGCTTTACTCCAAGGATGCAAGAGTGATTGAATATTTGTGTCTCAGTCAACGTCACACACCACATCAACAAAATGAAGGATAAAAATCATATGATAATCTCAATAGATGCAAAAAAAAAAAAAAGAAAAGAAAAGAAAAGCAGTTGACAAGATTCGACTTCCATTTACAATAAAAAAAAAACTCAGCAAAGTGGGGTTGAGGGGCACATACTTCAGTATAATAAAGGTCATATATGAAAAACTCACAACTGACATCATACTCAATGATGAAAAGCTGAGAGCTTTCTTTCTTTTTAGAAAAAAAGACAAGATGTCCACTCTCACCACTTTTACTCAGCATAGTACTGAATGTTCCAGCCACAGCAATCAGACAAGAAAAATAAATAAGAGGCATTCATATTGGTAAAGAAGTTAAACTGTCATTTTTTGCAAACAACATGATACTATATGTAGAAAATCTTAAACACTCCACCTAAAGTCTACTAGAAGTGATAAACAAATTCAATAAAGTGGCAGGATACAAAATTAATACCCAGAAATTGGTAGCGTTTCTATACACTAAATAGTGAAGTAGCAAAAAGAGAAATTCAAAAAAACAACATCATATATGATTACATCAATAAGAACAAAATACTTAGGAATAAACTTAACCAAAGAGGTGAAAGGTATGTATTCCAAAAGCCATAAAACTCTGATGAAAGAAATTGAACACGGCACAAATAGAAAGATATTCCACGCTCATATACTGAAAGAATTAATATTGCTAAAATGTCTATATTACCCAATGCAATCTACAGATTCAATGGATCCCTATCAAAATATTAACAGCATTTTTCACAAAACTAGGACAAATAATAGTAAAATCTGTATAGAACCACAAAAGACCCCAAATAGCTACAGCAATCCTGAGAAAGAACAAAGCTGGAGCTAACACAATACCAGATTTCAAAATATACTGTAAATCTGAAATGATCAAAACAGTATGATACTGGCAGAGAAAATTGACACATAGATCAATGGAATAGAATAGAGGCTCCAGAAATAAACCCATGGTTATATAGTCAATTAATCTCTAACAAAGGAGGCAAGAATATCCAACAGGGAAAAGATGGTCTCTTCAATAAATGATGCTGGAAAAACTGAACAGCTACATGTAAAAAAAAAATGAAATGGACCACTTTCTGACACCATACACAAAGATAAACTCAAAATAGATTAAAGACCTTGGATGTGAGACCCAAACCCATAAAAATTTGAGAAGAGATCACAGGCATAATTTATTTGACATCATCCATAGGAAGATTTTTCTAGAGGTGTCTCATAAAGCAAGGGAAACAAAAGCAAATATTAATTATTGGGACTACATCAAAATAAAAATCTTTTGCACAGAGAGGGAAACTATTAACAAAACAAAAAGGCAACCTACTGAATGGGAGAAGATGTTTGCCAATGCTATATCCAATAAGGGGTTAGTGTCCAAAATATATAACGAATTTATACAATTCAGCACCAAAACAAACAAAAAACAATCCAATAAAAAAAGTGGACGGAGGAATTGAATAGACATTTTTCCAAAGACATTCAGATGACCAACAGACACATGAGAAGATGCTCAACATCACAAATCATCCAGAAAATATAAATCAAAACCACAGTGAGATGAGACACTACCTTACACCAGGTAGGATGGCTAAAATCAAAATGACAAGCAATCACAAGTGCTGGCAAGTATGTAAAGAAAAAGGAACTTGTGTGCAGTGTTGGGAATGTAAATTAGTGCTGTGGAAAACAGTATGGAGGTTCCTCAAAAAAATAAAAATAGACGGGACACCTGGGTGGCTCAGCGGTTAAAAGTGTCTGCCTTCGGCCCAGGGCCTGATCCTGGAGCCCCAGGATCGAGTCCCACGTCGGGCTCCCTGCATGGAGCCTGCTTCTCCCTCTGCCTGTGTCTCTGCCTCTTTCTCTGTGTCTCTCATGAATAAATAAATAAATAAAATCTTTAAAAAGAATTAAAAATAGAAATGCTGTATGATCTAGTAATTCCACTGCTCCATATTTACCCAAAGTAAAAGAAAGTACTAATAGAAAAATATATTAACCCATGTGTTTATTGCATCCTTATTTACAGTAGCCAAGATACAGAAGCAGCCCGTGTCCACTGAGAGCCAAATGGATAAGGAAAATGTGGTATATACAGTATATATATTCATACACACGCACAATGGAATATTGCACAGCTGTAAAAAAGGATGAGATTGCGCCACTGAACACAACATGGATAAACCTAGAGGGCACCATGCGAAGTGAAATAAGTGAAACTGAGAAAGATAAATACCATGTAATTCCACTCCTAAGTGGAATTTAAAAAAAAAAATGTATAAGCAAGCAAAAAGCAGAAGCAGGCCTATAAATACAGAGAACAAACTGATGGTAGCCAGATGGCGGGGGCCTGAGCAAAATGGGTGAAGGGGAGTGAGAGATACAGGCTTCCAGTTATGGGATGAAAAGTCATGGGAACAGAGGCACAGCCCCAGGTAAACCGTCGGTGATAGTGTAACAGTGACCTAGTGGGACACACGTAGCTACGCGTGCGGTGAATGAAGTATAATGTGGAATTCTTCAAATCACGGAGTCATACAGCTGAGAGTAATGTAACATTGTGTGTCAAATATACTCAAATTAAAAAAGTAATAAAAAGATGATAAGCATTTAAGCATCTTCACATGGATACATGAATACTAATTCTGTGTGTGCTCGTGTGTTGCACACACAAAGTATCTCTGAAGGGGAGAGGAGGGCAGGGAAGGGATTGGGAAGGAGTCCATGGGGACCTCAACTCTACTGTTAATTTTTTTTTTAAAGATTTTATTTATTTATTCATGATAGACACTGGGGTGGGGGGGCAGAGACACAGGCAGAGGGAGAAGCAGGCTCCAGGTCAGGAGCCCAACGCGAGACTTGATCCCGGGACCCCGGGGTCATGCCCTGGGCCAAAGGCAGGCGCTAAACCACTGAGCCACCCAGGGATCCCCTCTACTGTTAATTTTTATTTCTTAATCTGTACACGGCGGAAAGTGGTGATGGAAACATCATGGTTTATTTCATTTTCTGCATGTTTGTTTTCCCTTATATTTAAAGACATTTTCTTAAGCTGTTCTGTCTTGGATGTTTTTTGTAACACATACAAAAACACGGGTTTTTTTAACAAAAGAAAAAAATAAAGCTGACCACCACTTATAAGGAAAAATATTGAAACTTGTTTTCATTAAAAGAAATAGGAAGCTAGAGAACAAAAAATTTTCTCTAGCAAGTTGAAAAGGACTAAAACAGTATAGGAATCACTATTGACTAATAATGTATGGAAATTAGACACCCTTGCACGCAGCTAAAAATAAAAATCATTCCAAACTCTCTGGAGGGCAACTTGATGTACAGACCAAGACAAAGTCATTCCATTTCTAAGTATTTATTCTGTGGAAATAAGCACAGAGAAACATCAAGTTTTTCATCAAAGGGTGTTCGCTGCGGTTATGTTTTAAAATATAACTGGAAAATTGAGAACTTCCATGTCTAACAACAGGAATCTGGTTGAACACCCGATGGCTTGTTCATTAAACAACATTTTCTGTATGGAAAAAATCAGGTTTTTAAATGACGCAGCAAACGTGTGACATTGCACTGGCTGTAAAAAAACGAGCAAGATAAAGGCTGTGCAGAGCACGTCCTCAGGCGAGGACGGAGGGAGTGTGCACTGAGCACCATGCACCAAGCACCATGCACCAGGCAGTGCACACCGAGCACCATGCACTGAGCACCACACACTATACACTGAGCACTGAGCACTGTTCACCGAGCACCCCGCACCAAGCACCGAGAACCACACACTGAGCACCACGCACTGTGCACTAAGCACCGAGAACTGTGCACTGAGCACCATGCACCAAGCACTGAGCACCGCGCACTGTGCACTGAGCACCAAGCACCATGCACCAGGCACCGCACACCGAGCACCCCGCACCAAGCACCACATACTGTGCACTGAGCACCGTGCACTGTGCACCGAGCACCACACACCAAGCACCACATTCTGTGCACTGAGCACCACGCACTATGCACCAAGTGCCACGCACCGAGCACCCGCACTGAGCACTGTGCACTGAGCACTGAGCACCGAGCACTGTGCACCAAGCACCATGCACTGTGCACTGAGCACCAAGCACCAGGCACCGCACACCGAGCTCCCGCACCAAGCACTGAGCACCACACACTGAGCACCACGCACTGTGCACTGTGCACAGAGCACCCCGCACCAAGCACCAAGCACCCTGCACTGAGCACCACACGCTGTGCACTGAGCACTGTGCACCAAGCACCCCACACTGTACCCTGAGCACCGCCCAGAGCATGGCGTACTGAGCACCGAGCACTGCACACCGAGCACCCCACACTGTGCACTGAGCACCACATATCACCCACCAAGCACCAAGCACCGCACACTGCCCACCGAGCACCACGCACTTAGTACCGAGTACCACACACTGAGTACCGAGCACCCTGCACCACGCACAGAGCACCCCACATTGCACACCGAATCGAACACCACCCACCGAGCACCACGCACAGAGCACCACGTACTGTGCACGGAGCACCGAGCACAGCGCACTGCACACTGAGAACCGTGCACCAAGCACGACGCACCAGGTACTGCGCACCAAGCACCTACAGCTGCCGCATCTGCGCTACAGGACCTCTGCCCCTGCTTTGGAGCTTGGGAGGCCCCGGTGCGTCAGGGCCCGGGCATCAGGGAAAGCGGCAGGCCCTGTATCTGCAGCCCGGGCGGCGGGCATCAGGGCACCAGGTGACCCCCTGGGAGCCACACTGACTGCGGCGCTCTGCTCCGGCCTCCTCACAGGGTACAGACACACAGCAGGGACCCCCACGAAATGTTTGTGTTAAAACAATAATAAATAGGTAGATAAATAAATGAAATGTCCATTGTTAAAAATAATGGTGATAATAAATAAATGAATAAATAAATGAAATGTTCATTGTTAAAAATAACAATAAATGAATAAATAAAATGTTCATTGTTAAAAGTAATAACAATGATGAATAAATAAATGTTTATTGTTAGAAATAATAATATATAAATGTTTATTGTTAAAAATAATGATAAATAAATAAAATGTTTATTGTTAAAATAATAAGTAATGAATAAATGTTGTTAAAAATAATGACAATAATAAATAAATGTTTATTAAAAATAATAACAATAAGTAAATAAATACATAAAGAAGATAAAATGTTTGTTATTAGAGGTGATTTCGACTTTCCTCGCTTGTGTTTGGGTCATGCTGCTGGTGCTGGTATAAGGTGGAACATTTCAGTCACCAGGATGGAGACCTGCTGAGCGGGCCGACCCCAGGGCGGTCAACTTCTGTGAGTGTGCTGAGGCCACCAGGTTTCCAGCTCAGGGAAGGTCTGGGGATTCCGCTAAGACATTCTACTTCAGAGACATAACATATTTCATTCTTTTTTCCTTCTGCTGTCAGGAAAATACTGAATATGATACCTCCATTCCCTTTGAAGTCAGATATCCTATACGATTTCATAATGTGGGATACACATGTGTAGGCCCCTTGATTACGTATCTTCAGCTCATCTAGGAAGATGAACGTATAATAAAGAACTTCTATTGTAATGTTCTATTTTGCTGGCAAAATTTCATTTATCTCCCAGTGGAATTCACAAAAATAGTCACAGAGACCATCGATCTAAATTCAATAAGAGATCCAACAGCTACAAATGTCTATAGGAAAGAAAAGAGCAAACAAGTTTACGTAAATTATGTTTTTCTTTATGCTAGTCTTTTCAGTCCTTCATTTATATGATAGAAGTTCTGTCTTTATTTTAGCTACCAATATATTAAACTGTTCTCTAGTTCTCACTAAAGCTACAATATGGGGCACCCGGGGGCTGATGGGTTGACCGTCTGCCCTCGGCCCAGGGTGTGACCCCAGGGTCACAGGATCGAGTTCCACATCGGGTTCCCCACGGGGAGCCTGCTTCTCCCTCTGCCTGTGTCTCTGCCTCTCTCTCCGGGTCTCTCATGAATAAATAAATAAAATCTTTAAAAAATAATAAAGTTACAATATGAAACTAATGTTTTTGCATATATCAGGAACCAAGTCTAACTCAACAAGCAGCTTCATGTGATAACGTGTACTAAATGCATAAAGGTCCCAAGGGGAAGAGAACATAGACTTTATCATAAGTTAGGAAATTTGAAAAAGGTAATTTGAAAGGGTTACTAATAATATATATTTGAAAGCTGTCAAGATAATACATTTAGGATATATAAATAAAGTATTCACAGACGTTGTCCAGGGAGTACCATGTTAAGAATCTTTACAAGGTGAGGTTTTTCACTTTTCACGTATCTATTGATTACGAGAGACTGGCCTTTTCACTTAAGATTATTCTTACAGTATTCCCAATTTGATTAATATAATAATCATGTTTGTTTTGGTAAATAACCTGTATAATATTTCAGGAATTTTTTAAATTCCTATTTTGGATTTAGCATTAGGAGGTTCTTTATCAAAATATTCTTAGCATCTGTGATATATTCATGGCTTTCTCCTTTAATTTAGTGATGCAGTGATTATATTGAAAGATTCCCTGGGTTTGAAACATTCACGCATTCCTGGGACAGGCTACTTGGTTATATGACATTTTTTTTAATGTACTGTTGTTGCAATTATTATTATATTGCAATTATATTATTAATTATTATTATTAACTAAAGTGAATTTATCAAGAAAATTTGCATCTATAGATGTTTTCAACTTGTGAGGGGTTGCATCCCAATAAACCTATCATAAATTGAAAATGTACTAAGTAAAAAAAATGCATTTAATGCACTTAACCTAGTGAACATCGTAGCTTAGCTTGGCCTTCCTTGAATACTCTCAGAACACTTACATTAGCCTACAGTTGTGCAAAACCATCTAACAGGAAGCCTATTTTATAATCAAGTGTTGAGTATCTTAAGTAATTTATTTAATTTTTTTAAAGATTTTATTTATTTATTCATGAGAGACACAGAGAGAGGCAAGGGGAGAAGTAGGCTCCCTGCAGGGAGACTGATGCGGGACTCAATCCCAGGACCCCGGGGTCACGCCCTGAGCTGAGGGTAGATGCTCAACCCCTGAGGCACCCAGGCGTCCCTCTTATGTAATTTACTGACTTCAGTACTGAAAGTGAAAAACAGAATGGTTCTAAGAATATCAGTTGTTTACCTCGTGATCACATGGCTGACTGGTTGCCGCTGCTTGCTGCCACAGCCAAGATGTCATGCTGCGTATCACTAGCCTGGGAAAAGATTAAAATTCAAAACTTGAAGTATGGTTTCCACTGAATGCATATTGCTTTTCCATCACTGTAAAGTAAAAAAAAAAAAAAAAAAAAAAAGTAAGTCCAACTGTACTAAGTCAGGGACCATCTATATGTCTGTAAATAAATTTGGCATATGTGGTTTTTGTTCTAATTGCTCTATACTCTGTTAAGGGTATGGGTATTAGGCTTAAATTAATTTCATGAAATGAACTGAGGAGCTTTCTTTTTGTCCTATGAGTTAGCTTAGTTAAAATCACTATTTGTGAATACTAATACTAGAATAAGTACTAAGCGTATTAGGTAATATTAATATTAAAATAAATATTAGCATCGAATAAGATTAATATCCATTTTTTAAATGTCACTATCAGTTGACAATCAATATGAACTCAGTGTTTTTTCCCAATGGTTGAGTTTTATCATCTTCTTAAATCCTTGCAGAGGTTGTTTTTTGTTGTTGTTGTTGTTGTTTTTTGTTTTCTGTTCAATTTTCTATTTCCTCTTGATCAACGGCGATAGATACCTTGTTAGTCAGAACAGGCTATGCCAAGTCACAGTAACAAAATGTGTATCAGCAGCTGGTTTTTTTCTGGCTAGCCTCACAGTTTGAGATGGGTCAGAAGAGCCGTCCTCCAGCTTGTAGTTATGACATCTGGAATATATGTCTTCTAAAATCATCATATGAGAAGATAGGAGGATTGAGCAGGACACTTGTCGGTGCCAGGCCTTGCAAGTGGCTTGTATCGCTTGTCTTCTCACTCCGTGGGCAAGCTCTCAGTCTTATGGTCCCAATCCAATAATGAGAAATCTCTGTGTCCACGAAGAAGACAGGAAACAGCATCTTCCCATCATAGTACGAGTGTTTCACCAGGAAGTCATCTAGTTTCTCTAGATTTTCAGATTCATTATCTTAGAGTTGCACATAATGTTGTTTTATAATAATTTTCATTGTAGTCCTCTAATTATATCTTCTTCATCATTCTTAATTTGGGGTAATTTATTTTATCCCTTTTGTCCTAATTTGGTGCTTACCTGATATTCATCTATTGGTCTTTACAAAAAACAAGCTTTTGTTTTTATTTATTCTCTATTGTTATCACAGATAATTATTGAGTGCTAGTCTAAGTTAGTGAACATTTTGCAGCAATAGGCAAAAGAAAATCCCCACTCCCATGGAACTTGTAATCCTCTGGCTTTCTTTCGGTCTATTTGGTTGTTCTTATATCACAAATTGGGTGCTTTTTCCATTTATCTTTAACCTTTCTATTTTTAATAAAAGCTTCTAAGGCTATAAAATTTCTTCCTTTTTAACTTTTTTTTTAACAGGTTTTGGTATTGAGTCCTCATTTTCTTTTCTTTTTAGATCTTTTTTCCCTTTGGTTTTGAGTTCCTCTTTGATTAGGATTTTTTTTTAAAGGCATATCTTCATTTCCAAGGAGTTAACATTTTCAATAATTATTTTTTTAATATCTATGTTGAATTACTATCAGAAAATGTAGTCTATAAAATCTTTTTAAAATTTATTGTTTTCTTTGTAGCCAAGAGCTTGATTAATTTTTATACATGTTCCATGAAGCTAAGCAGAAAATATATGTTCTCTGATGTAAAACATGGTTTTTTATAGCTTGTTGATTGTATTATTAAAATAATCTATGACCTTACTTATTATTTGTCTACTTGAGCTATCAAATTCTGGAGAAGGTATATTAAATTCTTCTACTATATTTCTTTTAAGATCTAGCTGCACTTATAGAACTTCTTTATGTATTTGATGGCTCCATTGTTTTGTGCATAAAATTTAATGCATCAATTATGGGAGCCAATTTTCCTAAATTTAGGTGAATTGTATGTCTCACCATTAAAGAATGCCTCAGTTCTGTATAATGGTTTTGGTCGTATTGCTGTTGATATTTTCACACCTGCCTTCTGTTGGTATCTACCTGGCATTTATTTGTACATATCTTCACTTTGAACATTTCTTTGCAAACTTGTTTTAGATGGGTTTCATTTTAAGATTATTTTTCAATATGGCCATGATAAAAAAAATTCCGTGAGAATTGATATTCTTAATTTTATGACCTCATTATGTCATATGCTTCCTTTATCTTCCTTCCTTGCTACTGTTTTCTCTTTATTACCTGTTCTGCCTATGTCAAATTTTTCCTCATTGCTTTTTCAAATTGGTAATTTAGAATTTTGTCTCTTTCAAATTATGTTTGTCGTCAAAGCTCTAAGTCAGTCTATACTTATCTATTATAATATCAGAATATACGAACAACCATGTTGAATCCTACCTACTTTATGTGTTCATTTCTCTCCTCCCCACACCTGAGAATTAGAATGTTTTTACTTCCTCAATCTTCCAGATGTCCTGTTCTTTCCATCTTGCCATTTTTTTTTATTTTTAAATTTTAGGAATTTCAATATGATATTCAAACTCTCTCTAGGCAGTAAGTGGGGACATTCACAGAGCACAGCTCATTTGTTTCCTTTTTCGCAGTGATTGCTGTTGCACATATGTTGTCTGGTGTTGTAGTTACTTAATGTGGGAGGGTAAATTGAATCCCTCTAACCCCAGCATGGCTAGAAGTGAAAGTGTATCTTTTTTTTTTTTTTTAAGTAATCTTGCCTAAGTTTGGTAAATCCTGTTCATTCATACGCTCAAGTCTCTTGCCATGAGGGAAATTTTATCTCATAATTTAATTGTTTCTCCCAATTTGCTGCCTTCTGAGTTCCAGGAGAAGTCCCACATGTTGAATTAGTCCCTTGTTGGGTTTCCTGGATCTGTCTCCTATTTTCTTTTCTCTCATTAATTCCACCTCTTTGTATTTTGCTCTGTGTTCTGACACATTTTCCCAGTAGGTTTTCTGCAGACTAATTTGCTGCTCAACAGTAACTGTGTCCTAGTGAGTTGCTGGCCTGATTGTGTGTCAGGTTTCCTCAGCACCCATGCAGGTCACGCTGTAGGATCTAAGGAGCAGAGAAAACCCTTCAGATGGTCAGAGGCAGAGCAGAAGCTTTCCATCATAGGAATGTAGCAAACAACTCCTTTCCCAACAAGCAAGAATAAAGAAAAACTGTATGGCTGTCATTTTAGATGCATTAGCTTCCTTCTGAAATCCCATGTTATCCAGTCCTGTGGGAAAAGTAAGTCTTTGGATTTTGTACTCTGGATGAGGAAAGAAAACATTTAAAAAGTTCTGAGTTAAGAACAAATAAGTGTGGTGTGGTGATTCCATATGCCAGAGTAAGCCCTAAGCCAACCCAGTAATGAGGATAGCAAGGGATGAGAGGGGTAGGGAAGGTTTTATTTCAGAGGAAGCAGTCAGTGGGAGACCCTCCGCTAGAGTGACAAAACTTATTCACAATAGCCAAAAGGTGGAAACAACCCAAATGTCCACCATTAGATGAACAGATAAACAAAATGTGGTATATACATCAATGGATTCAGCCTTTAAAAAGAGGCAAATTTGGGGGCACCCAGTTGGCTCAGGTTGGCTCAGTGTCCCACTCTTCATTTCAGCTCAGGTTTCAGCCTCAGGGTTGTGAGTGTGAGCAGCACTGCTGGGCTCTGTGCTGGGCAAGGAGCCTACTTAAAATATGTAAAATAAAATAAAAAGAAGGAAATTTTCAAACATGCTACAACAAAGGGGAGCCTCGAAAACATTATGCTAAGTGAAAAAGCCAGATGCAAAGGACAGATGTTGTCTGAATCCACTCACATGAGGTACCTGGAGTAGTTGACTTAAAAGAGACAGAAAGTAGGATGGTGGTTAGCAGGGATAGCAGAAGGAAGGATGGAGAATTATTGTTTCACGGGTACAGTTTCAGTTTAATGACCATGAAAATTCTGGAGATTGATGATGGTGATAGTTGCAAAACAGTATGAATGTACTTAATGCCCCTCATCTATACACCTAAAAATGTTTAAAGTGATAAATTTTATTATGTATATTTTACCACTATATATATATATATATATATATATATATATATATATATACACCACTATATATATATAATTTCTAAGGAATTTGATATGGGAAGTCCCTGTACCTTCTGCTCAATTTCGCTGGGAATCTAAAACTACTCTAAAAAATAAAAATCTATTTTTAAAAACAAAAGTTATCTAAATTTTAGGTTGTAGTAGCAGCGAGTATGCAGATGAGGACCACAAAAGACAGAAATATGTTCAGGAAAAAGCCTGGGCATTCTAAAACAATTAACTGGAAAAAAGAACAAAAGGAAGTAATTACACTGTTACACAGTCATTCAAGGCTATGCTAGTTGACATTGTTTCGAGAAGATAATGTCAGACCCCTGGTATAAATGGGAAGGAGAGTAGGATTAGAACATGTTTGCCTATTAGTCTACAGAGTTCACCCTAAGTGTGTCTCCCCTTTAAAAAAAAAAATCGCTTGAGACATAATCGACATACAAAAAAACTGCACATATTTAATGTATTCAATTTGAAAAGCTTAGACACGTGTGCATCCCAAATAAGGTAGTAGACGTATCCGTCACCTGCAAAAGTGCCCTCTTCCTCCCCAGCCTCGTGAGTGTGTATGTGTGTGTGTGTGTAAAGAACTTTTAACAAGAGGGCAGCTGGGGTGCTCAGTTGGTTAAGCATCTGCCTTCGGCTCAGGTCATGATCCCAGGGTCCTGGGATCGAGTCTCCAGTCGGGCCCCCTGCTCAGCCGGGAGTCTGCCTCTCCCTCTCCCTCTGTCCCTCCCCTGGCTTGTTCTCTCTCTCAAATAAATAACTAAAATCTTTTCTTAAAAATGTTTAAAAAAATTCTTAACAAGCAATCTCTCCACTTAATAAATTCTCAAGGGCACAATACAGTAGGGCTAACTGGAGGCATTAGCTGGGCCGCAGATCTCCAGAATTTATTCATCTTGCTTAACTGAAACCTTAGACCCGCTGAACACCAAGTCCCATTTCCGTCTCCCCCGACCTCTCAAGTCACCATTTTTACTCTGCTCCTATGGAAGGTTGACCATTTTGGACACCTCATAAAAGCGGAGTCGTGCAGTATTTGTCCTTCCACCCCTGGCTTATTGTACGTGCCGTAATGTTAGTGCCACTATTATCAAACAAAGACAACAAGTGTGGGTGCGGCTGTGGAGAACGTGGAACCCTCCCAGACTGCTGGAGGAGATGTAAAATAATGCAGCAGCTATGGGAACAGTACGGGGGTTTGTCAAAACTCACTTCCATAAGTCTATGCCTTCAAGTAGGTAACGGCATCAGGGTTTAAATAATTGTTTTTTTACAGGGATGGTCTAGCACCTCCCCCTTAGAACCCAGGGATCTGGGAAATCACTGCTTTGTTGTTGGTCTTTATTGCTTCCGCCAAAACTATTACCGACTATTAAAAACAAAGCTGTTAGCGTCAACTCTCTCCACACGAAGTAGAATATTCTAGTTTATATCGTTTTAAAAATGATTGGCCTGGGTAACGTATCTGAAATCATGCCATTGACATTTTCCGCCTCCCTTCCCTCGCCGTACTTTTTTATGGCTTATTAGTGAAGGTCTGAACATTTAGGAGAGTGATAGGAGAATGCCAATTATTTCGATGCAAAAGAACCAAAACAAAAACCGCTTTCTCTCTAGCTTGACAAATCGTTCAAGAACTCTACTATATGAGTAAGAGCGGGTGCTGTATTAGTAAACACAAACATAGAGCACCACCATTAAATCTCACTTAACCGGGACATTTTGAATGAACCACTCTGCAGAGTGAATGTTGAGGGTAAGCAGCCACCCCCCTCTGCTTCAGTGTTTGTCATTAAATGTCTTCCATGCATTCCTCAGCTGCTTTACATTCCTTTTGGAATCAGGCAGTATAGAAATAAAGTCAAACCAAAATATACGTCATTTCTCCACCTTTAGTGAGGGTTACCGGAAGCACGGTTTGATGTGAGACCACTGGTAGCGGGTTCAGACAGGCCTGCGCCTCTGACCTCGGGGCCTGGGGACACCGGTACCGCAGAGAAGCCTAAAGCCTCAAAGCAGCAGGATCGGGCCTGAACCCTGGGAATGAAGTCAACTGCTTGCTCCCGAGCCAGGTGCTGCTTTGTGTGGGAGAATGTGGAAAACACAATTTGGAATGGGACGAGGTTCCACCTTTTCGGGGGACACCTGGGTGAGGAAAGAGGCAGAATAACACGCTGACGTAATCATCTGCTCCCTTAGAGCCGTCCCTGCATGTGGCCAGGCCTTTCTAACCCCCCAGCAGAGGTTCCAGCAGGAGATGCCCGAGCTCCACAATACTCTGGTCCCGCTCATGGAAGAGGTGGCAGTGTGGCCACGGGGAAGCAGAGGGATTCTGAGGGACTGACAAGAAGGTCAGGACATTCTGCAGACAGCGAAGGAGAAGGGGGCCCCGAGCTCTGGGAGTTTGTCAGGGTAGGCGGGAGCCTGGGGAAGGTGAGGCTGCGTGATGTGCCTGGGGAAGAGGGACTCCAGGCATGGGTCTGCAGCTTAGACAAGACGTCGTCTGTCTCCCCTCATGAGGAAAGTGCACCTTCCAGACAGAACGTGACCGTGTGGACAAGGACGGGGACCATCCCGGACAGAGAACCCATGCAGTCCGATGACGGCAACGGCTTCCTAATGCTCTGGTGCCACCTTCGGCTCCAATATCTGGGGACCAGAGAGTGGGTGCACGTGGTCAGGAGAGGCGTGGCGGTGACTCAGCCTAGGGAGAGGGATGCTTGCCGGCGGGGTTAGGTATATTTAGAGAAGCAGCATATATGTTTGCACGTTGGGCATGTGGACTGGCATTCCTTTCATCCCTGTCTCAAAGTTCAGTGAGCTCAGGAGTTACGTTTGCTTTCATTCACCATTGAATCACCTGCACCTTCCAGGTGCAGGGCACCTGGAAAATGCAGAGTCAAGTGGAAATACACAAAATCTCCATTAAAATCTGCCACTGCGTGGCACTGAATAAGAGATCTTATTAATTTTGATTTGATATTCTTTTCTCTAAAATTGAAAAGAATCTCTACCTCAGAAGGTTGTCATGGGGATTAAATGAAAAAAAAAAAAAATGGTCATTAAGCAGACCAGGTGAGGTTCCCTCCGGTTCCCCCCCCTTTTTTTTTTTTTTTTTTTTTTGGAGGCTTTGAAATGCTTGCCTCCCCATGGCTCTCTTTGAAGTCTTCACAGGTAATTGTAATAAGACCTCACAAATTCCCGAGAGCTGCATTTGCCGTTCTCTAGGTTTTCCCTAGAAGCCATGATTACTGCAGGCAAGGTTCTGAGGTGGGTGCTGCTGTCAAAGATGGTCTACCCGTGTGAATGACTAGATGATTAGGTAGTGGTCGCTAAGTGCCTGGAACTAGTGCCTGGAACTAGACGACCCCCAGCGGGGGTGCATTTTACTGGGTGGTGACTAAGCCCATTGAATTCTCAGTCTTAGGGTTTTTAATTATGAAGTACCAGAGTCAACTAGCAGTAGTGGAGGCTTTATTCAACAAACACTTCTTGAGCTTCTACTACTTCCTAAATATTCTTCTGGGTGATGATAATATAGCCAGTGAACAAAATGAAACAATTTCCTGCCCTCCTAATAGTCATACTCTGGTGGGAGGCACAAACACATTACTGTATTTAATTGATTTGAAGACATGGATTTTCCCCACATTTTTAGATTTCTGAAAATGGACTGCATCTTAAAGTCGCTGGCATCTTATAACTACAGTCAGATAGGCAGCAGACACAGTCGTTTTCCTATGTGATCTTAGTTTTATAACTATAAACACGAATGAATTACATGCACTGATGGTACTAGACACGCAGAGTTTGGATACTGTTTAAAATGTCTACAAAAGATGGTATTCTTATATGGCTGAAAAAGAAGTTATTGTGTAGACAGCCAGGCTCAGAAATAGAGAAATGAGACATAAATTTGACATTAGAGAAGTAATATCATTTAAAGAATGACCACAATTCCATATTTCTTACCTTATGGGTTTGAAGAAAGGAAGGCACCCACAAGTAGATGAAGCTGTCTTATACTTCATTAGTGAGACTGTGGCACTGACACTGAGTATGAGTTGAAGACTATATCAGAATATTAAATTCCTAATGTAAAGATGTCTTAGATATAACTTAACTGATTTATTTTGCTTACAGTTTTTTTTGTGTGTGTGAAAGATGACTTAAAAAAAAACCATGCCTAAATAAGTCTGAAAGAGTTCTTTCAATGAGTGTAAAATAAAAATTCTAAGTGATAAGAAAGATGATGTGAATTTTATTTGTCAGGGTTTCTCTTTCTTGATGGGTGTGTAAAATAATGGCACATGTTTCAACCGATAACATCTCAGAGTTGCTGAAACTCAGTAGCTCTATAATGTCAGTGCTAAGTGCCATAAAGGAAAATAAAGCAGATAAGGGGATAGAGAGTAATGGCCAGATTATGCTATTTTTGGATGTGGTGTTCAGGGAAGGCCTTTCTACTGAAGAGACATTTGAGCAGAAATCTGAAAGAAGTGAGAAAGTGAGCCGTGCAGTTATCTGGGGAAGGGCTTTTCCACCTGAAACTACAAAAGCAAAGGTTCTGTGGAGAGAGCATGTGTAAAGTGTTTAAAGACTCAAAGAAAGTTTCCTGTGGCTGGAGCATAGCGAGGCAAGGGGAGAGTGGGGTCAGAGAGGTAGTGGGAGGTGTGCATCATGGGAACCCTTGGAGAACATGGCAAGGAATATTGGATTTTATTGGATATTATTAAATGTGATGGAAAGTCATTGAGGATTTTTAACACTCTGAATACTGCGTGAAGAATTGAATAGAGGGCAAGGTAGGAGATTACAACAATAGTCCAAGGAAGACATGATGGCAGATTATAATAGAATATTTGTGCTGAGATAATGGTGGATTTTGAGTACACTTAGGAAGTGAAATTCATAGGATTTGTTGATGGGTTATATGTGGGGAAGTGAGAGAAAGCAGGAATCAGGGAAGGCTCCTGAACTCCTTATTAATGGTGGTGATTTTATTGAAATGGGCAAGACTGTAGGAGAAATAGAATTTTGGAGGGTGTTAGAGAGGGAATTCGGAGATCAGGGCTTTGATTTTGGACTGCTGAGCTTCAACACCTAAGAGGAAAAGGAAAGGATACAATCATATACAGAAAGCCTTGGTAGGGGAGAAGCTCATACAATTAGGACATGGGGGAAATAAGGAGGATTTGGAGGCCAAATGAAGAAAGTGTTTTGAGAAGACTAGTTCACCACGTCAAATGTTGCTGAGAGATATATAAAGAGAGGTCAGTTAAGACGAGGACTTGGGAACTGACCTTTGAGTTCACCAGTGTGAACGTCAACAGTGGGAATTGCTGAGAAAGTTTCAGTGGAGACATGGGAATACAACCTGACCAGAGTAGATTCCAAAGAAAAAGAGGTGAAAGGTGAAGAAAACAAGACTATGAAAAGAAATGGTACATGTGATATTTCGAGGAAGAAAAGAGAAATGAACGGGTCAGGTAATGGAGGAGGATATGAAGTCAAGAGCTTTTATCTTTCTCCCTTTTTTAAAATTATGGTGATTATTACAGCATATGGTGGTGGCTGATGATGTGAATAATTCAGTAGAAAAAAGAAACTGAAAGAGAGATTTTGGGGGAGTAAGCAAACAAGCTGGGATTCCATCTACAAGTGGAGAACCTGTGTAAGGAGCCTTGGATAGGAGCTTGGACAGTTCGGCCACAAAGAAAAGTGAGTGATTATTGTCCAGACCCATGTAACACAGGGAGACAAGTTGTGAGTCTCTTGTGGTTTCACACATCTTGCAAGCAGAGGCGCTGACTCATTTTGTTTCCAAATATCTTTTTGAGGATGTTGGTTTAATGAACAACCTTGGAAAACGGAGCTACTGTCTCCCTCAGAGCAGAGATCAGGCCTATGATAAACGATATGGGTCTCTGGTTTCGGGGCTCCTCTCCCGTAACGTAGCCTATAGCATGTCCAGGCACCCATCTGGGCTCATCCATGAGGGGCATGGGGCAGGCATGCTGAAGTTCATGCTGCTTGCTGTGTTATGAGTAATAAAGTGCTCCGTCTCTGATGCAGGAGGCCTGCGTTCTTTGCTGGCCTTCATGGCACTGTGGAGGGCTCACTAGTTAGCCTGCACATAGGGTAAAATCTCAGACTATCTAGGGTCCTCGGTATATGGTGGCCAATGTGGTGGTGAGAAAATGAGGACGTGCCCTCCTAGATAAAATACAAAGCAGAGTCAGAGGCTAAGAATGAGATTGTGGAAGGTATTTCAGAGGTTAAAAGACAGAAGAGAAAGCATGATATAGACGTTTCTGGGAGTGAAGACATCGAGGAGATATAATAACGTAGCCAAATCATATTGGGGGCATATTTGAGTATATATGGACATAAATATAAAGTGCCAAAAAAATAAAAAATAAAAAAAAAATAAAGTGCCAGCAGCCTGCATAGTTGTTCATTTTTCTCCAGCCACTTCCAGCAACTATGGCACAAAGGGCAAGAGACAGGACATCAGATTTAGGTAGGAGGTAGGGTTTGACCCAGGGTGGGACTGCCGACCAACGCTCTTGGTGGGCTTAGTTGAAATAGACTTACTATCCTGCATGATCTGGGGAGGCATAAGGAGTGGTTCACAGCAAGGTGTCTGGAGTTTTGGAGACGGTGATGCTATCATGGGTTGTAGGTCCCTGCATGGTTGTTGACGTCACCAAGAACGATGACCAAAGTAGTGGTTGAGAGAAAGGTGATAAATCAGATAAAAGTTCAAATGAATGAGGGGAATATTGTAGTGGAAGGAGGTGATGTGGCCGGATCAGGGTGACCGCTGGCCCGGGCAGTGGGTGTCTGCACAGCAGCACTAGGGGAACTCAGCCTCGCTTGAACTAGCCTTGGAAAATGGCTCCCGTCTCTGCATTTGAGAAAAGGACACCCCTCCTGTGGTCGCTGCACTTCTCGCCCAGCTTTGTACAGGCCCCGCCTGCACAATAAACTGTGACTGGGAATCACATGGCATATACTTCCCCAAAATAGGCTTTTTTTTTGGGGGGGGGGGGTTATGTATTTGTTTCAAGGAACAGTGCCCTTTTCCCCTCTAGAAACGGCGATAAGAAGCAAGGTCGTGGACCCCCGCTGTACCCCAAGACCAAGTGGTTAATGGAGTATAGGCAACCCAAGTCATCACTTGTCAGGGTTGAAGAGGAAGCCGAGCACTCAAGGGCAGTCAGTCTACAATGAGAGCAAGCAGGTTCAGGGAGGAGTTCAAAGACATGGACTATCTAACCGAGGACGGACTGTGAGTACCAGAAGATAATACAGGTAGATGACCTGGGGCGGGTGGAAGATTGGGCAAAAATAAGAGTCATGCAGAGAAGAATTCCAGCTTTTGGGATCATCCCAAAAGCTTGGCTATGTGATGAGATGTAGAGCCTTATAAAATTAGTCCTGGTGGTCTCTTGGGGCTTTCAAACCTTTTGATTATAGGTTTGAAACAATAAAAATATGTTTCACGCTATAACCCAGAACACACACACACACACACACACACACACACACCTGCAGCAAAAATTCCATGAAACCACTTATCTTATTCTTTCTATATACAACATAGGCTGGTATTTGCTATCCAATTCTATTCTGTTACTAAAAATACCTGAGCCCGGGATCCCTGGGTGGCGCAGCGGTTTGGCGCCTGCCTTTGGCCCAGGGCGCGATCCTGGAGACCCGGGATCGAATCCCACATCGGGCTCCCGGTGCATGGAGCCTGCTTCTCCCTCTGCCTGTGTCTCTGCCTCTCTCTCTCTCTGTGACTATCATAAATAAATAAAAATTAAAAAAAAAAAAAAATACCTGAGCCCCTCTGGGACCCCTACGGATGGTCGGGAGTAGAGAATATAGAGATCCTGAACAAGTAGAAACCCAAGGGTGGAGAGGGGGAGCGAGTAGTGGAGGCATAAGCATCCCGTCACTACAGCAGCTTGCCAGTCACCAGAACTTCTAGGGCCCAATAGGGCTAGTGTGGGATCTCCACACTATAGTAAGTGCCTCCTACAGATCTTCCTGAAGCCAACTGAGACAGTTCTTCATCTTCCTTCCCTCCACCGTGTTTTACAATGAAGTCGTACTACCTGGTTAGGCTTCACATATTTGCGACCTTGGGAAGCAGAAAGAACCAATCAGCAGTGACTATGAAGCACATTGCCTCACCCCTACTGGCAGTAAGTAAATGGTAACAAACACAGGAACAAGCCAAGCCAAGTTTACCTGCTCAAGCAGGGATTCTGTGCATGTGAATCACCGGGGACTCCTGGGATAGTGTAGACTCTGCTTCAGGAGATCTGCGGTGGGGCCGTTGTGCTGGTATACACACTGCACTACAAGTAGAAATACTCTAGAGTAGGAGGAAGGAACATGGAAAATTCTCTGTGAAGGGTCAGATCATGAATTATTTTGGTCTTTGGGGACCACTTAGCCTCTGTCGTAACCACACAGTCCTGCCGCTGTAGCATGTAGCACAAAGCCATAGACAATACTTAAAAGTGTACCTATGCTCCAGTAGAACTTTATTTGTAGACCCTAAAATTAGAATTCTACATCATTTTCATGTGTTGTGAAATATTATTTTTCCTTTTTTTTCCCCCCAATCATTTAAAAATGTAGAAACCGTTCTTACAAGACGATGTGGCCAGCCAGATCTGACCCATAGGCTGTTTGCAGGTCTCTGTTCTAACGGTGTCCGTTAGCTTTCTCTATGCAGCATCCACCACTTTCCCATAACCTCCATTTAGGGGGACACAGTGGAGGGACACTGCCCTGGTCTCCACTTATTATAGTCTTAGTGGGGCCCCGAGTAACATGGTATCCTGACCAAAGGATGACCCAAACTACGTCATTGTCTCCCAGAAATGCATTTGGTTCTTGGGTGAAGTGACCTAAGGACTTACGATACTTATTTCATAATAAGTAGTGGTGGGACCCAAAAGAGATCATCTGCTAGTTCCTCCTGCTACTGAGACCCAGGAAGCAGATAAGATCATTTCTTTCTGGAGAACTATCTCCCAATAGAATAATTAACATTCGCATTTAAGCTTTTCTAGATATAACCTATGCTGGTTTATGCATTACCCTGTAATTCCAAATTCATAATTTTTCTCCACCATAAAATGGATCTTTAAATATTTTTCTTTACCAGCTAGTACAATGTTAATCAAGTTCTGTCAGTAGGTAGCAATAGAGGCATTGCGGGAGGAAAGGGTCTGGCTTCCGGTCCTCGTGTGCCCATTTGGCAAGCAGCAACAGTGTAGACAGGTGTCCCTGCACCAAACTCCTAAAGCATCAGAAACCTCTCCAGCCTTTGGCTTCTGTAGCCGGGGAAGCTCCCCAACACCAGGATCCTGCAGTGCCCTGCAGTCTGCGGCCCTAGAGCCAGAGGCTGTCCCTGGAAGCCCCCTCAGGTGGTTTTGCCTCTGGCAAGACATCTCCCTGTGAACAGCTCTCCTCAGCACTCTCAAGGGTAGATTTCTGGCAAGTTCCAGAGGCCAAATTTCTAGCAACCTCCACTGGTGTGGGATTCTCTGCCATCCAGTTAGCCGTACCGTGCCCTCCCCAACATGGCCTGGATCTCTGGTTTGAAGGGGGACAGCTCTTCCTTGGACGTCCACCTCGGCCCCAGGGGTGGTCGCTGCTCCTCACGTCTGCCGTTCCCTAACAGCTCCCTTCTTACTACCAGCCCCTTTAATTCTGAGGCTTGGAGTAACAATTCTTTAGATTAAGCTTGTCTCGTTGAAATGACTGTGCACTTTCTGTATCCTGTTTAGACTCAGACTGATATACGACTAATTTAATCTCCAAAATGATTATACCAATTTACCACTTTACACCAGTAGTATATGAGAATCTCCATTTCCTCAACTCCTTGAATTGGAAGATTTTTAATGATTGCCTATTTAATGAGTTTAAAATTGTATTTCCTTGAATCTTTAATACATTTATTCCTGATCAGAAGCCCCTTTTGGCCAATCTCCTAAAGTAGTATCTGCAGCAGATATACTTTCGTATACCAGCCAGAGGTCTCCCTCCTTGGGGCTTCAGTTAATCATCTTCTTGACAGTATGCTACACGAAGTACCTTGAAGCAGGAAGGCATTCTTTTCATAACCAAAGATTCCAGGCCCAAATCTGATGACCATGCTAGACTCAGATTCCTATGGCCTATAACTTAAAAACCTCAGATTCGCCATTATTAACATTTTTAAAAAGATTTAAAATTTGTTTATTGGAGATAGACATCTAGCATGAGACAGAGCACGAGAAGGGGGTGGGGTAGAGAGAGAGGCAGACTCCCCGTTGAGCAGGGAGCCCGATGCACGGCTCCATCCCAGGATTCTGGGACCATGACCTGAGCCAAAGGCAGACGCTTAACCAGCTGAGTCACTCATGCGCCCCATCGTTAACACTTTTGCACACTTGCTTTAACACACACTCTTTCCATATTTGCCTATATGTATGCCTACATATGCATTATATACATATACACATACATATTATACATATTTTATTACTTTTAGACTCATTCGAAAGTGAGGTATAGTCTTCACACCTCTTTACCCCTAAATATTTCCATGTGTATAACTTAAAAACAAGGACAATATCTTCTGCAATTATAGTGCAGTTCATTTGTAAGAGGACATTTAACAAGAATAAATTTTGTTGTGTAATACATAGTCAATATTTAAATAGTCCCCAATGTTTCCCCTAATCCAGGATCTGATAGAGGATCATGAACCACATCTAGTGGCCATGCCGCTTTAGCCTCCGTCAATCTGGAACAGTCCCTCAGTTTCTCTTTGTATTTTACAACACTGATATTTTTGAAGAGCATGACACAGTTGTTTCATACATTAATTCTAAATTTGATGATGTCTGATGTCAGGTTATTCATTTTTGATAGAAACAGAACAGAAATTATAGTATGTTCTTTTCAGTGCCTTGTATCAGAAGGCCCCTGACATTAGTTTGTCCTAATATTGGTCATGTCAATTTTGATCTGTTAAATTGGTGTTTGTCAGTTTCTCCATATGAAGTTATCATTTCTCTTCTTTGTAATTAATAAGTTTTCTGCAGAAAATACTCTGGGACTGTATTTTTCCTCTATCTCTCCTTCCCCAATATCATGTTTTATATTTCCCTTCTCCCACAATGAAACCCTGGCTCCCAACAAAATCAATACGTTTACTCATCAGCTCTAGTCTATAAACACATGCAATAGGATTTTATAATTAACACATTAAAGCCACTAAGAGCAACAAAGTTGTTACTGAGTATATAGTTCAAGAATTCTTTGTGATTTTTTTCAATAGATTATATCTTATTGAAGATATATAAAGTAACATGTTCAAAGTTACTGGAATTATGGTTTTCTTTTAGTAATTATTTTATTTTGATATACTTTTAGGTTTGTTTCTATTTACATATTAGTTAATAATTTACTTTTTTGTCCTTTTAATTTTTCTGTTTTGAGTATTTAAAATATTACATGGTTCACCCAGTTCCCATCAACCTCTAAAGGAAACCAATTTTATAAGTTTGTGGTTTGTTTTTCCTGTTTCTCTTTGCAAATATAAGCAGATACATGTATATATTCTTGTTTTTCTTCTTATACAAAAGGTAGCACACTATACAAACTTTTTGCACCTTGCATTTTTCCATAAAAGTCTATATAGGTTCATAGAGATCCTTCTCACTCTTCACAGCTTCATGGTTCACCATTGCATGGATATATCAGTTTATTCAACCAATTTCTTATGTATCGGCACTTAGATCGTTTCAATATTTTCCAGTTACACAAAATACTACAATAAAAAATATTATATTTATGATACTTTTTATTTTTTGAGATATAGCTTTGAGATAAATTCTTAGAAATTGTATTTCTGTAACAAAGAATAAATGCAGATGTAGTTTTTAAAAGATATAGCTACATTCTCCTCTATAAAACGTACACTATTTTGCATTCCCAAGAGCAATATATGAGAGTGTCCTAGGCCAACATTTGAGACAAGTATTTTCCTATCACTTGAAAAATCTAGCCCATTAGTTAAAGAAGGCTAAGAAAAGGAGTTGGGTTAGGCAGGCTTCCTGTGGTGGTCTCTACTGGGAATCATGAGAAATGAATGAAATAGAGAAAAGAGTCAGAAACAGATCAATGCATTTGTTGAGTTAAACATAAATATGATATTTGAAACCTGTGTGGAAAAGATACATTTTTCAACAACTGTTGTTGACTAAGTGGTTAAACATTTGGGGGGAAAAACTGGTCAGACAGCAATTGCAGACTGTGCTATTTAGACAAACTCTGAATAGATCAACTCCTGATGGAAATAACTAAAAAGCCTGGATAAAATGTTAAAAAATAGCTTTCTCAAAGTGTAGAAGATATGATGAGACAGTGAAAACTTTCTAGGCCCAACCTAAAAAAAAAAAAAAAAAAAAAAAAGAACTAAGATAATTTCATTAACTCAGAAATGCCTTTGCTCTTAAAGAAGGTTCTGATTCTTGAAATGTAGCTTAGTTTTGACAACTCATGGGGTGAGGGGAAAGGAAACAAAAACCTATAACTCATCCAAGATAGGAACTTTCCCAACAATAAACTGGCATCCCCATTGGGCTATACCATCAGGGCAAGGGTGAATCAGAAGTTAAAATAAAACAAAACTCCAAAGTAGAATTAAAGCCCAAGTTCAAATTACGTGAAGTAGTTTAATATAGCCATAGTCTGGCAGTGCCCCCAAGTGTTTGACAGAAGCAAATATAAATCCTCTATGGAAGAAGGCACTTTCATCTAAAGTCTCTATTTCCACAAAAATTTTGCAAATATAATATTACATACACAAAAAATGATAAAGAAGCAAATAAGAAAATGAAATTCTATGAGTGAGAACCAATAGGAACAACAAACAACAGAAACAGAGCACAAAGACTTAAGGTATTAGAATTATCAGACAAAATCTAAAACGACAGTACCCACTATGTTTAAAGAAATAAAAAAGCTTGAAGTCGTCTGTAAAGAGAGAAAGTTATAATAAATGAAATTGCAGATTCAAAAAATATGAAATAGAATCTCTATATTTAAAAAAACAAAATTAAAACTAAATAGATACCTATTTCAAACCCTATACAAAAATTTGCTCAAGATGAATCATAGGCTACACACAAAAATCAAACACATATTGTTTAGAAAAAAACATATGGGGGATCCCCGGGTGGCTCAGCGGTTTGGCGCCTGCCTTTGGCCCAGGGCATGATCCTGGAGTCCCAGGATCGAGTCCCGCGTTGGGCTCCCGGCATGGAGTCTGCTTCTCCCTCTGCCTGTGTCTCTGCCTCTCTATGTCTGTCATGAATAAATAAATAAATCTTAAAAAAAAAACATATGACAATATCTATATTTGTAATTTGGTGGTAGGCAAAGTTTTCTTAGGTCATAGAAAATAATAAGCATAAAAGAAAATGTTGGCCAAAATTTTAAAATTACTGCTTATCAAGACATTATTAAGAAAATATATAGACAAGGCCACAAACTAGGGGAAAATGTTTGCAAAGCACACAAGAGATTGGTAATCATCATTTATAAATAACTCCTGCAACTAATGATAAAAGGATAGTAAGCTCAATTTTCAAAACAGACAAAGAGTTTGAAAATAAGACAGCTATCAAAAAGGAGGTAGATGAATAGCTAAGAAGTTAGAATCCATATCCAGCAAAAATACTTAACACTAAATATTAGTGTTAAACATATCTATACAAAGGAATGAAGAATGATAAAAATTACAAATATGACATAAACATAAAAGACTTTCCTCATTTTTTTAAAGATTTATTTTTATTCATTTATTCATTCATTCATGATAGACATGAGAGAGAGAGAGAGAGAGAGGGAGAGAGAGAGAGAGAGAGAGGCAGACATAGGAGGAGGGAGAAGCAGGCTCCATGCCGGGAGCCCATCACGGGACTCAATCCCGGGACCCAGGATCAGGCCCTGGACCAAAGGCAGGCGCCAAACCACTGAGCCACCCAGGGATCCCCGACTTCCCTCATTTTTAATATCCTTATGATAATCAACTACTTAAAGCAAAATAATAATATATTATTATATGTCTTGGATAGATCTTTTAAAAAAATGACATGAAAAAAAGGCATGCTGATTAAGAAGGTAAAGCTTTCTTAATTCACAGATGACACAGATGTATATTTATATGCAGAAATTTTGAAGGAACCCATCAGAAGATTATTAAAATAATAGTTTAATGTACCAATGTTACAGGATACAAGTTCAATATGCAAAACTCAATAAAATTTCTCTATAGTAGCAAGAAAGATTGAAAATTAAACATTTTTGAATACAATTTACAATAGCATCAATAAAAAGTGGAATACTTAGTGAAATATTTAACAAAATACATGCCACACCTATATACTAAAATCTGTAAAACAGCACTGAAAGAAATTTAGAAGACCTAAATATATGCAAAGATAAACCAGGTTAATGAACTGAGAAACCAAATATTATTATCATGTTAATTTTCCCCAAATTGAACTATGGATTTGATTCAGTCCCAGTAACTCTGGGAGTTTTTAAAAAGAATTTGATAGGCTAATTCTAAAACTTATTTGGAGATACAAAAGACCTAGAGTAGCCTGAAATAATTTTGAGAAGAAGAAAATTGGAGGGCTTCTACTTCCTGGTTTCAAGATTAATTATAGTTAAATTAATCAAAATAGGGAGGAATTTATGTAAAGATAGACAGATTAATAGAACAGAATAGAGTTCAGAAGGAGATCCATACATGTATGATTAGTTAGGTTCCCAAAGCAATTTAATGGAGAAAGAATAGTCTTTTCAACAAAACACGTTAGAAAAAGTGAATATCTACTTGGAGGAAAAAAATGAACCTCGATCCTTACCTTGCACCACACACAGATATTAACTCAAAACAGATTACAAGAAAACCCAAAAGCATAAACTTCTGAAGAAACCAGAAGTGCAAGTCTTGATGCTCTTTTGGGTAGGCAAAGATAATACAAGATAGAGAACCTGCTAACTCTAAAATTTAAAAATTATAATAATTTAGACTTCATCAAAATTAAAATCTTCAAAAAAAATCATTCAAATCAGTTTCAATTCTGCCAAGACAAAGTAAATTCCCTAAAAACTCATTCCTCCTATTGATGACAATGGTAAACTATAAAGAAAATATTTGAAATAACCACCCAAGAGCTCTGAATAGTAAGAGTAAAATAGGCATCACGTGGAGAGGAATCAAACTCACATAACTGTCTGGCACAGGACCAGTTTACTGTGATGGTTGTTGTTATTTGCAACTTTCCAAGATTGAGCCACAGTCATGGAACAGTGTGAGCAGTGAAATTTCCCAGAGAAAGTCTGACATATTTCTTGGTAAAGGAAAGGTAGAAAATAGCCTAAGCAGGCTGGAGAGTGCAGAAGAATCACAAACAGGAAAGAGCTGGAAAAGAGAACACTTAGTGCCTATGAATACAAAAAAAAACCACAAAAAACAAAAAAAACCTCTGCCAATCCCTATATGCATGAAACAGAACAAAACAGCATAAAAAAGCTAAAAGAAGTATACTGAGATTTGGACTACCACCCAAAGAGGGTAAGAAGAGGTTACTATCTGAACCTAACTAGGTTAGCTGTCTGTTAAAAGAAAACTATCAATATTCTCCAGAGGATTAGAACAGAACCCAAAATCTACACATCCAATGAGTCATGATATCCAGGATACAATCCAAAATTATTTGCCATAAAAAATAATCAGGAAAATATGGCCCATTCTCAAGAGAAAAGACAATCAACCGAGGCCAACTCTGAGATTATCAAGACATCAGAGCCATCAGACAAGGTTTTTATAGCAGTTCTTCTTATAACTTTCAATGAAGGAAAGAATGAACATACCTGAAATTAATAAAATAAAGGCAATCTCAGTGAGAACTATATTACAAAAACTAACCAAATGGAAAGTTTTAGAAGTAAAATACAATAGAAATAAGAATTTCACTGCCAGAATATAAACAACCAAAGAGTTTTTACTGAATTGTAAATTAGATCAATAGAGACTTTTCAATATGAAGAACAGAGGGAAAAAAGATAAAAAAGGAAGAACCTCAGGGACCTGTGAGAAAATATCAAAAGGTCTAATGCACATGTAATTGGAATCCAAGGAGTATAAGAAAAAGAGATCAGGACAGAAAAAAAAATTGAAGCAATAATGGTCAAAAACTTACTAAATTATGTCAAAGATGTAAATTAACAGATTCAAGAAGCTCAGAGAACTTCAGACAGGATAAATTCAAAGAATACCACACTAGAAACATCCTAATCAAACTCTGTAGACACTGAAGACTTTGTTTCTTAAGGTGTTAAAAAATGGCATATTCATAAGGAGTAGCAGTGATCTGAATGACTGAAGATTTATCATCAGAAACCATGCAGACCAGATGACATGGAACAACATCTATAAAGAACTGGAAGGGGAAAAAATTATCAATCCAAAATTCTATATCCAGCCAAAATATCCCTCAGTATTAAAGCAACAGGAAGACCCTTTCATATAAAGGAAAACTAAAATAATGTTCTGTAAACAGCCTTGCACTATGAAACCTGCCAAAAGAAGTCCTCCAGGGATCCCTGGGTGGCGCAGCGGTTTGGCGCCTGCCTTTGGCCCAGGGCACGATCCTGGAGACATGGGATCGAATCCCACGTCGGGCTCCCAGTGCATGGAGCCTGCTTCTCCCTCTGCCTGTGTCTCTGCCTCTCTCTCTCTCTGTGTGACTATCATAAATAAATAAAAAATAAAAATAAATAAATAAAAAAAAAAGAAGTCCTCCAGACTGAACAAGTGATGCTAGGGGGAAATTTGGATTTTCGATCAAATAGCAAATATTAGAAATATTAAATATCTGAATAAATATAAAAGTCTATTTTTCTTCTTCAGTGTTTTAAAATGTGACTTTTTAAAGCAAAAATTATAATATTGTCATATACTGTTTTCAATGAATATAGACATAATACATAGGATATTTGTAACATAAGCAGTGGAAGGGGAAGGTAAGCAATCTGTGTTGTTGAAAGGTTTCTATATTTTACATAACGTTGTTAGTACAATATTAACTAAGCAAATTGTGGAAGATGATTGATTGATTGATAGATATCCCTAGATCAACCCTAAAAAATATGAAAAGTATATTTAAGAAGCTAAGAAATAAATAAAAATGGGATACTCAAAAATATTAAAATAATCCAAAATTAGGCAGAAAAGGAGGAACAGGGGAATTAAAAAAAAGAGTAAGGAAAAAAAAAACAGAAAACAAATAATAAATTGGCTGATTAAATCCATCTATGTCAAAAATTATTTGAAATGTTAACTGAAGCCTAAACACTTTCAATTAAAAGAAAGATATTGTCAGATTGGAGCTCAAAAAAAGATCCAACTAGCTCCTGCCTATAAGGAACACTTTAAAACATAAAAGCATTTATATAAATATAAGATTAGGTTGAAAATAAGTAGAAAAAATATAATGTGCAAAGAATAAGCGTAAGAAGACTGGAATGGTTACATTAATAACATAAATAGACTCCAAGACAAAGTTTATTATCAGAAGTAAAGAGAAACATTTCATAATGATAAAAGGGACATATGGTAGGAAGAAACAAAAATGCCCAGTAACTGAACCTCAAAATATATGAACATACAAAAATGTATGGTGTGTTCATACAATGTAATACTACTTAACAATAAAAAGAAGATGTGCAGATGGCAAATAAACATACAAAAATGTTCACACCATCATTAGCCATTCGGGAAATGCAAATTGAAACCACAGTGTGATACTACTACACATCCATTAGAATGGATAAAGTGATAAAGAGTTGCCACACCAAGCATTTAGAAAGATATCAAACAAATGCAGCATTCATGTAAATTTGTATAACCACACTAGAACACAGTTTTTACAATTTCTTATGAAATTAAATATATACCTACCATATGATCTACCAATTCTATTTTTAGAATTTTAGCTTTGAGAAATTAAAACAAATGCCTATATAAAGACTACACGTGAATGATTATATGCAGCATTATTAGTAATACTCCAAACCTTGAGCTATCCCAAATATTTGAAAACAGGTGAACAGATAAAAAAAAGTATGATACATTCAGTAAATGTAACACTAAGAACAACAACAAAAAAAGGAAGCGAATTACTGATACTTGCATATGTGCATATAAAACATAAAAAATCACACTGAATGAAAAAAGCCAAACACAAAAGAATATATGCCACATTATTTCATTTATATAAAATTTTAGAATAGTCAAAACTAATAAAAAAAGACAGAGAGTGGGTCAGTGGTTGCCTGGGGCCAGAAAGTAAGAGATAATGGAACTTCGTGTGTGATGGAAACATTTTTTTTTTTTTTAGGTGATGGCTATACAGGTATGTGATTTGTCAAGCACATTAAATTTTAACTTAACATGAATGCATTTTATTTTATGTAAATTATCTTTAATAAAATTGATTCAAAACATTAAAAAATAGAGTTTGATCTTTATGAATTCTATTAAGTAGGTAGATGGATGTAGATTTGACTTTAAAAAGAAATAAATTAGTATAATTCTATTCTTCATTCTGCCTGCCACACCCAAAATTAGTTTGAGCTCAGAAGTCTAGTAAGCAAGTAAATAACAGTTTCTCCTCACTGTTTTAGAAAAGACAGCCCATCAGAGGGGGAGAGTCTACACCATGGCCCCAGATTTGGATTTAAATCCCATCTGATATTCATTTAGTATATGACTCTCTACAAATCCCTTGTTCTTTTGGAATTCCTATCTATCTCCTTACATGTGAAATTGTTATAATACCTACTTTCCTGGGCTGTTAGAAGTAAATGAGACAAAGTATATAAAGTACCTGGCACAGAGACGAAACTTGAAAGAAATGATTGACCCCTGTTGTAGAAGAACCAGATTTTTACAAACAAGCTTAATTCCCCCAAGTCCCATTCAACCCATACAACTTTACCTTGGGGATATTGTAGGTTCAATTCCAGACCACCACAATAAAGTAAGTACTACAATGAAGAGCTTTAAATGAATTTTTTGATTTCCCAGTATATAGAAAAGCTATGCTTACACTATCCTGTATAAATATTAAGTGTGAAATATAAATATGTCTAAAAAATGATGCACACATCTTAATTAAATGATGCTCTATTGCTAAAAAGCAGTAGCAATCAATTGAGCTTTCAGCAAGTCATGATCTTTTTGCTCAGGGTGGGTCCTAATTTGATGCTAATGGTTGCGGACTGCTTGAGGTGACTGCTGAAGGTTAGGGATGCTGTGGCTATTTCTTAAAGTAAGACAACACTGACATTTGCTGCATCAATTGAGTTTTCCTTTCAGGAATGACACTGCTTGATAGCATTTTGTCCACAGTAGAACTTCTTTCAAAACTGGAGTCAGTTCTCTGAACCTCTACCCTGCTTTATCAACTAAGTTTATGCAGTATTCCAAATTCCTTTAGAATCCTCAGGTGTCTTCACCAGAAATAGTCACCATCTCGAGAAACCAATCTTTGCTCATCCATCAAAAGCAATTCCTTGGAGAGGTGGGTGAGGGAATGGGTAACTAGGTGGGGGGGCATGAAGGAGGGCATGTGATGTAATGAGCGCTGGGTGTTAAATGCAGCTGATGATTAAGCAAACTCTACATCTGAAACTAATGATGTACTACTATATGTTGATTGAACTTGAAAAAAAAAAATCCTCGTCTTCAAATGCCTCAAATTTTATGAGATTAGAGCAGTTCAGTTATATCTTCAGGCTCCACCTCTAACTCTAGTGCTCTTGCTCTCCCACTACATCTGCAGGTACTTCCTCCACTGCAGTCTTAAACCCCTCAGAGTCATCTAAGAGTGTTGGAATCAACTTTTTCCAAACTCCTGTTAATGTTGACATTTTGACTTCTGCCCATGAGTCACAAATGTTCTTCATGGCATTTAGAACGGTAAATCTTGGGGCTCCTGGGTGGTGCAGTCAGCTAACTGCCTGGCTCTTGGTGTTGGCTCAGGTCATGATCTCAGGGTCGTGAGATCCAGCCCCATATCAGGCTCCACATTCAGCATGAAGACTGCTTAAGATTCTCTCTTCCTCTCCCTCTGTCTCTCCCCTTGCCCCCTGTGATCTCTCTCTCTTTCTGTCTCTCTCTCTCTAATAAATAAATCTTTTTTTTTAATGGTAAAAATTTCCAGAAAGTCATTGATGAACTCTGCCCAGATCCACCAGAGGAATCACTGTCTATGGCAGGTATAGCCTTACTAAATATATTTCTTAAATAATAAAACCTGAAAGTCAGAATTACTCCTTGATCCACGGGCTGCAGAATGGATGTTGTGTTAACAGGTATGAAAGCAACATTAATCTCATTTTACCTCCCCATCAGAGCCCTTGGGTGACCAGGTGCATTGTCAATGAGCAGTAATATTTTGAAAGGAATATTTTTTTTGAGCAGCAGGTCTCAATAGTGGGCTTAAAATATTCAGTAAATCATCTTGTAAACAGATGTGCTGTCATCCATGCTTCCTTGTTCCATTTACAAACCAAAGGCAGAGTAGATTTAGCATAATTCTTAAGGGCCTTAGGATTTTTGGAATTGTAAATGAGCACCGACTTCCACTGCAAGTCACCAGCTGCATTAGCCCTTAACAAAAAAGTCAGCCTGTCCTTTGAAGCCTTGAAGCCAGGCAAGGACTTCTCTCTAGCTATGAAAGCCTTGGATGGCATCATCTCCCAATCTAGAGCTGCTTGGTCTATATCTAGAATCTGTCATTGTGTAGCCGGCCCCATGAATGATCTTAGCCAGACCTTTCGGAGAACTTGCTGCAGCTTCTAAAGCGGCACTTTCTGCTCCACCTTGTACTTTTGTTATGGAAATAGCTTCTTTTCTTAAACTTGATGAACTAACCTCTGCTAGCCTCAAACTTTCTTCTGCGGCTTCCTCCCCTCTCTCAACCTTCAGAGAATCGAAGGGATTTAGGGTCTTGCTCTGGATTAGGCTTTGGCTGCAAAGACTGCTGTGGCTGGTTTGATCTTCTCTCCAGATCAAACTTTCTCCCTTTCAGCAATAAGACCATTTTGCTTTCTTATTATTAATGTATTCCCTGGGCTAATACTTTTAACTTCCTTCTAAATTTTCCCTTTGAATTCACAACTTTACTGTTTGGGACGAGAGACCTACCTTTTGGCCTATCTCTACTTCCAACATGCCTTCCGGGCTAAGCTAAATCACTTCTAGCTTCTGATTTAAAATGAGAGATGTGTGATTCTTCCTTTCACTTGAACGATCAGAGGCCGTAGGACTATTAATTGGCCTAATTTCAATATTGTTGTCTCAGGGAATAGGGAAACCTAAGGAGGGGAGGGGGGGACAGTTGGTCAGTAGAGCAACTGGAACACACACGTTTATCCAGTAAGTTCACTTTCTTATATGGGTGCACCTCACCATGTCCCAGAACAATGACAACTGTAATGTCAAAAATCAATGATCACACATTTAACAAGTATAATAATAAAAAGGTTGAATATATTGTGAGAATTATCAAAATGTGACACAGATACATGAAGAGAGCAAATGCTGTTGGAAAAAATGGTGCGAACGTGCTCAGTGCAGGGCTGCTGCAAACACTCCTTTGTAAAAATCACAACATCTGTGAAATGCAAGAAAATGAGGTATGCCTGTAATCTCATTCATATTTCTCATACAATGCATCCTGGGATTTTTGTTTATTTGTTTAAAAAATAGTGGACTGCTTATAAAGTGAGATTTGGGGTTTATTTTAGCTATCACTAAGTATGTCACTCAGTCAACAATAGTTATTAACTTCCTATTGTGTATCAGGCACTTTTCTAGTCTCTGAGGATAGTTTGGGGGAGTAGATGGGGAATATGTGTTTTCAGTTAATGATAAGTATACTCATTATATGAATCTGTCGATACACACACACATACACACACATGAAGTACAATGAACTTACACACAATTTTGAAACAACCTGGAGTATTCTGCATGGTAACAAGACCCTAGGGTTCTACTTCAACTCTGTCAAAACTGATGTCATATCAGACAAGTAAAGTAACATTAGTTTCCGTATCTATAGAACAAGAGATTTGAACTGTTTCCTTTCAAGTCTAAGACCAAATTTGGAAAGATGTCTAAAGTCCGCTGCATATAACTATGCTAAATTCTAGGTATAAAGTGGTGATCTAAACAGTCTTGGTCCCCACAAACAAAATAACAAGCAAACAAAACACCAATCTTAGTCCCTGACCTCATAGAATTTAGTAGGTGAAGGAGGTAAGGAAAAACTTATTCGATTTTAGAGGAAAATAATTCAGTTTTTATAGGCTAAGTTAGAGATGTCTGAGATCCATCCCAGTAGAACTGCCATGAGGATAACTTAGGGAGATATCATCAGATAAATATTATTTAAATTCATGAGGAAATACAGTGAGAAGAAGAAATTACGGGTCTAAATTTTTTAGGAAAGTTCTAAGACTTAAAGATTGGGCAAGGAAGAGTTCCTAATAAAGCAGACTAAGAAGAGATGGGAAAGATAGAATGAAAACCAGAATATAGCATACCAAAAAGAGGGAATAGCCAGCTGTATCAAATATAAACTAAGTGAAAGAAGGACCCATTGAATTTGGGAAAACTAAAGTCATTGATTCACTTGGCAAATGCAGATTTAGTGGGCTGCTTGAAGCAGGATTGGAATGTGCTGAGAAGTAATGGTGGGTAAACAAGTTGAGTCTATGAGCGCACAATATCGTAGCAGTGGTAGTTGGAAGGAAAGAGGTTTGGCAGATTTTGTTGCTATTGTTTGTCTGCTTTTTAGTGTGATTGTTTTGTTTTTGTTGTAAGATGTGTGATATCAGGACTGAAGGGGGGTTGAATAGGAGAGAAGATGAATAGGAGAGAAGGAGAGAATTGATGGATGAGCGCTCTAAGGCGTTGAGCAATGCCATCCAAAGGAGAATGGGAGGATTGGTGTCTGACACTTTAAAGAGGCTAAAAGCAGTGGAAGGTGATAGGTTTAGGATGGATAAAGGAAAGAGGCCGCATGGTAGAAAGTTTAAGGGTCAGATTATGGGACGGGCTCATATCCAACTTCTTCCATTTACTAGCTTGCTCAAATCGTGCTATTTCTGGACTTCCAATTTCTTCATCTCTAAAACAGAGAAAAAGTATTCCCTATGTTATAGATTTGTTTTGCGACTTTTAAGCGAGGTAACATTTTTATTTTTATTTTTGAGGTAACATTTTTAAGAGCACTTAAAAAATATCTGGCCTAGGGATCCCTGGGTGGCTCAGTGGTTTGGCACCTGCCTTCAGCCCAGGGCGTGATCCTGGAGTCCTGGGATCAAGTCCCACATCCGGCTCCCTGCAGGGAGCCCACTTCTCCCTCTGCCTGTGTCTCTGCTTCTCTCTATCTCTCATGAATAAATAAATAAAATCTTTAAAAAAAATATCTGGCTTATAGCAAGTGCTGTGTAGGTGGCAGGTAGCACTGTGTCTTTGTGGGATGATAAAGAAGGTGCTATTTGATGACTTCTGTATTCTCCATGAAATGGGACAAATATAAAAAACATTATTAACCTCTCTAAACTCAAAGTCATGCAAACAACCAAGAAAACTTTTTTCCTGTTTACTAAAGATTTAAAAAATGTAATATCCACTATTGGCAATGGAGAGTGAATCAGGCCTATCCCTCCGTGTCTGGTGAAAGCAGAACGTATACATCCCCTCCAGGAGGCAATTTGGTCATAGGAATCACAAGATTTTATTATGCCCTAACACAGAGGTCCTCAGAGGAGGCCTGTGTGCCTAAAGAGAGGGTGGGAAGTCCTGCCCCCAGAAAGCTAGTTAGTTACCTCCGTTCCCTGATTGGTGAAAGGCCCAAGTCATCCCCCCTCCTGGTTCCTGTTAATTCCTAGGTTTATGCTCTGTGGTGTAATTGGCCTCGGGCTCCTGTGTTTGTATGCTGTCTTTGTTTCTCTTTCCAACAATTCAGCTTCTTCACCAGTCTCCAAAAGAAATCCACTAAGAGGGAGGGCTCACATCCTTAGAGCACGGAGTCTTACATCTTCTTTCTCTCTTACTCCCCACCCCTCATTACCTCAGGGGGCTCAGAGTGCTTCTCTGCTCTGTAGAGCATTTCAGCTCTTCCAAATTTCCAATTCCACAGTTGCATGGTTGCAAATCCTTCAGCCCATCCACCGGAGTGTTCTAAGACCTACTATTACTGGAAGGCTCATCAATGGCAAAATCTTAATACTACCTCAGAGATTCCACTTCCAGAACTAAATAAATAATCAAATATTTATTTCAATATCACAGTTGCCAAGACACTGTAAACAATTTAAATACTCAATACAAGGGTTAATAAATCATCATATGTGTCATATGATGGAAAGTTAAGAAACTATTAAAATGCTATTTTGAAAAGCATTTAGTATGGGGAAATCCTTGCAATATGTTTTTTTAAAACACACTAAAGGTACAAAGAATAAAACAACCAAAAACAAGTAGCCTCTAATCCCCCTTCCTGTAACACTTTAATAAAGAGCAATGCATGTATAAGGTTATAAAATTTCAGCAATGCAGAAAGTTACAAAATGGAGAGTGAAAAGCTTCATTTCCCTCCTTCCTCTCCCCTACCCTCTCCAAATGAACAATTGCTTATACACTTCCTAATTTTAAAAAAGCATAAATCTGCATAAATTCACATCTATATTTTAATTTTACACAAGAGTATAAAATTTACATTGTTTTATAACTTTCTATACTTATAATACACTTTAGAGCTCTTTCAATAATCAGCATATATATGTATATATATATACACATTTTAAAATATGACATAGATAATATCCCACATTGTTCTATCATATTGATACATTCTAATTTATTTGACAAGTACCCTATTTTTGGAAACTCTGGGTGCCATATTTTCTTCCATAAGATCGTGCCAATTTACACTCCAATTTATAGAGTTTTCCCACATTTTTATTGCATCCATACCGAGTATCATTAAAATTTACAATATATATTTAAAAGGGAGGGGGGAGCCCAATATAAAAATGTAAATAAAGTCATTCAACTTTCAGTTAAAGAGCAACTACTACGTGAATTTAAAAATCATGACATGATACTACCCTGTATAGAACAGAGATTAGTGAGATAAGGTTCTCAGTCTCTATCTTCGATCTAATAATCTGGAGGGGAAGAGAAGATGCAAACAAATGAGAGTAATACAAAGAAGAAAGAACAGGAAAAAAAAAAAAAAAGGAGAGACAAATGCCCTACTAAAACTAAAGTGAAGAGCGGAGCATGGAGGAAGAAATGATTTCTTTCCACTGGGCTTAGGAAAGTCCTCCCCACAAGTGCCATTTTAGTTGGGATTCAAAAAACATAACAGCGACAATGGGTTGATGCTTAGCATGTACCAGGCGCCATGGTGACTTAGTTTAAGTGCATTTTCTAATTTAATCTCCCTAAAAATCGGAGGTAGCCAAGACGTGCATAGGCCTCGAATAGATAAGAAAAGGGAATCTAAGCAAGATTAATTGCTTAAAGCCCCACAGAAGCTGCCATATACCTTCCACGTACAGCTCGTTTAATTCGCATCATGTTCCTCGGAGGTGAGCACGGTTATTACCCCCTTGTGCAGGTGATACAAATAAGGCACAGAGGGCTTCTTTGTTCAAGGTCACAGGCCACACAGCAGGGACACCCGGGGAGGGATGTGGCTCCCCGTGGCACTCGATGGCTGGGGGAGGGCGTCGGAGGAGGGCTGGCTCCCTACAGGCCGGTGTCGGGATGCTTCTGCTAACGTCGCCATCTTGCTCGGGCCGGGCGCAGGCTTGAGGAAGGACCACGCATTTCCAGGAGGTGTCCTCCATCCGTCCATCGTGCCCGGGTCACGGGGTTGGGAGGTGGGTATGCAGAGGGTTGCAAACGAAAGAGCCTCCCACCTTCCAGCACCTTCCAACCGGGGCCAAGAGACAAGCCCTACTGCACAAGGTCGGGCTATCCTTACGCTCGTTGTGCAGCGTTGGACACACCGGGCTGTTCCCTCTCTGCTCGACTTCCAGCTCTGGGCCGACCGCTGCGCCTCTGGACACCAAGATGGGCTCACCCGTGTCAAGCAGACACCCGTGTCAAGCAGTGACCTGTGTCAAGCAGTGACCTCAGCAGCCAGGGGCCTCACAGCAAGGCTGGATGCAGCTGACGGGCACCCAGAACCGATGGATGAGCAGCAGGACCTGAGGGGGGCTGCAGGGGCCCAAGGCGGTGACACCCCCACACCGGGCGCATCTTGGCCACCGCGGTCGGACCGTCCTAACTCTGGCCGGGCCCCCGCCCCCCACGGATCCCTGAGCCCCGCGGAGCCCCGCCCGGGCGCCCTCCACCGCGCCTTCCGGGCAGGAACCTCTCCCCGCCGCCGTTGCACCTTGTCAGGGGCCCAACTGGGCATCGCACATGGCTGGGGGTGACGTCTGTGAGGCCAAGGTGAGTGCGTCGCAAAATGCCGTCCGGGTTGGACTCCTGAATGTGCTTTACGTTAACCCTGGTTTACGACTGCATAAAAGCGCCCCCCTCCCCCCTGGGCAGAGGCAGGGCACATGCGCAGTGTGAGGGCCCGCTGGCCTCCCCCCCGCCCAGCCAGGGGTTGCCAGGGGTCGCCATCTGCCCTGCACCTGCCGCGGACAGCCCGCCCGCCCAGGTGTGTCCAGCGCCCCCCAGGTGTCCGTCTGTCTGCTTCAGCTGCACTGGCGCATAAATTCCCGTGGAGTGTCTCAACGGCGCGCGCGGAGACAGGAGCCCAGACCTCCCCCCGGTTCTTACAGCTGCAGCAGCTGGTGTCTCGGAAGGTCGCGGGGTCAGCTTCACACCTGCTCCTCTCGGCAGAGCGGATGGCCGCCTGCGTCCGGCCGGGGCCTCTGAGGCGCTGCGCCCGGCTCAGCCCGGCTCCCGTTTTCTGCGACGGTGGCATCACCCGAGGACCCTTATGAAAATACCGACACCTGCCCCCCACCGCGGAGCGCGGATTCAATTAGGATGGGGGGTGCGTTTCAGACCCCGGATTGTCAAAACGCTTACCGTGATTCTAATGTGCAGCAGATTCGGGAACTACCCTCTTTGGTGATTCCCACCCCCCGTTACTCTCCGGAAGCACTTCGGAAGGACTTTTAAAGAAAAAAAATACATAAATATATGACTTCTGGGTCCTACCTGAGGCCTCCGCCAGTGGAACTCCGTAACCTTTACTTGGTCTTGAGGCTGCAGGTGAGCGGAAGCTGAGACGGATGCCAGGCCGCAGCTCGCAGTGGCCCTTTGTACCTGGGTCGGTCCTGTCTTTATTCGAGTGTTTTGAATGGCACGTAGTGGGACCGGCCCCTATATTCGGAGAATGGTCTAGAGCGTCTGTTCTGATCCATGTTTTGCGCTCAGCTCTTCTCTACTAGATCCCAAAGACATCTGGCTGTCATCCCACGTACACTGCATTTCCAACAACGGCTAAAATTGAACTCATCAATTTGTTTACTTTGTGTTGCATTTCTCTTCTCTGCCCCACCCAGGTGAGCATCACCCCTGTCTACACTGGCCTCCAAGTCCCAAGTCCAGCTTTGGACTTTCTTCTCCTAAGCCCACAGCTAATAGTAACCAAATCTGCTGCGCTAAATTCTGTCCTGCGGGTTCTTTCCATTTTGCAGATTAGAATCCGGTTCAGATCCATATTATCTCCCACCTCCCACGCCGAGTACTGCTAATAACCTAACTGATCTCTGCAGCTGATGTCCTGACTGCTAATCTCAGTTCCCTTCTAATTCTTCAGGGCTACTTGAATGAACTTTAGAAAATGCAAATCTTTTTTTTTTTTTTTTTCACCAGCTGCTTAAAATCTCTTAATGGCTCTACCTAACCGTTTGCATAAAATCCAAGCGTTTTAGCATACAAAGCCCTTCCTGAGTTTTGCCTCCAGCCTCGGTCCTTCTTCGGGACAAAGTTTCCCTTTCGTGTGAGTCACCTGGGGCCCCTCTCCAGACCTGAACCACATTCCATGCAGGAAGAGCCTTAGAGATCTAATATTTAACAAGCCTTAGGTGATTCTGCTGATCTCGCAAGATTGAGAAACACAGCCCTCAGACACACCCATTCCGCTCCTCGGTTTAGAGAGCCCATTTGGGTGAGCCTTCCTGCGCAGGCTGCACTGTGTCCTAGGCCTGAGCTTTTCCACCTGGCTCGCTTCTACTTATCCCTCAACATTCCTGTTGGGGTGGAGTCTCCTGACACCTCAGGTGCCCCGCTTCTGTGCTCTTCTATTATTTCTAGAACACCTTGTGCCCCTCCCTATTCCACTACTTGCCACCTTGTTATTTTCTCATCTAGCTTCCCCACTAGAATTTGAATTCTTTGATGGTAAATACTGTGTCTTGGTTTTGTTTTTTTTCTTTTTATCCCCAGATTCCAGCACATTGTTCTGCATAATGTTTGTTGAATGCATTACTAGAAAATGAAAACAGAGGAGTCCATTATTAAGTAAACAGGGCTGTCAAAAGCCTAACAGACTTAGCAACACAGACAACTATCAGAATTTGAATTTAAGGCTGCAGGTCCTGTACTAACAATTTAAAACACAAGTAGATCTACACAGAGAGAATCATAGTGTGAGTACAGTGTCAGTCAAAATTTTTAATTGCACGTAGTAGACACTGATACAGGCTGATTGGAATAGAACAGGAATTTATTGAAAGGTTATTGGGAAGCCCACAGAATTTCTAGGAAGACAAAAATGCCAGGCTTTGAAAACAGGCAGGAACAAAGGAAGGCTAAGCGGCTAGAATCACAGCCACGGCTGAACAATGGAGGCTGCCTGTCTCCCACCTGTCTCTACCAGCACAGGGCGCGATGCTGCCCGTGGCACGGCTTCTAGTAACTGTTGCTGTGGCTGCTGCCTCTAAAATAAATTCTCCACTTACCCTCCTCTTTGCCTCCCTCACTCCAGATTCAAATCTCAGAAGGATTCTAGGGACTGGACAAGTTTAGGTCCAGGCGTGTAGGAGAGATGGGTGCGGCAAACGCATGCCTCTGGACTTCATAGCACCCACGGGCATGTGCAGCAAGGGTTCAGACCTTGCAGGATTTTTCACATAAAGGCAGGAGTTCAGATACTGGGTAGACAATTGAAAAAAAAAAAAAAAAGAAACCAAACCTTGTTTCTAATTTTACACAGTATTATAAAATGGTAAAATTAATTAAAATCCTAGGGTTCTGTTAAATTAATTTCTGAGTAAAATAACAACAGGCACTACATGCTGTGTGTGACACCAGACTCACATCTTCAGGCAGCAGAAACCACAGCACAGATTCCTTCCAGGACTCCTGAAGAACGAATAGGAACCCAGAGGAAAAAGCGAGGTTCCACATACTGGGGAGAGAGAGGACAGGGGTGGGCTCCAGGGTGTGTGTCAAGAGTTCTGAAGAGTAACTGGAGATGGAATTGAAGCCAAAGAGCGTGAAAAGAAGCACAGGTTGAGGATGATTGCCCCGGACATGGGGGAGTATCCAAGGTTCTTTTGTTCATTTAGAATGTTATGTCTCATTTTCATTTACAGGAAAATTTTCTTTTGTAAAAAGAGTGTATCATCTAAAAAAGGTAAATGATATTGAAAAATGCAAACATGAAAGTTTAAACAATCACTTCCAATCCTGCCCCTGAGAGAGAGCCGTTAACACTAGGGCTACATCATTCTAATCATTTTTCTACGCATGCTTACAGCTAGAAGCACCTGGGCTGCGCATTACACTGCTGCAGGGGTCCCCGTTCATGTAGGATGCATATGACAAAGGTAGACAACTGGATGGATGGATGGATGGATGGACGATGGACGGACGGACTTCTGTTATGTTAATGAAAGTAACAGGTTTAATTCTAATTAGTAAAGAAAACATTAAGAAATTGATGACTTCAAATATGCTTCATCACAAAATACGTAATTTCCTCTTTCAAAAAATCTAACATTAAAAAAGCAATGGAAATTGTTATTTTTTTTTTGTTTCCACTAAGTGTTTGGTTTTAGATGCTGTCAGCAGACTCACTGCTATGAGAGATGAGAACGTCAGCACTCTTACACTTCTTGTAACCTGCTCCTCTCAATTTTGCCATGTCTGTGAGTTGTTTTACGTTTATACTGCCAAAACTTCCTCTAGTTATACTTGGTTGTTATTTTCCAGTATTCTCTATGGAAATGGATTAATTGCTCCACACATGCTCTTTTGCCATCCACTTATCCATGCCTCAGTTTTTTATTTTGATTCGGTTTTTTATACAGTTCAATCTTAGTTGTCAAATAAATATATTTTTCTTTACAAGAAAAGCTAAGCGTGTTATATTCCCTGAGGTCTTTCTTATTTCAATATGTTTGTTTTTACTAACATGACACCATGCCTGGAAAAATGTTCTTTGGTCCTGCTTTCTTTTACTTCAGAACTCTTTATGTTTCTCCATGGTCTCTGGCATTGAATACTGCTGTGGATAGAAGTGTGATGCCAACCTTTTTATCCCTCCCCCCTTTGTAGGCTACTTGTTTTTTTGGCCTAGATACTAGACTATTCATTTTTATACTTTTAAATTCAACAAGTAAACCAGAAGTTTCCTGGAGCTGAGAATTCCTTATCTAATTATTCTCATTACAATTTGAGGTACAGGTATTGCTCTCATGACTTTTGCAGTCGTGAGAAACAGTCTTCCAGCAACTTTGAAAAGTTAGGGATGTGAGTGTGTCAAGAAGATTGCCAGATGCTACCTCTGATTCTGATTTTGTGTCTAGCTCCATCCCCTTTGGGTTTTGTTCCTTCTTATATTCAAGCAAGTCCTGTAGCTCTTCTACAGGACTTCGGGTAGCTTGAAGTGATTCTCTGCACTCAACAGTTGCTGGAAAGACAGTGAAGTGAGGAAGTAACAGGAGCAGAAAGTATCGTCACTATGGAAGGGAGTGTGTGTGAGGAGGTGGAGGGCTGTAGTGAGTTCTGCACATAGCAAGTGTGGTAGATCAGATGTATTTTCTGGAAAATGGGTTCTATGAGATTCTTTCTACTTGGCCAGTGGATAGAAGGGTCTGAACAGAGTTTTCTTTATAGAATTAGTAGATGGAGTGGATGGGAGTCCATGAAGGCAAAATACTTCTTCATAGACCTCCCATGCAGAAGTAATGTGTGTTGCTTTGGTGAGGGAATTCTCTTCCACCAAGATGATGGTGAACCTTAGGATAGAAAAGGGGAGCAGCCAGTGATAAAATACCTGGTGATATTATCCCCAGAGATGCTTGTGGCTCAAGGGGCTTGAAATAGTCCAGACCCTTAGAACTACTTTCCTATGTGCATGTGACATAGGAGTTTGTGTACTAAACACACGTACACCAAAGTTGAAGTCACCAGAAATTCCAAAGGATCATTTCAAACGCCGTGGTGGCTGCACATGGCAGAAGCACAGCTTTCGTGGGTGTGCATCTCGTGCCAACACATGTATCCAGCTGATTAGGTGAAGAGGTCTCTCCCCTGTCCCTGAACCCTACAGCTAGAGGCTCTGGATCTCCAGCAAATGCTGTGCATATAGGCGTTGGTTGACTTTCCTTGGGTTGTCTTCCTTCACTCTGACTGAGGCTGAAAGATCGCAAAGGGTTTGCATCAGGATGTTTCTTGTGATCGGCTGGCCTTGTGCTTGTGTCTGTGGTTGTCAGAGCTCCTGCCCCTCGTTAGCAATACAGAGTGCCAAACAGAGCTCCCCTCCTCAGAAGCGAGGTTGCCTGACCTACTCACAGCCTTTAAACGAGGTGTGGGCCTATCTCGGGGTACTGAGCCCCTTTAATTGAGTGGACTGCCGGAGTGCCTTGAATTGTCAGTAGTTCTTTAACCCTCACCGGGGACTTAACCTTGGCTGGCATGAGCTTCCCTGATGGAGAGAAACAGGTCAACTGCGTTGGAATCCTTTTTATGCCCAAATAGTATCCACAAAGATATTAGAAAGTGAATTTAGATCAGAGATGTCAAGCCATAAGCCTATAGTGTGAAATCGGCCCACAGCCACATCTTCTTTGGCCAAGTGTTTGCCTATACATAAAGACTGTGTAAGGGGTGCCTGGGGGCTCAGTTGGTTAAGCATCTCCCTTGGGTCAGATCACGATCCTGGAGTCCTGGGATCTAGTCCTGCATTGGGCTCCTGCCTAGCAAGGAGTCTGCTTCTCCCTCTGCCCTCCCTTCCTCATGTTCTCTCTCTCAAATAAATAAAATCTTTTCAAAATAGACTGCATAATTTTTAAAAATTAGTTACCTATTTTTTTAAAAATTTGGAAATGCCCTGTAAATGTTCATATTTCCATCTTTTCTAATAAAATGAGAGCTATGATAATCACACCAAGTCTACACTTCCAATGGCAGCCCCAGATCCGGAGCTGCTAAGGAGCACAGAGAAGCAGGTGTCCTCCTGACATAGGGCTGTGCTCTCCAGGTATCAGGGTCCCCACCAGTTATTACCCTCTGACACAGAGGCCTGGTGTCAGTTCCCATTTATTGTTTCACTGGAACTTTTGTTTTTCTTGCAGTAGAGTCAAGAGGAAAATGACGTATTTCCTAGGTTTTACCTCCACCATAAGTGAAGACACGCAAGATAAACTGAGAGGACAATGGATTTCTTTTTCTCAGCCTGCTTCATTCATTGACATGACCTGATGGGAACCTCTGAGCATCTGAATTTACAACTGTTGCTTTAGAACCGCAAGGTGGACCAGGTGGGCCAAGATCAGGATATCTGTAAACATGACGGTTAGTTATGGAAAAGCACGGTTCCTTCCCGGTGACCAGTACTTACCCTGGTCACGTAGATTTATTGCTTAGGAGTAGGGATGAGACTCCTTGTGGGGAGATAAGTCAATGGTAATGAGGGACTACTGGATGTCTTTAACTGTTTACAGTCACATACAGCTTTCTGATTTTCCTCCCTGAGTTTTATTATTATCAAATTATGATGTGATTTATTGCAAGTTTCCTGCTTACTCTCCATGCCTGAACTACTATACCAATTAGCAGTTTGTGTGTGAGCCTCACCAATGACTCTAGGCTAAGCATCCTTATGGGCCGTGGTTCAAACTCATCTGAGTTCTTTTTTTTTTTTTTTCATCTGAGTTCTATACCAGCCAGCCACTCTGCAACTATGCAGCCATGTGGAATATTATCCTTGTATAAATATGAGTTGTCACCTCACTTTCCTTGGTCCAGCTTTCAAGTTTCTTATGGTTTTGAAAATCATTTTTAAATTTATCTTGGAATGACTAATACATTCCCTTGGTTCAAATTCAAAAAGTAAAAAGGGTATGTAGTGAAACATCTTCCTCCCACACCTGTCCCTCAATTATCCAGTGCTCTTCATTGAAGGCAAATAATATTGCCAGTTTCTAATATATTACTTCAAAAATTATTTATGCAAATATTTCCCAAAGCATGATCTGTGGACTCCTGGGGGTTCCCAAGATGCATATAGGGGGTCTGTGAGAGCAAAACCATTTCATAATGACATCCTTTGCCATGTTCACTGTTGGCATTTTCCCTGGTGGTGCAAAAGCAGTGGCAGGTAAAACCACTGGCACTTGGCGTGAACCGAGGCAGTGCAAGCAACTGTACTGGAAGTCCGTGTTGTCTTCCCTGTCATATCCTCACAGATAAGAACATGCAAATCTCACTTAAGAATGTCTTTGATGAGCAAGAAAAGCTAATAATTTTTAAATCTTGAGTCTGTCAGATGCAAAAGGGAAGTACATATAAAGCACTTTTGCTGCATATCAAAGTACCAGTTTATCCCAAGGAAATGCACTTGCCGGTTGTCTGAGTTGCAAACGCAACTAGCTGCATTTTTCACAGAACACTATTTTTACTTGAAAGAATGACAGACAAACTATGGTTATTCATACAAGTGTTTGGCGAACATTCCCTTAAAAATGAACAAAATGTGCCCGTTACTTCAGGAAAAACAAATGATGGTATGAGCTGCAAATCACAAAATTTTAGCTTTTAAATAGGAATTAGAATTTTGGAAAACTTGTACCCACCACTGTGAGCTCAATAGCTTTTCAATGTCTAAAAACTGTTTTGATGAAATTGGTGGTGAAACAGCAAATGCAATTTTTTGATATTGTAGAAGGAGAGGTATCAACATTTAAAAGATCCGTATAACTCAGTGGACTGATAGTTCCCAAATGATTGAAGCATGATCTTAAAAAAAATATGCATGGGCCAAAGAACCCTCCAAAGTGGAAGGCAGACCGGTGGAATTTAATATAACAGGATACGAATAGCTCTTCAGTAGAGGTTCAGATACTCTATTGCAATTAACCTTTAAGAAACTACTAGCTGTTGAGTTTTGGTGTAATATCAAAGAAGAATAGCTACAATTATCTGGAAATGTTTAAAATACTTGTCTGTTTTCCAAGCTCTTATCTGTGTGAAACTAGAGTTTTCTTCTTCTTCTTCAATCAGAATAATGTATCATAATGGAATGAATGCAGAAGCAGTTACGGGAATCCAGATGTCTTCTATTAAGTCAGACATTCAAGCAATTTGCAAAGAATGCCACTCTTCGTTTCTGTTTTGGAAAACCTAGTGATTTTTCATGAAAGTATGTTATTTATGTTAACATGCAATGGATTTATTGCTGTGCCCTCACGTGACAGAGGTGGGGGTGAGGGAGCTCTCCAAAGTCGCTTTCCTGAGGACACTAGTCCCATTAATGAGGGCTCTGCCTCCAGGATCTGATCCCACTCAAAGGCCCCACATCCTAATAGCATCTTATTGGAGGCTACGTTTTAACATATAAGCTTTAGGGGGACACAAACATTCAGTCTATAATAGCATATATACATACATATATGTTTTAAGACTTTATTTATTTGAGAGAGAGTGAGAGGCAGTGCATGCACAGAGGAGGGGCAGAGGGAGCCGGAGAAGCAGGGAGCCAGATCTGAGGCTTGATCCCAGGACCCCGGGATCATGACCTGAGCAGAAGGCAGATGCTTAACCCACTGAGCCCCCCCGCCCCCGTCGCCCCTATAGTAGCAAATATATATTAAACAAATAACTATCTGCACATACATACACATAGACCTATTCTTTACATATTCTCCCTTTCTTAAACAAAGTGTCGGGATCCCTGGGTGGTGCAGCGGTTTAGCGCCTGCCTTTGGCCCAGGGCATGATCCTGGAGACCCGGGATCGAATCCCACATCGGGCTCCCGGTGCATGGAGCCTGCTTCTCCCTCTCCCTCTGCCTTTGTCTCTGGTGCTCTGTCTCTCTCTCTGTCTCTCAGTCTCTCATGAATAAATAAATAAATAGAATCTTAAAAAAAAAACAAAAAAACAAAGTGTCTACACTCATGGATGCTGTGCCTTGCTTTCTTTACAACATGCCTTCAGCATTATTCTGTATCACCTTCGTTACTCTTTTTATGGCTACATATTATCTCCTTGTAAGAATTAACCATAATTTTGGGGGGGACACCAGGGCTCAGTGGTTGAGCATTTACCTTCTGCTCATGGCGTGGCCTTGGGGGTCCTGAGATCGAGTCCCACATCGGGTTCCCTGCAGGGAGCCTGCTTCTACCTCTGCCTGTGTCTCTGCCTCTCTCTATCTCTCACGAATGAATAAATAAAATCTTAAAAAATAACAGAATTAACCATAATTTTTAAAACTAGTCTCATATCAATACATTTTTATTTAAGTTATTTTGTTCTTCTGCAGTAAGTAAGCCTCTACCTATGTGATATCACACATGTAAGGGCATGTCTAGAGGACAGAAATAGAAATGCTGGTCAAAGATTGAAGTGCATTTGTAATCCCAATATATGTTGCAAAACTTATAAACTCATGTTTGTTTTTTTTTAACAAAACGAGTAATTTATTATAGCTTTATAGAAATAGATTACAGTGTTATGATCAGGTAAATATAACAGAATTGAAAGGTATGCACACACACATATGCAATTTACATGTTTGGGAGCAAAAATGGATTTCAAAAAATAAAAATTAAGAATGGTGTAATGTCTATTATCTAAAATATACTGTCACTTGTCCATTAATCTCCTATATCATGGAAATAATTTGGGAGAAGTCACATGTTTTTGGCATTTGTTCAGTAGATAGTTGACACAATTTGGCAACTTTTGCCGGCAGACTGGAGGCAGCTGGCACTAACAGCACCAGTGAATGCGAAGTCCCACCATTTGTAAATTCCAAGTTCACAGTGGCTGGCGATGGAGGTGGTGCTTTGTCATTACAGGGGCACGATTTCAGAGCCAGGTGGAGATGGATTCCAGGCAAAAACTGATGATGATAAGCAGGGTGAGTTCTTGAGTTCTTGTTTGGACACTGCAGGTAAGTGCTTGTAGCTCATACGTACATGCTGGTAAGTGATATAAGAAGCATCTTGGTGTGGGGACGTAGGACTTTTTTTTAAATCTTAACATTTTAAAATAGTTTAAAGAAATGAATGTTCTTAGTTCCTTCCCTTTTGTCCCCAAATAACTATCACAATTTTTATTTTGGTACTTATAGATCCTTTGCTCATTACAGGGTGTCCCATATCTCCCATTCTGTCTTTACATGTCAACTTAAATGCCATCTCCTCCAGAAAAGCCTCACAAATTTCTCTTGAACTCAACAAAATTATTTTCCTTCATACTCCTGTAGCACTTTGTACTTTCTCTACCATAGCACATATTATGATGTATCATATTGTCTATTTATTGACAATATCCACACTACAACTTATAGCCTAGGAGAGTGCTGATATGCATCTTATTCAGTGCTTTGTTCCTAAAACCTAGTATAGTGTCTGGCATATAGTAGGTACTCAATAAGTATTTGTTGAATTAATGAATACATAGAAGGATGAATTCAGCTGCAATACAGGCTCTGGAAATTTTAATTTAAAAGCCCCAAGTCTCTTTCAACAGTGCTACTTTCACATCATTCATTTTACTGCTTCATATAAAATTTCTAGCAAAATAGATACACATAATATCTCTAATGTGGATATTCTATAGTTTGATGTAATGTAGAAAGCTATTTTCTCCTCTGTTTTCTCTTCTCTCCCTAGTGATATTAGTGCTATTTGCCTGATTGGCCATCAGTGACATCTTGGGCCAAGGAGAAAAATGAATTCTCCATGAAGCACTAGGATAAATCACTTAAGAAAAGTAACAGTTAATAAGTTGGTATAATATGCACGTACTGAGCCAGTGAAAACATTCTTTAGATAGTACTGTTAAGTACAAGATTATTTTTTCTATATTGACCAAAATTGATTCATTGTCCTTGGTTTCTCAACTCCCCTAGGTCAACCAAAGAAAACAGAACCTCAAGATATGGGGTTACTTGTTGCTATCTTTCAGTTCCAATAAAGCCTCCGATGTGTCAAATTACAATGATCAAGGATCAAGTGAGGGATACTCATGAAAGGAGGGAGCTTCAGGAAGATGCTTCCTGCCACCTCCTCACTTTTCTGAAAGGCCAAATCCTATTCATTTCTTTTGAGATTTCTCTTGTGTTTCCTTCCTTTCTTTCTTCCTTTCTTTTTTTTCTTTTTTCTTTTTTTTAAGAGAGAGAGAGCATGTGTGAGTTGGGGGGTGATACAGAGGGAAAGGGAGAGAGGATCTTAAGTGGGCTCCATACCCAGCATGGGGCCCAATGTGGGGCCTGATCTCATAGGCCTGAGATGATGACCTAGGCCGAAATCAAGAGTTGAATGCTGGATGTCTAACTGACTGAGCCACCCAGGTGCCCCTTGTATTTTCATTCTACTCAGAATTCATTATTCCCTCTTCTGTGTGCTTCTTTATGGTTTTTTCATATATGTTCATAATTTTGTATTCGATCTTGTGTCTTTTGATAGAAAATGCATTCCTTGGGGTCCACCTTGAGTTTTCTTGAGCCATCCAGCACAATGACTTACAAATGCTCATCCTCCATAGGTGTTTGTCAGATGCCTTAGCATCTCTGTAGGAACTTGCCCTATTGTCTACATGGACATATGATGTAGAGAACGAGGGTATGCAGATCAAGTGGAAGGAAATATGAAGCCACTTAAACTCTTAAAATTGCAGAAAAGTTTCAGTGGGTACAAGAAGATTTAAATGAAGAAGGTAAAACTCATTTCAAGAATATTACAGCTTAGCCTAAGCACTGGTGACAGGCCTGGTTCAAATCTTGACGTTAATATTTAGAAATTTGTAATTTTTGGCAGATGACTTAACCTCTCTAAACTTTAGTGTATTCATCTGTAAACTGAGGATAATAAGAGTAACTACCTACGTAAGGTAGAATTATGAGATGGCCCCCAAAGGCTCTGCCAAACTGGTGTGTACTCTCCTGTTATGATCGCCTCTCCTTGACTGTGGGAGGGAGCCGTGATGGGGTTTTCTCTGGTGATTAGAGCATGTTAGGTGACAAAAGTGAAGGGATTTTTCAGATGTAATTAAGGTTCCTAATCATTTAACTTTGAGCTGATCAAAAAAGGAGTAATTCCAAGTGGGTCTGACCTAATCAGGTGAGCCCTTAAAAGGAGGGCCCTGTGTTTTCCTGAAAGGAAGGAGATTTTGCTGCCCTACTTGAAGAAGCAAACTGCCCTGTTGCAAGAGGCCTAGGGATAGGGTCATGTAGCAGAAATTGCAGCCCCCAGCTGATAAGAGGCCATCCCCCAGTGACAGCAAGCCAGAAAAAGGAACCCAGTCCTAATTGGAATCGTGCCAACAACCACGCAAACCTCAGAGAACTCCTAATCTCAGGGGTGAGCTTAGCCCTGGCTGACATACTGACTGTAGCCTTGAGAGACTCCCAACAGGACCTAGTTAGCGATGCCCAGGGCCCTAACCCATAGAAGCTGTACAGTAATGAACATGTGTTATTCGCCAGCAGCCACATTTGTGACCATTTGTTATATAACAATGAAAAACATATATGCTAACTTATTGGGAAGCTTTTTAGGTTATAAGCAACTGATTCTAACATTGAATTTTTTAAAAAGCGGAATATATTGGAACAAAATTTGGTTGGTCAGAGTTGAAGGAAAAGGTTAATGATCAAATGATCAGGCCTTGGGGTAACAGACCAGGGCTACTCTTAGGTTATTGTTCAGGAATTTTGCAGGTGGGGCAGGGCGGGGGGGGTGTACTTTGAAATAACCTACCTCCAGCCACCATACTTTTGTCACTTGGCCCATTAATCAGATTCTCCTCACAGTCTAATTGGCCTCACTTCCATTACCCACCCTTCCTTGATGTCAGGAAGTATTAGAACAGACGGGCCCCCAAGACCACATGGAATGAGGCTGGGGGCTGCCTAGGGACCAGGCGATGATGTTAATGGAGGAGGAAGGAAATCTGGGGAAGCCACTCACAAAAGAAATCCACCTTGCTCCCTATAGCGTTGTTGAGAAGAAGACATGAGATAATACAGATAAAGCGTGTAACACAGTTCCTGGCACTCAATAATCACTCAGGGAATTTTAACCATAATTATTAAGCACCAGGGTGCCTAAACCTCATCTTGACAGTAAAATAAAGAACTCTGCCTCTGAAGATGAAAAGAGAAATCCCATCATGATGAGGGAAAAAATTTTCCGAGCACTCAAGAAGACAGGCTTAAGTGCCTGTTACTACCTAGATGATTTATAAAGGGTTATCAGAGGATAGAAAGTTCTAGATTCCTAAGTGCTATTTGTTCTGATTATTGCCATGTACTCAAAACCCAACCAGCTCTGAGGCAGCCTGCTCCAAACCCTGTGGGTCAGGGAGGGAAGCCAGCTGATGGTGGCTATCTCTCCTCACAAAACTCTTTAACGGTTGGCTCAGAGCTCAGATTGTAAATATGCTGCACAGTGTCCAGGCCCAACCATCCACGTTTGAGTTACGGCTTTCAATTTGAAATTTTAGAAAATTAATTCAGAGATGAGATGATAGCCATATTTACTAAGGATCATATGTCAAGTCTGTAACAGCTGTGAGTACCTGGTATTGAGGGATGTAGTGGTGTTTTCGAGTTGGGCTCTGTTTTGATCTTTTAGTTGGCAAATGCCATTGGTCGGGAAACCCATTCTGAGGAAGGCCCGTCTCATCAGGTCATGTCATTTCCAGCCCGGAACATCACTGATGGCTGAATTTACCTTCCATTCCACTCTGTCCTACTCTACAAGTGTTTATTGAGCTCCCGTTATGTGCGATGAACTGCATTAAGTGCTATGATGAATAAAAAAAAAGAAAATGGATGCATAAGACAGAACTCCTGACCTTAGGTATTTTATTACACCAAAAGAGAGCCAAGAGCTTACAAGGACCAGACACATTACAGAGCAGAATGTGGCAAGTGCTAGAATAGATACAGAGACAGAAGAAAGCTTTGCATTTCCCGTGTAATCACCTGGAGTTTCGCATGGTAGAGGTAGAATTTGAGACTTTCTCAATCTATGCCCCTTGGAGACAGTCCGCACTTTATTTATTCATCTACTATTTGAACTCCCAGCACCTAAACTAATCCCTGGTACTTCATATATGAAACTAAAAATGAATTAGGAAAAAAATAAGTCGTGGTAAAATATACATAAGATTGGCCATTCCTGATTGTACAGCACAGTGGTATCAAGCGCACTCGCGCTGTTGCAAGACCATTACCACCAACCATCTTTAGAACTTTTGTCACCTCGCAAAACCGACGGTCTGTACCCATGAAACGGTCATTCCCCGTCTCCCCCTCCCCCTGCTCCTGGCAACGGCCAGTCTACTTTCTGTCTCTGAATTGGACTGCTCTAGCTACCTCCTATTTGTGGAACCAAATACCGTACAATACCCTTTTGTGACCGGTTTATTCCACTTCACGTGTCTTCGAGGTCCACCTACGTAACAGCGCAGGTCAGAATTTCCTTCCTTTCATAAGGCTTACTGCCGTTCCATTGTGTGTATAAACCACATTTTGTCTGTCCATTCTTCTGTTGAGTCATTTGTGCTGTTCCCACCGTTTGGCTATTGTGGGCATGCGGCTAGAAATGTGAGTGTACGAATATCTGTTCGAGAGAGAAATTTTGATAGGTCGAGCAGGGGCGGGGACAGGACATGTCAAGCTTAGGAAACAGCACGAAGAAAAGCAAAGACAAGTGACCATGCACCGCAGTGGCTTGGTACGGCCTCCTCAGGGATTTGTGGGGTGTATTGGCTGAAGACGGAAAGATCGCTCTATTCTGGTGCTTGAAGGGCACTAAGTACCCTACTGAGAAGATCAACTTTTTCTAAAGTTATGAGGAACCACTTAGGGATTGGAGCAGGGGAGTAACATTACCAACGCTCCGCTTGAGGAAGATAATTGTAGTGGAAAGCCTATAGTTAGAAATATAGAGTAGTAATCCTGGCAGGAGACAAAGTAGGGCAGTGGCAGTCAAAATAGTAAAAAAGCAGGACAGGGCGTAGAGGAGAGATTATTACAGAGGAACAATCAATAGGATCTGTTGACAACGGGATGTGGGTGGCAGGAAGAGGAAGATGTCGTTCAATCATTGACTGAGAAAACAGTGACATTACAAACTGAGAGGAGGAATGCAGAAGGAAGAAGCAGCAGACCAAAGACAGGAGTTACCGTTTATCAAGCTCTTACATTCCAGGCATTATCTCATTTAATCTTGATAAGGGCCCAGGGAAGTAGGGATTATTGTAGGTGGGAGGAAACTCAGTGTAGGCAGGTGAAGTTGCTAATATCTGGTTAAGTGGTAGAACTGGGTAGAACTCCCACCGAGCTGGATGGGACTGGATGGGACGGCAAAGGTGAAGCCTTGGCCCTTGAGACCACCACACCGTTCCGTTGTCTTCAAGCTCACCTGGTATCCACGTGGACTTACCTCTCAAGTAATTGGACATGTAAATTGAAGCTCAGGGGCATGCTCACGTAAAAAATGTAGCCCAGGAATCGCTCACACAACGATGAGTTCAACTGATGCTGGGTGAGTACATGAGTTCACTCAGGAGAGAGTGTGGAGACAGAGGGGAAGGCCAGGAGCTAATCTCAGAAGCACTTGTATTTATCAAATGGGTGGAGAAAAAAGGACTAGGTCTGAAGGACTAGAGAACATTGGGAACAGGGAACTGGCAACAAGTTTGAATGAAAAGACAGTTTCAAAGAAGGGATTAGTCAACATTGCCAAATCTAGACTCTTCAATAGGAGGTGGACTGTGGCCACTAGATTTGACATTTAGGAAGTCCTTGGCAACTTTACAGAGAAGAAAGCATATATGGCAACGCCTGTGGGTTGAAGAATGAATGGGATGTAGGGAAATGAAGAAAGTGAGCATAGACTAAATTGTTCAAGAAGTTTGGCAGCAGAAGAAAGGAGAAATTATGGCACAGTATTTAAAATGGTGTAGAGTTGACAAAAGGTTTTCTTTTTCAAGATCGAGCAGAGAAGCATGAGTATGGTTTTTGGCTGTGAAAAAGCCAGCGCAGAATAATGGACCATAAATATTGGGAGAATCATGAAAATTCGCGGAGGACTAAAGAGAGAGTGCACAGCCTGGGGAAGATGTAGGGATGTTTTTCATTGGAAAAGGGAGAGGAGAGAGATTTGTATGTTAAGAGGAAGGGCTGAAGGAGCTTGCATGGTGAGAGAGGAACTCTGGAGCACAATCTGACCTCGCCGTCAGTGAACGGTTGATTTGGCCACAGAAGACACTGTCAGCCGGAGACAAATGAACAGATTATCCAGCTTCACTGGGGACTCTGTTGAGTTAGGGTTTCTTGTTTCGGTATGGCTGGGTTTTGCTTTTTTTTATTTAAATTTTTGAAGTATAGTTGATATCCAAGATTATGTTAGTTTCTGATGGACGGCATACCAGGTCGACAATTACACACATTAAGTGTAGTCAGCGTGGGCCCCCACACAAAGTTATTACGATATCATCGACTATATTCCTGTGGTCAATCAGCTGAAATGGCAACCAAAGTTCAGTATCTCTTTTTGGTCCAATACATTTCAGCCTTTCTTGAAACTCCACAGGGGCACCTGATTGGATTTTGGTATTTCCCAAATCTCCTTAGGCCTTTTGTAAACCCTTAAATTAGATTACTCTTGACCGATTTCATCAATGGTATACTGATTTTTTCCTCACTTCATTCCTCACTGTCTCCGAATTCTAAGGGCACACATGCAGAAATCCTCACCACATTGACACTAGGAAAGAACTACTGTCTTGAGATTTTCATAGAAAAAGATTGTGCAATTACTGAGATCTTGTGAAATATTTCAATCCTGAATTTCAAAATTTTATTCTTTAAAGACTTCAAACCCATTGAGAAACCTCAGTTTAAAAACCTTTCTATTGATGGTAGTTTCTGAAATAGAACCAAGGGAAAGGCATGGCTGGTGTAATTTAAAGTGACAGATTGTCTTCTTCTCAAACACTGACATTCCATTCGGCATTCTACAAGAACCAAGTAATGTTCCAGATTTTATATATATATATATACACACACACACACACACACACACACACACACATACAGTTGCACTTACTGTATTTATGCGATGACTTCAATTCCAGATATAGGTATTAACGATTGGAACCATGCCTCAGTTACCTCCCTCAATGAAAGATAACGTAGGAATGTTATAACAAATATTTAGTTAAAAAACTGAAAAGGGCTTTGAAAATGTAAAAGTGTAATATAAATGCTAAATAAAGATAATATATTCCGAACAGCAGGCTCCTTTGAAATAGGGCCTATGAATTCCATTAACACTCTCTGTTTACATGCTTTTAGGAACTTTTAGGAGGATGTTGCCCATGAGCACGGCTGTGACATGGCACCTATGGCCTAGTAACCAGCTGGGAAAGGGGTGAGTAAAAGAGCAGATGTCATAATGTGTGTATTAATATTCCTTTAAGTCATTCGACAAATATTTTTCTCATAGTTAACTGTGTGCAGGTAGAGATCCGAAAGCTAGCAATACCGCAGAAAACTAAAACAGGCAAAAATCCCGACTCCCGCTAATATTTACTGATTGCTGTCACGTGCCAAGGTTTAGTCTTGCATAGGTCCATTAAATCCTCCTAACAACCCTACGAGCTAGGGGCTAGTCATATCCCCATTTTACAGATCTGGAGAGTGAGATAAAATTTGCCTCTAATTTTTTGCAAGTCTAATGGGAACAAGTCAAACTCCTTGCTGTAGGCTGGGTTCTTTTGTTTATCTACTCAATTAAAAAAAAAAAAAAAAGACTCAATTTCCCACCAGGGATGGGGAGTTACTAGGCCAATACTAGCGAAGACAGAAATCCTAGCCGTGTAGTAGTCTTCAAGGTGACCACAGAGTGGCCAGGCCTGTCCAAGATTAGAATGACCTTTGGGAACAGGAGGTCACGCAGGGCCCAGTGAAGCCCTGGCACCTTTATCTCTGGCTGGCTGGCGAACTCCTGCTCCGCTCTCTACCTTATGATTTCTATTTATGCATAGTTTCCCAGGCCTAATAGCTAATGAGCCTGCACTCTACCTTGTTCTCCCTGTGAATCGTTTAGTTTTTATAATGCCTATCAACTAACTTTATCTTCAGTATTTCCAGTTCATATGGCCAAGTTTAAGACTATGACTGGTCCATTTCATCACTTTTATTCATATGGGAAAGCACTCCCTGCTGACTCACAGGCCACCCCTTGCTGCTCAATTCAGTCTTGGGATTAAGTGCCCTTTGCTGGACCAGTCAGCTGTGGTCAGGAGGCCAGGTCAAATGGAAAGAACATTCTAGAACCAGGTTCTCAGAATATCCAAGACTATTCTTATAAACGTGGTCTGAAGTCTGGCCTGTGCCTTCTAACATTGTTTAGTCATAAGGCTTTTAGATTTAGGCTTTAGATGAGTAAGTATATTATGCAAAAATATAAATGATCTTTTTCCTTTAAACCTAGAAGGGAGTTTACGGTCCCATATTATTCTACTCTTTTGGATACGTGTGTCACATTTCTACCTTTACTTTTGTATCTAAACAAAATGATAATAAGCACTCACATCTGTCCAGAAGCTCTTTCTATATTAATTTCCTTAGGATGTGGAGCATGTGATACACATTATAATGCTTTACCTGATGAGTAATATACCCTTTCTCTTTCACCCTTAGCATTCCAATGACATTTTACCATCACAAGCCCTGTGCCAGGAATGTATGCAGATGTGTCACAATGAAGATAACCAGGATTCAAATGTGAGTACTTAATAAACATTTCAGTGTTATCTAGAACACTAACAAGAAAATCAAACTCAGCTCTTACAAATATCAATAATAAGAATCTTGGCCAAATCAATGTTAACGTCATTTTCATACTTGGAAAAACATGGAGCACACAATTATGTAGGCTAAAAAAAATCAATAACTTGACTCATACTTAAAAGTAAGATAATACATTAAAAGGATGATCCCAAGTATTGTTCGTTTAGAACATTTCTGTGGGAAGATTCAGTTTTACCTCGAGGCTTGTGACCAGGAGCACACAGTATAACGTGGGGGACTGGTGTTAGAAAAGCGGTTTGTGGCTATGAAGCAGATCAAAACTAACTAGCCGTTAGGGAATGGAACCCATGACCTTGATCTCATTAGTACCAGGCTTAACCCAACTGAACGAGCTATAAACTGATAACATTCGGGTCCCCAGCCGATGGATGGATTTTTCACTCCTTAAAATTCCTTTCTTGGTTCCATAGTATTTGTACCAAAATGTGACCGTGCTCCCGTTCTGTGGGAAAGATGGAGAAGGACATGGATTTCAAAGAGGCCTCAGAAATCAATTACTCTGTTTTTTTTTTTTTTTTTTTTTTTTTTTTTTTGTCTAGCTAGTGAGAGAATTGAAGCCCTGAAATGTGAGGTGACCTGCCTAATGGTTCCCAGTGGGTGGTGGCAGGACTGGATTAGAACGCAAATCTCTTGGACTTCACTCCAATTTCAATTTGTGAGGGCCGGCCCATGGAGGAGGTCACCCTGGAACTGTTCTGGGACAGGAAGAGTGAGTCCTACCAACAGGAGGTGGGACAAGTTTAGTGTTAGGAAGAAGAAGGAGTTTAGCTTTTAAATTGAAGTTCACGCAGAGTGGAGGTAAGACAATGGAGTACAGTGAGAGAGGTTTTATTTTTACTTTTTATTTTCTTTAAATTTTAATTTAAATTCAATTTAGTTAACATACATACATCGTATTTTTAGTTTCCGGGGGTGGAATTTAGGGATTCCTCAGTTGCACGCAACACCCAGGGCTCCTTACGTCACGTGCCCTTCTTCATGGCCCTCACCCCAAAACCCCATCGCCCCTACCTACCTCCCCTCCCGCCGCCACCCTCAGTTTGTTTCCTAGAATTAAGAGTCCAGTGAGAGAGGCTTTACATGACCTTCACTGAGACGTGATAGGATGCCTTGAAAGACCTCTAAAGAATGAATGCGGTGACTTGTTTAAAATGTTTTCCATGTAAAACCATTTTAGCTTCACAACATTTAGGAATGGAGGGATCTGAAGTCATTTGGGGGCAATAAGTTTGGGTTTAAATACATCACTACGAAGGATAATAAAGGAATGAGCTAATACTTTAGTTTGAGGTGCCAAGGAAATTGAAATGCCACGTGAGGGACAGATTTGGTGGTTGGTGGGTGTCAAGAGGGTAGAGCAGGGTGGCCCGGGAAGAGGGCAGTGGTGGAGGGTGATGAGATTAAGTGAAGCTGGAAAGAAGGGATTCCTCATGGAAATGAAGCAGTGACCACGTGGTGGAAACGTGAGGAACAGCGAAGCTTCTACTGGGATGGCCCCCTTTGGGGAGCAGGTGCAGAGAGGTCCCGGAAGAGTACTGGCTTACTGAGCGTCGTCTCCAGTCCAGGACTGCATCCGCCTCCGTCTCGGCTGGGGGCACCGACGGTTTCTTGGCCCAGATACGTGGTAGTGGTCTCGTTTTTACCTGTGAGTGCCCGCGGAAGATCTCCCGCCCTGAACTACAGCTTGGGAACCGCCGACACGAAGTTCTTGAGGCTTCATGGATGATCTCTGCAGGACGAAGGCCAGGTGTTGCTGAGAGCCTCCACCGGTCTTTCTCTGATTGGATCATTTTCCCAGAGGAAAAGTGGAATGACACACCAGGGATGGCTGTCCTTCAAGAATCTGCTAGGCTGTGACTTTTTCTGGAAAACCTGTCCGTATTGCCATAGGGGCTCCTGGCCCGCACTTGCTCGGCCTACCCCACCACGCCACGCCACACTGTAACGCAATGCCCAGCTCGCTAGACTCTTGCCAGACTGAATTCCTCGTGGCCTAGTTTTCCTCTGTTGTTACTCCCCACCACCTTGCAGGGGATTGCTCAGCACAAGTAGGCCATTAACATAAGTTTAGAAATCAGAAATATCCAGAAGTTATCTAGAGAGAAATATCATCCAGAAGTTAACATAAGTTTAGAAATAAGAAATATCATCCAGAAATTATCTAGAGAGAATAAATCTAAAATGGATTTTTAGAAAAAAAAAATCTAAAATTTAAGGGTTGTGGTTTTTTGTTTTGTTTTGTTTTGTTTTTTTTTTTTTGCATGGTCTTAGTTTTGCACATAGTTCACGGCCTTTCTTTTCTGCTCCCCTAGTCTGCCTTTGACCATTTTGCTGCTTATTATTCAAGGGCTAAGGAGAAAAGGGGAGAAGCTGAAATTCAGATCAGTTAATTAGGCTGTTTGGGAGCAGCTCGGAAAAGGGTTGGAAGTGGTGGGTGAAATCAATAGTTAACCGGCGGTCTGAGATTATCTATAGCTCTTACCCACCCAGCCTGCTCTTCACACCCCCTAAACCAATGGCTGCCCAGCATATGAGCAGATTTTATTAGCTCATTTCACCTTCATGGGGTTTGTCCCTTTGTTCTTGAGTACGCGGCAAGCCATGTGTCCTGATTTTTGGTTTGGAGAATTTGGTCACTATACCAACGGAAGAAACTGTGGGGTGGTCAGCTTCTCTGGGGGTAATCTCATGGTCCTAAGGAAGGAAATTTAACAGTTTATTTTCTGAAACTGGTTCAAGGAATATTCCTTAAGTAAAAAAAAAAAAAATTCAATCAAGAAATAATATTACTTACATTTTGAAGCAGGATTTTTAATACAGTATTTCCATCTGTGATATATTTAAATTCTAGGCCCCAGGCAGTAATTTCGGAAAAAGGCCTCCTTTACCTTTTACGAGATGCAAAATAAAGTCCACTCTGAGGGCCAGCGGGGCCTCTCCCCGACTTTCCCACCCTTGCCAAATGTTAACACTGGCTCCTGCCATTCTGGAAAGCGCACATGCTACTCTTTTTTTTTTTTTTAATCCCCCCCCCCCCCCCCGAACTGCAAAGTGTTACTGACCTTAACAATGTCTATCATAACTTCAATCACTCCAATTCTTTTGTGATACTTGTATCTGGTAGGAAAGGAGCACTTGCATCTGATAGGAAAGGCGCTTGCATCTGGTAGGAAAGGCGCTTGCATCTGGTAGGAAAGGAGCACTTGTATTTGGTGGAAAAGGAGCACTTGCATCTGGTAGGAAAGGCGCTTGCATCTGGTAGGAAAGGCGCTTGCATCTGGTAGGAAAGGAGCACTTGTATTTGGTGGGAAAGGAGCACTTGCATCTGGTGGGAAAGGAGCATTTGCATCTGGTAGGAACGGAGCACTTGTATTTGGTAGGAAATGAGCACTTGCATCTGGTAGGAAAAGAGCACTTGCATCTGGTAGGAAAGGAGCACGGCGGCGGCCCCAGAGGAGGCCTGCAAGGGAGGGGAAGGCCGTCCCTAGCGCACGCGCACGCGGGCCTCCTTGCTGCAGCCTTGACGCCTTGTGGAGGCAGGTGTCGCCTGGGCTGCGCCTGGGCCTCCTTGCTGCAGCCTTGACGCCTTGCGGAGGCAGGTGTTGCCTGGAGGCCACGGCCATGCAGAGGGGCTGCCCTGGGAGGCCAGGACCGGCTCTGCCCGCCGCCCGGGTCCCGACACGCGCACTCGCAGAAGCTGGTGCAGCAACCGAGCCAGATTCCACAGCAGAGGCCTAGCGCGTGGCAGCTCCCACGAAGGCCGACCCTGGAGGGAAGGGAGGAGCGCGCGGGTCGTGCCCCCTGCAGTCCTCGAGCAGGGGAGCGGGTGGTGGTGGTGGGGGAGTACGGCTCCAGGAGCTTCAAACTTTATTTCCCATTTTTCGTGACCTGTGGCACGCACTTAGCGGTCCGGGTCGCGTTTGTGCAAGAGCTGGGGAGGGGAGAGGGGAGGGGAAGGGAGAGGGGAGGCCGCGCTCCTTAATGGCTGCACGGGTCCATTTGCACATTTGCAGTGCAGCCTTGCAGCCCGGATTAGCTGCTCCGAGCATCGCCTTCTCCCTTCCCCAAAAAGAGAAAAAAAAAAAAAAAAAAGTAAAGTGCCAAATAGACAAAGAGATGCATGACCTGAGCGGCGTTTCCCGGCGGGTTGGGCCGTGGCGGGCGCGGCGGGCGGCGGGCGCGGGGCCCCGGGCGGGATGCACCTGAGGCGGCGCGCGCGGGAGCGGCGGGGGCGCAGCGCGCGGGCAGGGCGGCCGGAGCGAGCCTCGCGGCGGCGGCGGCGGCGGCGGCGGCGGCGGCGGCGGCGGCGGCACCGGCTCCAGCGCAGCTTCCCTCTCCCCGGCCCTGGCTCCACGCGCACATGCGCACTGCGCCCGCAGCCCTGGACCATTTGTCAGGACTACTCGGGAGACGGAGAAAAAAAAAAGCGAGCGAATTTGGGGGTAAGGAGCGGCCGATCGGGTCCCGGCGCCCGCGGGTCGCCAGGTCGGTCCGCGCGCTCGGCCGCCCGGGCCCTCTCCGGGGCGAGGAGGAAAGTTGGAGCGACCTCGGGGGGGCCGGAGGCGCACGCCGCCCCGCGGAGCAGCCCCGGGCAGGGGGGGACACGAGGGGGTTCCCCCCGCCCCGGGCGCCGCCGGGAAACAGCTCAAAACTTAATCCCGGCGAGAAAAAGTGGGCGAGGGACTCGGGGACGGCGGGGGGCGCGGGGGGGCGCCGCCGGGCATCTCCCTGCGCAGGAGTGAGCGCGAGTAGGAAAGAGGAACAAAAGAGCGAGAAAAGAGAAAGGAAAAAATGGGGGGAGGAGAGACTTGTATTTTTCTGCCTGCGCGCACCCGGGGAAGGGTGTGGGGGCCGCGCGGAGGGCGCCGGGCGCGGCGGCGGCGGGGGCGCCCGGGCGGGCGGGCGGGGTGCGAGGGGGCTCCGCGGCCTCCCCGCGGCCTCCCCGCGGCCCCCGCGCGCGCACCGCGCGCCCCGCGCCCCCCGCGCCCCGCACTCGGGTCGCGTTCGGGGGCAGCGGGCGCGCGGCGGGGAGCGCGGCGGCGGCGGCGGCGGCGGGGAGCGCGCCCGAGGGCGCAGGGGGGGCGCGCGGGGGGGGGGGCGCGCAGGGGGGCGGCGGCGGGGGCGGCGCGGGGGCAGCGCGAGCCCCGCGCGCCGCCCCCCTGCGCCCCCTCCGCCCGTGTGGCCTTTGTGCCGGCGCGCGGGGAGGGCGGGCGCGGGGCGCGGAGCGCGGGGAGGGCGCGGGGCGCGCGGGGGGCGCGGGGAGGGCGCGGGGCCACTTGGCGGCGGCGCCCCCGGCTGCGGGCCCCGCGTGGGTGCGCTGCCCCCCGCCCCCGCCCCCGCCCGCGCCCCGCGCCCCGCGCCCGGGGCCCGCGCGCACACGCACACCCGCACGCACGCACACTCCCGCGGACCCGCGGCGGGGCTCGGCGGCCGAGAGTTTGCGCCTCCCTCCGCGCCGCCTCCCCCTTCCCGGCCGAGCGTGTGAGAATTTCATATAGATCGGCTCCAATTTCCGCCATTTTGGGAAAGTTGCACAAAAATAAACCCTCCGGTTTATTTCTGCCCGAGGCAGGAAAGTGCTCGCGGGAGCCAGGCGGCGCGGGCCCGGCGGGGCCGTCCGCGCGCGCGCGCGGGGGGAGGGGCGGGGGCAGGGGGGAGGGGGAGGGCGCGGGCCGCGGGCCGTCGCGGCGTTGGGTGCGGGGCGCAGGGGCGGCGCGGGAGGGGGGGCTCCCCCTGCAACTTGTTTACGCCGCCCTCCTCCCGGGGAGGCCGCCCCCCCGCCGCGTGCGTGTGCCGTTCCGGAATAATGGGTCTTGCACACTCGCGCCCTGGGCCCGGCAGGGGTGGGGGGGGTGGGGACCGGGAAGCGCAGGAGCCCGGGCATCCGCCGCGCGCCCCGCGAGCTGCAGGGGAGGGGGTCGGGGAGGGAGCCCCGGGGGCGCGGGGGGCGCGAGGGGGCGCAACTTTTGCGCCGGGGCCGAAACTTTAATTACCTTTAAAGAAAAAGGCCTTCGGATCGCCTCCTCCCTCCCCCCCCCTTCTGGCCGCGGCGGGGCCCACAGCGCGACCGTGAGAGAAAGTTTCAAAGCGGGCGGCTTCCTCCCCGCCCCGCCCGCCCTCGCCGCCATCCGTGTGTCCGTCTGCGCGCGGGCAGAGGTGGGGGCGGCGAGCCGGGGCCCGCTCCGCACCCCTGCACGGGCAGACCAAGGTAAACGCCGCTTCGGTTTCCCTCCTCCCCGCCTCCCCCTTCCCCCCCTCCCGCTTCCTTTTCCTCCCCCTCCCCGCCGATTTTTATTTTTTTTTTAATTTTTTTTTTGAGGGGGACCCAAAAAACGGAGTGTGTCTCCTTATGCAACTTCCTCGGGCGCTGCGAGCCCGGCCCTTCCCCCTCCCTGCATCCCGAGGCCCCGCTCCTTTCCCACCTCGGCGCCGCCGCCAGACAAATGCATCCGAAAAGCGAAGTCCAGAGAAACAAAAATAGATTTAAAAGGGGGAAAAATTATTTATTTATTTATTTTTTTGTTCTAAGTTTGAGTGAAGGGAACCTGAGATGAGAAATAAGGTTTTTTGGGGGCGGTGGGGAGGGGGGGCGGGGAGGGCGGCCGGGCGAGCGCGTCCTCCTGTTGGTTTTTCCGAGAGCTGGTGTGCGGCACCTTCCCCGGCCCGGGGCGGGCGGGGGTGGGGTGGGGGGGGCCCGACGGCGCGTGTGCTGGCCGCCTCGGTCGCGTGGATTTTTGCGCAAGTTTTCAGAAAAACACTGACTCGAGTAGAGAGCATTTCTCCGGAAAGTTTCAAGTGCAGCAAAAATAGCGAACGTGCAAAACTGGCCAAGGGGAGACCTCTAGTGGTTACACGCGTCTTTAAGTTAGGGAGGCCGAGAGCAAAGTTTGGCCTTTGCTCGCAGCTACGTAGTCTGTTCAGACGTGGAAGTAATTAGACGACCTGAGCGAGCGGCCAGATGTGAGCGTAGATGCGGCCCCGACCGCGCAGCTGCCGGGAAGGCCCGACCCGGAGCCCCCCCGGGTCCCTAACACGGTGGGGGGGCGGGGGAGGGCGCTTGCCTTGGATCCCCGGGTCTGAGATAGGTCTGTAAGTGGGTTAGGCACCGTTGTTTGCTTTTATGCTCATCATTTTTTGTCTTTGACCAACTTTTAATCGGGGGGGGGGGTGGTGGAGAAGAGGGGGGTGTCCACAGTGAGTCGTTTCATTTCTGAACGTTCACAGAAATGCAGAGCGTTCAGAACTTGCGCACATAAAAAAAAAAAAAAAAAAAAAAAAAAAAAAAAAAAAAAAAAAAAAAAAAAAAAGATCCTCGGGTTGGAATTTGTCTTTTGTAACAAGCCGGTCATGTTTATCCCCTAATAAATAGGATTAAAGGCCGGCGGTTAGTCTCTTAACCGTGCAGTTACATAGAGTCATAGGATAAGTGGTCCCTCTCTGGTTCCAAGAGTATAATTTTGTTGCGCTGGTGAAAACGTTGTTTCTGTATACTTTGTATCAGTCGTGATTTAAAACGTTCGCCTACGTGGGAAAGAACTGCTTACATAGTATCTATCCGTTTGCCAGTCCGAGTAACTTTGATTTTAAAGATAAAAGCCCTGCAAGAAATTAAAGTGGAGTCGAAGGATGCCTGTAACTTTCACCTGCTGGTCATAGAAAGGGGGAGATCTTCAATTTAGGGATTTAGGATAAGGGGAGGGGATGAATGATAAAACCCTTTTCATCTCATTCAAGACTGGTTTATTTTTAATATAAGGAGTGGTATTGTGTGAAATTATGCCATAGGTCAGTGATTCAAAATTAAAACATATTAATGGGGGATTTGAAGGCTTTTTCTTTCTTTTTTTTTTTTATGACAACGTATTGATTTTTACTTTTCCTCTCTTTCAACTAATGCTGGACCTTTAGGAGACGTCTTGGGGGTGGAAAAACAATCCTAAAGACCACCAGAGAGTTATTTCTTCACCGCCACTAGGTAAGATTTGCTTTTTGAAACAAATTGCTTGGTGTATTTGCAAATGTTGAAAGCTGTGTTTGGAGATCGGGAAGGAGAATGTGGGACAGGGTTGGCAGCAAAGCATCGTTTTGTGGGGGCTGCTTTGGATGCGTGAAAGTCTGGACATGAAGTGTGACGGAGGCTCAGATAAAACATTAGGAAAGGTTCCGAAGATTGTCCCGGATAATAATTTGTGGACTGGCCCTTTTACTGGATCCTTGATTTGCGTTTCAACTCTGTTTTCTACCGAAAGTAAATAGTTTTATTACTTGGAATGGAAAAGATGGGAAAACTAGAACCAAGCACTTGTGAGCTAACATTAACTGTTGTAACACAGTGGTATGGAGGATTCTGGAACTTGTTAAAATTTTGTAGGTGAAATTTACAATGAGAGCTTTGGGGCGTTCAAGTTATTTGACTTTGTGGCTTAAATCCAGCATGGGCTGAATTGTGCCAACCATCATGTCAAAGGGCTGTGGGGACTTTCCAGCATATGAGCATAGGCGTGTCAACTTTTGAACGTATCTCGACAAAGAGTATAGCCGTTGTCCGATAAGATCCCTTTGGTGATTTTGGAGGGTGCCGGTTTATCTCCAGGAATTCAAGGCCTCTTTTCGGGACACAGGTTGTTCTCAGGCAAAAGAGGGCAGCCCTCTGAAGGGAAAGCATCTTAGTGATCAAAGTGTATTTGTGCTCCTCTAGTTCTATTTATACCTCCCCACCACCCGCTACTCCCCTACCTTATTTTTTATTTTCCTCTCCTTTTTTTGCTTCTTTTCATTCTGTTTGTTTTCAGTACTAAAGGAGTTGTTGATTCCTGTTTGGCAAAAAAACAAATAAAACAAAATCAATCAGCCCTACCTTTTCCGAGTAGGACTAATAATCCTCCCTGGGCTCCCTTAGAACTGAGGTGGGCATGCCCTGGATGTCAACACCGAATCATTACTGATGTAAAAAACGATTGTTAACAGGAGCTTGTTGTCATTTTCTGCTCGTGGATGGTCTTGAGTGGTGTCATTTGCAAGGTGAATAGAGGGGGGGGTCCACGTAGGTGATGCAATGCAAGAAGATCACGCAGGCGGAAGGAGAGGGCAAGCAGAGCAGAGGATCAGGTGTTGCCCGGGATGCTGAGTTTCACATTTACACATGCTGAGTGGAGGGCAGTGCCTGTTTTCCTTCACTTGGGGAGTCCTTGTGGCTGTGGATGGAGCAATCAAAGACAATTCAGCCTCTAAATGTATCGCATTGTGTGAGTCATTTTACCTGGTTCAGCCTGGATTGATCTCCCCATCTGGAAAATGGAGCAACAGTGCTGACCTTACTTCCTTTGTTGAAAGGAGAAAAGTAAAATACGGTTGTGAGAACTATAAAGATGGATTCACGTGTTTGGTAGTCATATTACCATTTTACCTTAGTCAGGTTTCGTGAAGGGCAGGAAGGAGGTTGTCAAGGGCAGAACAGAGTGATTTAATTCCTGGCTAAAATTATTAGATTGGTTTCTGGTATATATATTATGTGGGCTTGTCACAATACTTCAGGGGATATTTCTTTTCTTTAGGAAAAAAATAGTTTATCTTGAATAGCATTAGCTCATTGCAAGAAGGGACCATGTTTTTACATGACGCTGAATATAAACTGTAATTTATTTATCCCAATCTAGTCATTTAATAGGTAGGAGTAAGTAAAATAAATCAAACTTAAAATGATGCCTAATTGTGGAAATGTGAGGGTACTGAAAGTAGAAGGGTTGGTGTGAGGGGAATTCGTGAGCTGTAATTAATATTTTAGTTGTGTGAGTCTGTTGGGAAATGAGCGTGAGAAAATAGGTAACTGGGGTAGTGATATTTATACTCTAGGGGGTCAGAAAATGGGTCCGCAAATGACTGCGGATTTAGGGAAAGGTCCACGCAGGGCCTGCCTCCCACCCCTCTTATATTTCCGAGACCCCTTTGCTACTTTATTCTAATTATAACCAACTGTCTATGGTCTATGATCTAGACAGAAAAAAAAAAAATCCTCAATTTGCTGATACTGAACTTGACAAACCCTGACAGGGTTTAGTGAGTTGTAGTTCATCTCCGTTCTCCTATAGATCATCCAATCAATGTTGTGAGAATTCAAAGACTCGATAGTAGACGAAAGAAGAAATATGTATCGTGTTGAATTAGTCCTTGAGTAATTGAGGGCTGCTTCTTGAATAATTTTCCACTGCTCTGTTTGGTAGTTTATTTCTAAGAATCTGTGTTTCAACCAAGGCTTTTTTTTTTTTTTTTTTTTTTTTTTTTTTTTTTTTTTGTGGCAGGTAAAGTTAGGATGGGAAATTTATAAGATAAGTTACTTTCTGTGCTGTGGGACAGGGGTGTACCCTGGGTTTCTGGGGATGGGTGCCCTGAGTGATCCCTCTTGCAGTGTGTCTACCAGTTAACTAGATTTTGTTGAGCTCTTACAGTGCTGAACACCAAAGGACTAGGCCTCTGCCCTTGAATTCCCTAGACCCAATGCCAGGAGTGGACGCGACTCTCAGCTCTGTTAAGAAGAGTAAAGCAGCTGCACTTGGTACCAGTAGGAAAGAACAAGGGACCCACCCTCTTGGGAGCCAGAGTCAGGAGACGGATTCCTGGGTTGAGTGATGCAGAAATATGCCATTTGATCATATACACATGGCACAATGTATGCCCTCCCTTTTCCAGTGCTTAACCTTCAGAAATTATTCAGGAGCTCTTTACCTCCTATCACGGAATTTCCGAATTGTATATCCAGTGAGAGTGATGGGTTTGGGGCTGATTGTTTTCTTCTTTGACTATGACTTCCTGGTGTAGATTATTCTACTTGCTCCCATTGAGGATTCCTCATGAGAATTTGGGGGACACTGTGTTCAAAGAGGACCATTTATTCAGGAGGCACTTATTTAAAGAGAACTATTTATACCTTCCTACGCGTGTGTATTTGTCTATGACATCTTGAAATTCAGGGCATCCGTAGAAAACACATTTTGTAAAGGACCTCATCATCCAATGGGGATATTCTCAGGTTGTCTCTTCACTACGTTATTTTACTGACACACGAAGATATGAATAAATAGTCGCACACTATGAACTGGCGTGTACTGATCATAGCATTGGCTATGCAGCAAGTGGATGAAAGCAAAGCACCCGGAAAAGGGTCCCCGTGCCATGTAACAGAGTTTGATTGATGAAGTCAGATTGAAGAAGATGTTTAAGAAAATCCCCACTGAGGAGACGGGGTGGTTTGGGGGAAAGAACGAGGACTTTTGAGAGGAACTCGAGTGAAGTTGGGTGATCCTGGATGAGAGAACTTCTGATGAGCGTGGTGGACCTGGAATTGGTTTATTGCATGTGTATTATACACACTAGGAAAATGCTCTCTTTCTTCTCCTTTCTGTACGCCAGTGTTTTGTCAGTCGACAAATATTTATTGAGCACCTCTTTTTTGGAAGTCTCAGTTGAGTGCTTCACCTCATCCACGCTTAGACCAGGGTCGGATGAATGAACCGGTTAGGGCTACAGAGAAAGCAGCAGACCTTGGTCTCCATGTGTCTGACTTCTAGTTGAGGAAATGCCCCCCACACAGTCCAGTAGAGAGGTCATCAACAACACAAAGCCACGGTTCAGTGCTCCTGCTCAGGAAAGGTGGAGGTGAACACAGTGAGTGTCACGGCGGCACCACTGATGTGGCGTTAGCCGCATTGCTCAGGTAAGGACCTGGGAGGTGGGGCGCTCTCTGCCAAACCCTTCCACGTGTTGATAAGTCAACTATAAATGTGCATTGAGGGCCTCCTGAATGGCAGGCATTGAGCTAGCACTTTATATTCATTCAATAATTCATTTATTTATGTATCCAACAAATACCGAGTGCCTTCTGTCTGCCCAGGTGCTGCTGTAGGCCCTGAGTGCTATCTCAAATACTTTCACTAACCTTGAGCAGTTGGTATTCATATTTCACTTTTCGAGCAAACTGGTGCTTGGAGATACTTAGTAACTTGTCCAGGTTCATATCCTGCAGTTTGAAAGGGGTGGCATCAGGGAAAACGATACTGGCTTATGATTGTTTTGTTATGTCTTTAGGTTCCTAGTTTCTTTCTTTTTTTTTTTTTTTAATAAATTTATTTATTTATTTATGATAGTCACACAGAGAGAGAGAGAGAGAGGCAGAGACATAGGCAGAGGGAGAAGCAGGCTCCATGCACTAGGAGCCCGACGTGGGATTCGATCCCGGGTCTCCAGGATCGTGCCCTGGGCCAAAGGCAGGCGCCAAACCGCTGCGCCACCCAGGGATCCCTAGGTTCCTAGTTTTGAAAAAAAGTAATTCTTAGAATATTTTTGAGAAAACCCACTTCTGGATTAATATATTTGCTCTTATACATTCATTTACTAGGATAAGCAAATAGCAAACAGGTATCAGAAAAAATAATGGCAACACAATTCTCTCTTCACTTTTCTTTCTTTTCTCCCTTCCTTCTTTTCTTTCTTTTCTTTTCTTTTCTTTTCTTTTTTCTTTTCTTTTCTTTTCTTTTTTCTTCTTTCTTTCTTTCTCTTTCTTTCTTTCTTTCTTTCTTTCTTTCTTTCTTTCTTTCTTTCTTTCTTTCTTTCCTCTCTTTCTCTCTTTCACCAAGAATTAGGAAAAGACCAATTACTGAGTTACTGAAAACAACACCTTGGTCTAGTTTATGGCCTTGACATGATCACAAACTGTTAAGAAAACATAACTCAGATTAGGTTTGAGAGTTACCGGGCTGATTTATAAAGTGGTTTCACTTGTTCTGTCTTTACAGGAGGCAAAGGCAGTAGGGTTAGTTCTCAAAAAATGTAGATCAGTCAGTCAATAGAAATATTGGGACCTAAATTTCTTAAAGTGAACACAAAAGATGATGGGATTTACTCAGAAGGCAGGATTATAAAAGGAAAGAAGAAAATTAAATGGAGGGGTAGAGATATTGGTGGGGAGAAGCTAGGGCCAGGGCTGACTGTAGAGTGCTGGAATCAAAATAAAAAAAAAAGAAAACAGGAAATATGACTAATAATACATTCAGCAACAGTGCTATGGTTACTGTTATACTCCTTAACCAGAAGAGTATGCTCATGCTTGCCAGATGAAGTGAAGAGTCTTTATTCATTGGGTGGTTCCCTGTTGCAGTGGAACTCAGATAGTATCTCTGGTGTGTGAGTTACGGCCCATCAAGCAGAGCTTTAGTGTGACTTAGAAGGATACCACTGCGTGCGTTGATCATTGGGTACCAGACGGTTTCACTTTTAATGAAGCTCCATCACCTTATAAACTCTTTTGAGCACTTAGTGCATGCCAGGCTCTTTGAAGATCGGACCGTAGCTTTATGTTATATGTAATTTTGTACAATTGAACTACTTCAGTAGTAGAACATTTTGAGTAGGATTGTTCAGGCACCAAAATCATTTGATTATTTTCCCTTCATCTGTTATGCTGTCTGAACCCTGAACTATGAATCGAAATTCCCGAGAGGTCAATGTACTGCTCAGGTTGTTGAGTGGTCTAAATAATTCACCTTATTGCTGTGTGTTCTTATTTGGTGGATTTGAGGCTTGGCTGTTCAATCTATTGATAAGGAATTTAGCTACCAATGGTTATCAAGATAAACCTGTAGACTTGACTTGCGCAAGAGAAATAGAATCTGGTCATTTCTACTTTATTAGATACAAAAGAGAAATTGAGTCTAAATCTCTTAATTTTAGCTCTGTGTTCTATAAAAATATGAAGCAGAGTAAGAAAATAGATACTACTTTTAGCTTTCAAAAAATTATGAAATGAAATAAGAGAAAAGAACAAGATACTACTTTTAGTTTTTCTTTTTTGAGTTTATGCCTGTTTTGCATACGTATGGACATATCTGTGTCAGACAGGTTTTTGTTCTTTTTATGCCCTCTGAGTCCCTTTAATGGGTGTAAAATTTCTATTATGACTCTATTAGTGTAGCGATGTTGATGATATGATAGCACTTGTCAGGATATTTTTGCCTCAAACTGAGATATCTTAGACTCTGTACACTGAAAATGAACTTCCAATACAAGCATTTGATGAGAGTATATTAAATGTGCCATAGGCCTGTTAATGTCAGTTTGCGATTTCATTTTGTATGTACGTTTTTTTTTTTTTTTCTTGAAAGGCATTATTCATTTTCTGTTCCTCCTTGAGAGGAAGTAAGTAGGTTAGGCCACAGAATCTCAAATAATTCATCCTTCTTACAGTAACAAGCGGGAAGACAGGAAGTTGAGATTTTGTAAAGGTTGCTTGTGGTCACTCCCCCTTTTGTATAATCTCCATGGCAGAAAAGGGAGCAAATGAGATAAGCTGGGGCTGCGTTAATAGGATCATTCTCATTAAAACATGGCCAGGAGATACAGGTTTTGAGAAAGTATCAGTAAGAAGGACCCGTCCTAATAGCTAAGTTCCTGTTTAAAGGAAGCGTAGATTAGCTGCCACTCCGGCGTCTGCTGTATGCGGGGAGATTTGGACAGAAGAAGACCCAGATTCTCAAGGATTTGTTCTTGAGGGGACTGAGATTTCATTTCCCACATTGAAATGATCTGGAGTTTTGCCTGCCTAAAATCTATGTACTTGGGCCCGGCGGCAAAATCCTACATCTCTCGGCCCTGGGATCTCCATCCCTCCGGCGTGTGTGTGTGTAATTCCGAGTCCTTATCAGGAGGGTGAGTAGAATATCAAAGCTGGTATCTGTCATGCTTGATTTGAAAGGAAAATTTTCCTTTGTAGCAATATGTTGAGAGATGCTTCAAGTGTGAGTTTAGATTTTTCTCTTATCCTTATTCCTGCTTAAGAGGTTTGAATTTAACTTCTTCTGATGTGTCCTCCACTGACACTTAAGTAAGGAGAGTTTCTTGGAGCCGCAACGGTCCGTCTCTGCCAACGCGGCGCGTGAGCACTCTGTGGCCTAGCTGGTAGTTAGAATTTCCCTGGGGCCTATGAGATGGGTGGACGGGTGGGTTAGATCTTTTTTTGTGATTTCCCCCCTCCCTCATTCCAACCTACAGCTAGTCTGTTGCATTTCCCCTTCTTTTTTTATTCACTCATTGGATACCTCTTCTCCTACGGCGGATCTTCATAAGGGATAAGGAAATGAAAAAAATCAAGGTCTCTTTCCTCCAAAGCCTTGTATAAGTAGGTGATCATGACGCAGTGTCCGCATTGTTGGGATGGGGGTATTGATTCTCTCTTCCTCGTCCCTCTTCCGGCATGTGACATCCACATCCTCCGGGGCCTGTAAACAGAAGGACTCGTTCTAGTCTCTGTCGGGGAGGAGCCACAGCTTCCACCTCTTTCTCCTACTGACCTTTTGCAGGACCTGGGACCACAGTTGGTATGTGAGGAAGCTCTCCTGCCTCCTCAGCAAGAATATCCATAAGGTAACCAGTGACCTACTCTTGGGTCCTCACTCAGAGATTAGGTCCTTTTGGCTTTTTTTGGTTGCTGTGACGTTCTTTTGTTTATGAGAGTGTGGTAAAACGAATAGCTAGTGAATTTTCCAAATTCATTTTGAAGTTTTATATATCCGTGAAATCCGGAGTCTTCCCATTGTTCTTCACCTCCCGTTTTTACCTTCACCCCTGGACTCCTGAGAAATCATTTAGGGCTTTGTGGTGCAAAGGTCTTGGCCTCTGCAGTTCTCATTCCTCTGCCCTGGTATGCTTCAGATATTGGGTAAACTGGTGCCTGGAGGGAGTGTGGACACTGGAGAGTGATTTTTTTGTTGTTGTTTTCTTCAAAATAGCTGAAGCTCCATGTACTGTCTACCATGTGCAAAACACTCTTGGCATGCACAATCAAATGACAAGTTTTTACGACTTTGTAGATATTCCCATTCCATTTTGTTGGTGAAGGAGCCTAAGGCTCAAGAGAGGTCAGGTACCCTGCCCAGGATTACACAGTAGTTCATAACTAATGAGGCCAGGATTCAAACCCAGGTGCTCTGGCTGCAGAGCCCACGCTTGTCACCATCACACTAGATTGGCTTCTGTGTTGACTAAAATGCGACGTGCTGGGCCCTGTGGAATATAGTCTGAGGGACACCGTCCTGGGAGATAAAACTTTGTTTCTCGGCTGGATGACCTCAATTTTCTTGTCCATAAAATGTGATCAGTCTTAAGAGGTAGTTGTGAGGGTCCAATAGTCTGGTATTGGTGAGATCCTTTAACATGACGACTCATGGAAGAGACCCCTCTGCTCCAGCCTGTCTGCATCCTCTTCGTGTCTTAGGCTTTGTCCCATTTCCCCTTCGTGGCCTTGCATCTGTGCGTGTGTGAGCTGTCCCCTGACAGGCTGTGTACTGCCCCTCTGCTGTCACGAAGGTACAGGCCGTCAGAGACTAAATCAGAAAACCGTACACAGGCCTAGGAGTCAGAGGCTGGATCTCTCAGGATAGCTGTCTCCGGCCTGGACTTCAGGGGCTGCAGGTCCCCAGGGCATCCTCCAGGCGTAGACACTGTGACTCTCAACGCGTGGATGCAGGTTGGGACCTAGGGCAGAAGGCGGCACTTGTAGTTGAATCTAACCTGAGGATGAATACATGTTATTCCTGCGGAACCTTACCTAGGTTCACGTTATTTCCTGAATTTATTTTCCGTGGCTTGGCGTTTTCCCAAAGGTGGGGGGTAGTGGGGTTGGGGAATCCATGGGATTCCGTGTACTGTGATGGAGGAGCCCTAAGAGCCTGGGAAGCCGCTGCCGCTGGGCACAGGTGGCCTCGAGGCCCTGATGCGGTTATTCCACGTCTTGGTCAATGAAAACTTTTCATCATGGAGCAGGAGTAAGAGGGCTCCTAAAAGTGGTGTTTTGAGGAGCAGACTGGGAAACATCACCTGGCCTTTCATCGGGCTCTGTCCCAAAGCTGTAGCCCGGTCAGGAGGGCACCGTCGAGAGCGCGGCCTGCAGGCCCAGCCCCTGCTCCTGGCAACTGCTCCTCTGTCACTTGAGAGGTTTTGTGCTGTTCAGAAAGGGAACAGTCGAGGGAAACAAAAGCAAAAATGAACTATTGCGGCTACACCGAATAAGAAGCTTTTACACAGGAAGGGAGACCATTAACGAAACAGAATGGCGTCCTATCGAACGGAAGGAGATAATTGCGAGCGATGTATCCAGGAAGGGGTTAATGTCCCGTGTGTAGAAAGAACTTCTGCGACTCCACTCCGACAAAACCCATTCAGTTAAAAAATGGGCAGAGGACGCGAATAGACGTTTTTGCAAAGCGGGCGTGCAAGTGGCCCATAGACAAATGAGAGGTGCTTGACATCACGAACTATCCAGGGAATTAAATCAAAACCCCAGTGAGATAGCAGCTCATACCAGTCAGGATGGCTAGAGTAGAAAAGACAAGACATCACAAGTGGTGGGGAGAATGGAGGGCAAGGGGAACCCTCATGCGCTGTGGCGGGAATGGGATTTGATGCCGCCAGTGTGGAAGACCGTGTGGAAGTTCCCCCCCAAATTAAAAAGAAAACAGAAATGCCATACGATACAGTAATTCCACTACCAGGTATTTACCCAAAGAAAACAAAATCGCTAATTTAAAAAGATGTATGCACCCGTGTGTTTACTTATCATAGCTGAGTTACGGAAACCACCCAAGTGTCTATCCACAGATGATGGAGGACGGAGATGTCCCAATGGACTACTGCTCAGCCAGGAATGAGGTCTTGCCATCAGCAAGAACACGGATGGACCTAAGGGGTATTATGCTAAGTGAAACAAGTCAGACAGAGAAAAAAAAAAAAAAAAACATGATTTCACATGTATGTGGAATCTAAAAACTAAAACAAATGAACAAATAAAAAGACTCTTAAGTATAGAGAATAAACTGCTAGTTGACAGCAGGGAGGAGACGGGGGTGGGGGGGTGCAGGCAAAATAGGCAAAGAGGGTCAAGAGTACAAAAAAGACCTGGTCATCTCTCGTGGAGCCATGTAAATAGGAGATATTATATTACTATTAACAAAATATCTGCTTTTATGGAGCGACCTTGAATCTTGCGATATTAAGATTTCGAACAAGTGGCCTACCGTAAGAGCTACTAAAAGCAGAAATAAAATTAAATGAAAGGAACAAAAGTCACTGTCTAATTTTTTAAGGCCACTTGAGCATCTTTCATGAACTCCAGTAAGCCGTCAACCAGGTGATTATCAGAAGCTGACATTTTACCGACTGCTCCTGCAGGAGAGGCCCGGGGCTAAGGAATCCTCTGACTTATCTCAGGGAGTCTTCCCTGTTGCCCAACGAAGAAAGGTTCCATTCTCCAGGCTTTTGGGGGGGGGGTTGGGCCTTCCAGAGATTAACTGGCCTGAGGTCACTGAGTAGGCCCTCGTCAGATTGTGCAAAGTGAAGTGGAGAGGGGGAGGGCAGGGGGAGGAGGAAGGGGAGGGTGGGGGGGCATGGTGAGGGGGAGGGCAGGGTGAAGGGGAGGGCATGGTGAGGGGAGGGGAGGGCAAGGCAGGGGGAGGGCAGGGTAAGGGCAGAGGGGAGGGGGAGAGCAGGGTGAAGGGGAAGGCAGGGGAAAGGGGAGGGGAGGGCAAGGGGGAGGGCAGGGTGAAGAGGAGGGCAGGGGGAGGGGGAGGGAGGGCAGGGTAAAGGGGAGGGGGAAGGGAGGGCAGGGGGAGGAGGGGAACTGGCAGGTCTCAAGGGTGACCTTAAGAAGTATTTGATGGGTGGCAGGGAGCAGGGGGGTGTAGGGGGGCGCAGAGCCCCTTTAGAAGCCCCACGAAGCAGGTGGTTGGCCGCACAGGGGTGATGTTACCGAGTAGTGACCTCAGGACTTTCTGTAGGTGGCGAGCGGGAGAGAACATCCCGTTAGCCACGGGCGGTTTCTGCAAAGCAAACAGAAGGCCCTTTCCGTCGGGGGCCGGAGGGGGCCAGAGGGGGCCGGGCGGGCCAGGGCCCTGGGTTCGAGCACACCGACTTTCCCGGGGTGTCCCGGGCATCTCCCGCACAGCCGGCGTTGGTGTCCTGTCGTGGTGCCGATTTCAGGGTCAGCGTCCTTGGCTCTCTACAAAGGGCAACCTACCCTTTGAACCCAAACTGATTAGCACCAGGTGCTGCTGTCTCAGTTGTCATCCGAGGGACAGAATTTTAATCCGATTCTGCGTTCGAGGTGGTGTCTGTCCCCATTTTATAGCCCCGCCTGACTGCCGGCCATATGGTCCCTGTACCTTAGTTTTGGAAGACCTGTGCCTGCTACCTGTGACGCAGTAACCTGTAACTCTGGGAAAGCAACCGTAGGATCATTAAAGCCACTTAACTGCTCTTGGTGAATGTTAAGTAGTCGTTCTTTTAAATCGAACCACTTAACCCTTTAAGGCAGGAATGGCCAGGCGCTTGCTGAATGAGCTTTATTTCCCACCCTGTCTGCAGACCCAGACTCTGGGCTTATAGGGAGGCGCCAGCTCTTTACTGGACTTTGAGCCTCCTGCATGGGGTGGCCTACCTCTCCGGAGACTCGTCTTCGTCTCAGCCCAGCAGGTTCCTCGCCTGGACTCTGGCCTAGGAGCTCAGCACTGGGGGGTCCTTGCGCCTCCCCCGGAGCCACCGCTCGTTCTGCCCACGCGGTGGCAGATGTGAATGAAGGGCTGGTATGAAGGGGGGGTTGTGAAGGACACGCAAACTCTGCTTATCTCTAGTCAAAATAAGATAACGATAGATTCTTGACCTTTGGAAGGATGTAACCCCAAGGCAATTGCCAATTCTCAACCTGGGGAAAAAAAATCATTGTAACGTACAATTTCTTCCTTCAGATTAGTAAAGTACAACCGAGAAATGTAAATGATCTCTCTAGACCTTAACTACTTATCTTGCTTGATGAGCAATTTTTGTACTGTCTGGAGCACTTATTGAAACAAATTCACACATCTTTTCTACTTACTTCCTTTTGGAGCATTTGGTAGTTCTGTTCACACAATGTGTCTGAGTCATCACTGCTTTTGACATTTCAGTCTTTAATTTATCTGAGACTTCTATTTTGTGGCCGGGGCCTATCACTCTCATGAACATTTCCATATTCCCCTCATCCTGTCGTCAATGCGACAGTCAACTAGCAGTTAGTTTTGTTTGTTTCATCTCTTAACATGAAACGACGTCTCCTTTCTCTCCACAGTGGCCGTAGACCCAGAGCTCTTAGCATAGCCGGGCCCTGGCTGGTCCGGGCGACCTGCCCTTGCCCCTCGGCGTCATGGCACGTCACAGAATCGTGTCTCTGCCAGCTGAGGACTTACTAGATGTCATGGGAACTTCAGACGCTCCTCAGGGATGGTAGAAACCATAGAAAGTCTGTGAATACCAGCGATCTGCTCTGTATTTCCCATACGTGAGTTGTACAGAAGAGAACCCGACCCTTCCTCCTCTCCTCTGTCTCTGGGGGCTGATGCATTTGCTTATATAGTTAAATAGTGACTATTAAAATTACCCACGAGCTTTGGGGAGGTTGACGTCCCGTAGTGACTTCTATGCTCTAGCCTCTGTGGTGGGCAGCGATAGCAGACTAAATATCTTCATGGGAAGACCTGTCTTTCGTGATGTGGACTTTTTTAGACAGACAAGAAAAAAGATTTTAAAACATTTTTTTTCATTACCTTTTTTTCTTTAAGAGAAATTTAAACAGTCAACAGGTATGAAGGAATGTCCAGAGAGAAGAGTCTGTCTCATGGCTCTCTTTCAGCAGACTGTTGGCCTTTCCAGGAGGCCGTGATGGATGATCATCTGATGGATCATTGTGGAGAGCATGTACGCATGTATAAATAATACACGTTATATATACATATATACACATCCCCCCCTTTTATTTTATAAAAACGGTAGCACACAGTTTCTAAACCTGGCATAAAATTAGAATATCGGTAGCGTCTTGTCATTTTTAGTCATTAGTAGGTTTTATTGAAGATTTCAGAATCTGCACCTCCCTTTTCAAGCCAATGTCCATTTATTTGGGAGAGAGTTACATTTGTTCTCCTTTCAGGATAGGTTCAGGTAATTAACAGCCATGAAAACATAAAATTTTGGGCCTAACTAATGAGTCGGTTGGTCATTGGAGCTCTTTCTCTATCGGAATGTAAAGAGCGTCCTCGTTTTTTTATGATGGCTTTAGATGCCGTATGGATATACCGTGGTTGTTCTCAGCTGATGGGACTTTTGGATTGTTTCCAAATTTTTGACCTTATAAACCAGACCTGTAGTCCGTGAGTAACATTTTACCTTTTTTTTTTTTTTTTTTATGTATGTGTGAGTTATCTGTGGAATAAATTTCTGAGGGGAACTGCTGAGTTGGAGGATGTGTTCTTGGAAATTGATCTCCGGAGAGCTTGTTTTCATTTATAATGTCGCCATCAATGCACGAGAGGGCCTGCTTGCCCATATTTGCGTAACAGAATTTTTTAATATAAGATACTAACTAATCTCCTGATTGCCTGATGTTTCTTGAAAACCAGTGGCATGCGGTCAGTTGGAGCTTCCGGGGATTTATTTACATGAGAGACCGGGCAAGTTCATTCATCAGATGTCCCAAGGGAAAAGCAAGCTGCACAGCTTTGGTTTGGAGGCAAGGCATGGTGCAAGGGAGAGAGCCAGAGAAGGTAATTCTGAGGACGGTGGTGCGTGCCGTCTAAGGTCTCCTAGCCCTCTTGTTGGAGGTTTAGGGCAAGAAGATTGTACTAAAAATGAGTAAAAGCTAAAGTAAACTGTTCCATAAAGGTCTAATCTGTTTGAATTAGTGCCAACGGTCATGGTCTCTGCCTTGGGCAAAGCCGTCAGCTGCCGACGGTGGCGTCGGTAGGAGCACATGGGGCTTCCGAACCCCTGACCTCGGCCGCTCCCAGCCTTGTAGGGAAGCCAGCGGGAATTGAAAGATCAAAAGCTGCAGTGGTGTGTTTGCCAGGTATGTGAACCCCACCGTGGTCCTCTCTGCCGTTGGTCTGTCGGTCGGCAGTGGCGGAGATGTAGGATTCAGGGGAGGTTGGGACCCGTCACGGCGCACTTTCGAGATGCTTCCTTGGGAAACCTCAGCACCGTGAGCGACTCTCTTCCCTACCTGCTTCTTACGGTCCGTGGAATACAGGTTACACACGGGATTGTGGAGCAGCGCCAGGTGACAGTTAAAGAAAACATAAAGCAATTCTAAGTTCTAAAAGAAAAAAAAAATGCTTCATTCTCAGGACCCCAGGGGTCGAAGTGGGAGGACTTGGTGTGTGTGCAAGTGTGCACAGCCCCAGACTGGAAGCTAGGTGGGAAGACTCTAGGTGCTCTGCAGAAGCAGCTTCTGTTAAAACAGCTCTGGTTGCTGGCTGTCCTGCCTGGTGAAGAGGTGATGGGAAACATTCTGGGCGCTCAGACTTCTTGCGAGAGCGCGAGTGGCCATCCGGCTTCAGAATCCCATCATGGGAGACGCAACCTGGTAAATATTCTCAAGCTATGATACTTGATACAAAGTGTTCACAGACCTTAAAGCGAAACAATGGATAGAAAAAAAGTGTCCATAGATTTTAGGTGTGTGCTTGTAGAGTGTTTGTGGAACAAGAGCAAATTCTAAGTATTTCCAAAAAACGTGTCACCTTCTTACTGCAGGTTTCACACAGTGCGAACTTTTAGGTTTCTCCAGCTTTCTGGTCCTTCTCCGAGTCACAGACTTTACTGTTGTGAATTTTATGCATTTTTATGCTTTTTAGGTGGTAAAAGACTGAAATTCTATTTCTGTTGTATATGGGTCTTAATGACGCTTTGTCACTAAGCGTATATTTGATGGTATTTAATTTAATTTAATTTGATTTATTTTTTTATTCATGAGAGACACACAGATAGAGGCAGAGACACAGGCAGAGGGAGAAGCAGGCTCCCTGCAGGGAACCCGATGCGGGACTCTATCCTGGGACCCCAGAGTCACGCCCTGGGCTGAAGGCGGAAGCTCCACCGCTGAGCCCCCCAGGCGTCCCTTGATGGGATTTCATTAAAAGGATACACGCTGCGCTGATACACATCAAGAGCTTCGGCCCTAGTAAATTGATTTCTGGATTTGTCATGTCTACGTAGTAACATAGGAAAAAGTAGGTTTAGCCAGATTCTTAGAGAGATGACACTCTGGGACCAGACAGGCCAATGGTTGAGAATGATGCCTGGGTTGGAATCAGACTGACCTGGCTTCACATCTAGGCCGGGCCACCAAATATATTTTTGGGTGAATTATTGAACTCTGCAACTCACTTCCTTCAGTGTAGACTGGAGGGATACCCAGTCTTTTTGTGGGAAAGAAATAAAGGAAATGATGTATGTAAATTGCTGCTCTCAATCCTTCTCTGGAAGAAGGCGAGATTGTATTAATAAATTCAACAGCATACGTATTATGTTTGACACTGAGTACCTGGTGAGTAGATGCGAGTGTAATTAGAGAGAGAACAAACTGTTTTCAGTGGATCACTCAGGTTTTGCTCAGTTTATACACGGGGCGGGGGGGGGGGGGGCGGGATTATTCTGTCACTATTGTCTTATCAAGAAAAAGTTGCCACTCCTACCACACTTACTAGGGAAGTCGTGAGGTACGAGTCAGAGGATTTCAGCCCAAGTGTTAATTCACTTAGTATCTTCACCGTGTCTTAGATTAAGCTTCCTCAGGCCTTCACGTCTTCATTCCTGTTTCAAGGATTAAGACTAATGGTACTGAAATCTGCTTCAAATTCAGACCGTATAAATCTTGAAATGATCAGAAATAGACTTACTGTGTGACATTCGAGGGATGCCTGGGCGACTCAGCGGTGGAGCATCTGCCCTCGGCTCAGGGCGTGACCCTGGGGTCCTGGGATCGAGTCCCGCGTCGGGCTCCCTTGCATGGAGCCTGCTTCTCCCTCTGCCTGTGTTGCTGCCTCTCTCTCTCTCTCTCTCTGTCTCTCATGAATAAATACATAAAATCTTTAAAAAAAAATATGTAACATCTGACATTTTCTCATTTAAAGGGGACAAAGGAGGAAAGAATATGGAAGTATTTAATAAGCTTCAACAAAGCCAGCTATGATTCAGAGAAACACAGGTTTTCTTTTGACTATTTAAAAATAAATGTACATTATGTATCTAAAGAGACTGCACTTAAAACATATTTCTAGTACAGAATTTTTCAAGCACGTACAAACCTAAGATGTAGTATAATAAACTGCTGTGGGCCCTTCCCGCTTCTTGAGAATTACCAGCACGTTGCCTGTTTATTTCACCACTTCAGCCTTTTGACTTCTTTATAGCAAATTCCTAACTTAATCATTCCATCTGTCAATTTCAGTTGACAGGGATGAAGTCCTCTTTTGAAAATACAGGCCATCACCATCAGCGTTTTTGTATATCATCAAATAGCCAGTTGGCATGTATGCTTCCCTTCCTGTCTAACCATTGTCGTCTTTAAAAATAGTTTGAATCAGAGTCCAAACAAATCTGTGAATTATGATATTGTGATTTATTAATATGTTTCTTAAATCTCTTAATCTAAATTTCAGATTTCCTTTTCCATGTATTTTTTTTTTTTACTCCTTGCTTTGTGTGTGTGTATGTGTCCACATGGCAGAAAGCCAAGTTCTTATCCTACACAGCAGAGGCCCTCAAGTCTCTTTGACACTCTCAAGAATTCTTGAAAACCCCGAAGAGCTATTGTTTGTGCGCGTTGTATCTATTAATATTGCCTATATTCAAAATCAGAGTAGATTATTTAAACTAGTTACTTAAAAATAATGGCATCCATCAGAAAGGACAAATACTCACCATTTGCATCGATGTGGATGGAACTGGAGGCTGTGATGCTGAGTGAAGTAAGTCAATCGGAGAAGGACAGTCATCATATGGTTTCACTCCTATGGGGAATATAAGAAATAGTGACAGGGATGATAGGGGAAAGGAGGGGAACTGAGTGGGAAAAATTAGAGAGAAAGACAAACTATGAGAGACTCCTGACTCTGGGAAATGAACAAAGGGTTGCTGGAGGGGAAGTGGGTGGGGGGGTTGGGGTGATTGGGTGACAGGCACTGAGGGGGGCACTTGATGGGATGAGCACTGGGTGTTAGACTGTGTGTTGGCAAATTGAATTTAAATGAATTTTTTTTAAATGGCAGCAAACCTATCATATTAATATATGTCTGCATATTTTTAATGAAACATAATCATAGTTTCCAAAATGGAAAAATGAGAGAGGGGGCACTGTTTTCCATTTTTGTAAATCTCTTTAATGTCTGGCTTAATGGAAGATGACTGGATTTTCATATCTGCTTCTGCATTCAGTCTGTCGCAATATGTTGTTTTGGTTGAAGTGTAGGAAGAAAATCTGCTTCGCACAGATGTGGGGTTGGAAACGGGGAGGAGCATTTTAAGCTTTCTCATGAATGGTGGACATTCTGCTGTGATACTACACCAAAAGTTGACAAGTGGTAGTTTGTTAAAGGTAAGTTGGGCAATTTGAAACTCTGACGATGAATTCTTTATACTCTGTTAAATTAAAAATCCATTGGTCTGTCATGCACTTTGAGTGGATCCTTTCCCTGCATAATTTAGTGACATCAAGCATGGTTATTTGGAAAATACTGCTTCACTGAGTTATGCAAATCTCCCAAATGTTGACATATGTCAAGTATAAAATATTTTAAAAATCTTATTCATGAATATCACCACCCATCTCCTTAGAAGAGTATTTAGCTACTGGGAAGCTGTCAAGCTCATGGTAGTAGATACACATTTTCCCAAATCATGGTTTTTCCCTCGAATGCTCAAACTGTATCTTCAGCAACAAACGCTGTCAGTGTTTTCCTTGACGTTGACAGGCTCACTTTATTTATCTTTGACAAAGTATTTGCCCAGTATCCAAACCTGAGTGAACACAGTTTGTTAAAGAAATGGCATTCCATGGAAAAAGCCGCTTGTTCAGCTTGCGTCGCACATGCTTCACAGGTGCTCTTCCTTGGTGATTTGACACACCCGAGGCTTTATGTGTGCTTCCCGTTTCATCACACAGAATATTAAAAAGAGATGTATTCAAATATCAAGACTTAATGAAAGTTCTGCTTCATCAAGGGATGATCTGTAGCGAAATGGGCATTCGTTTCCCGTACGTACGTGGTGGTAAAGGATGCAATGATGCCCCCTGCTGTGGGGTGCCCCCCGCCACTCCAGGAGTTCCACAAAACCACTATTGCTTTTGTACCATCAGAGCAGAGGTCAGCGTAGGGAAGAAGGCAGATGCTATTTATGAAGATAGTTTTGACTCCTTGGGTCTTTTGAAAGGGCCTCAGGTCCTCCCAGGGTCTGTGAGAAATGTTGCTAAAGAGTTTCTGACTATCTGAATTTTACTACTTACGTATTTTTATGGTGTGATTTCACATGGCCCTTTGTCTCCGGTATTTCCTCTAAATAGATTTGATCCGACTGGGCATGATTTTGTTTTTTTCTCGGCAAGACTACTTCATAGGTGGTGTTGGGTTTCTATTCGTAGTGGTCAGTGGTGGCCATTGCCAAAGCCATGAATTGATCGAGGACTCAAAATGATTCTGTCTTTCCTTCGTTATTTATTAGCAGGAACTCTCTAACTTGACACTTCTCTCACCAGTGAATGATCTGGTTCCCCTGAGATACGGTTCACGTGGGTCTCCTGCAATATGGGGGCAGGGTAAATCCTTATTTATTTTTCCAGGTAATGAGTTGTCTTATCCCAAAAGGTGATCACTTGGTTTGTTTTGTTTTTTATTTTATTTTTTTTAATATTTTATTTATTCATGAGAGACACAGAGGGAGAGAGGCAGAGACAGAGGCAGAGGGAGAAGCAGGCTCCATGCAGAGAGCCCGATGTGGGACTCGATCCCGGGGTCTCCAGGATCACACCCTGGGCTGAAGGCGGCGCTAAACCGCTGAGCCACCTGGGCTTCCCACTTGGTTTGTTTTCAATATCAGTATGAACTCCCGGATTTAAACTTATTTGACGTGTTTCAGTTCATTGCAGGAATCCTATCCTTGGTTTGGCCAGCAGGAGCCTCTTCTGCTCTTGTTAGTTGGCCTCTAAGACCTTTTGATATGACCTCCGTTGTCTTTGATAGCTTCCTTGCTTTTGGTTGACAAGATATTCCAGACTCCTCTTGCACATTTCCTGTCACCGAACAGAAATCAGCCCCTTCTCTGAGAAGACCTCAGAAAAATGGTATTTAGAGATCACAGTCCGAGCACTTAGCTACTCATTCCTGTTGACCGGTGGCTATTTCCAGATTTTGTCAGTGGGCAAAGCTAGGAAACATGCATAATTTTTAAAGATTACAGTGCATTATGAATTCATACTGATACTTTCAATCAAATTTTGGACTTATCCATCTTTCATTGCTTATCAGTGACATCAGCGTAATGACTTACTTTTTTTTATCCCATGCCACATAGACAATGGTCTCAGAATGACAACATCAATGTGACTGCTAACAATGTGATCATGGAAAACCATTTTGCAATTTAAAAAAATGCAAATAAAAAGCATTATCACAATTTAGGTGGCTGACTTGGTTATCTTAACGTAGCCTTAGTATTTGCTGTATATTTTAAGACTACTTCCTTACTTTTCAGAACATCAGATTGGCAGGTATCTCAGCTGAATTAAATCAGTTTACTGAAAGAATCAATCACACTGTGAATTCATTGAATTGATACAACAAACCTAATTGACAAAGTTACTGTAGATGACAGTCCTAATGGACTGGAATTTTCTTGTTCTTTTTTTTTTATTATCTGAATGGTTTTATTTTATTAACATTTAATATTAATCCTGTGCTTTATCTATACCCCTTCTCTTTTCAATATCTTAAAGCAGCAATAACAACAAACTACTTAATAGGCAAGAAATTCTATTTTATTTATTTATTATTTTATTTGTTTGTTTATTTATTTATTTTTAAAGATATTATTTCATTTATTCATAGAGACACAAAGAGAAAGAGAGAGAGGCAGAGACACAGGCAGAGTGAGAAGCAGGCTCCATGCAGGGAGCCCGATGCGGGACTCAATCCCAGTCTCCAGGATCATGCCCTGGGCTGCAGGTGGCGCTAAACTGCTGTGCCACTGGGGCTGCCCTATTTATTTATTATTTTAGAGATTTTATTTATTTGACAGCTAGAGCCAGAAAGCATAAGTGGGGGGTGTGGCAGAGGGAGAGGGAGAAGCAGGGAGCCCAATACAGGCTGGGTCCCAGGACCCCGGGATCATGACCTGAGCCAAAGGCAGATGCTTAACTGACTGAGCCTCCCAGATGCCCCCAAGCAATTCATGAGTTTTTAAGTGACTATATTGTGAAACAGTGAATTCGTTTTTAAGAATAGAAAAATTGACACTTTTTAGCTTCTACGTTTTAGTAATATTTTTTCTTCTGTAATTTACCAGGGATTGCACTAGAGAAGAATGATATTTTTGAAGCACGTATTTTTAGATCTATGGATAATGGGGTATTGTGATAAAGAAAATTATGTGGTTAGGGGAAACTGAGGCCACGGCCACTAGAATAAAAACCGATCTGTATGTAGACTATTACATGATCAGCCTTCTTTCCCCTTCCAGTTTCAAAAATAAACCATGACTGAATCTGCGTCTAGCGCAAGTGGCCAGGAGTTTGACGTCTTCAGTGTTATGGACTGGAAAGATGGAGTAGGCACATTACCAGGAAGTGACTTAAAGGTAAGAGGTCTTTATTCAGTACAGCTCCGTCTGTGTGTGCAACTGTGTGTGTTTGTTAAAATAAGTTTGACTGCACATGTGAAACGAGAAGTAAAAGCATCAAGCATAACGCGCTGGGTTTCTACGATGCTGAGATCTCTGCTACAGTAAATTTTCAAGACAATTCGAAATGCTGGCAGATTGGCAGAAGCCTTCGCCACTTGGGGTGGCAGCGTGTGCTTACGCCGCAGGAGCTGAGTTACAGCTTCCAGAGGATCACCCAGGTTTGACTTTGTCATGATGGACAATCAGCACGGAGGCGGCAGGCTTAGAAGGCCCTGCTTCCTGGGTGTTGTAGTAGTGAACTTGATAACTTTAATGAATAACCACATTCCCTGTGCCCTAGTTTTCTTGTTTAAAAACTGGATAATGTTAAAATATTGAATAGACAGGGCTATTCTCCTCCCTTAAATTATTTATACTGTAAATATGGATTTTTTATGTAATCACTTGCTCGAAAGCTGGTCCTTCCTGTAAACCAGGTTGCTTCTATATAGATGAGAACTCTTCTCCAGAGAATGCTGCTTCGAGCTCCTTTACTGCGTGATCACCCAACCCCCTTCCCCAGGCCTCCCGTAAGCCCACCCCAAGACCGCATCCACTGCCCTATAAAACCTAGTTATGCAGGTGCTCATCGGGGAAGCCAATCACCCCCACCTCTCATTTCTAATTTGTTTTTGCTCTGATCCTATCTGCGGGACCTTGAACCCGTCTGTGGCCTTTCAGACTTTGTGTCTGTCCTTGGTCACTCAGGTGTTTGAACGTGGAATCACCCGAGCTGCCTGTCACTTGGCTTTCCTCTGTAGCACTCAGTGCTCTGGCCTATCTTGACTAGCAAGTCCTGCCCCCCTCACACTGGCTGCCTGGAATCCAGTACCTTTTATCTTTTTATTTTATTTTATTTTATTTTTTTTGAATTTCATTAAAAAAATTTTTTTTAAGATTTTTATTTATTTATTCATGAGAGACACAGAGAAAGAGAGAGGCAGAGACACAAGCAGAGGGAGAAGCAGGCTCCATGCAGGGAGCCCGACGCGGGACTTGATCCCGGGTCTCCAGGACCATGCCCTGGGCTGAAGGCGGTGCTAAACCGCTGAGCCCCCCGGGCTGCCCAATCCAGTACCTTTTAGTGGCTACGCCACGAGCATCTCCATCAAGCCCAGTCTAGTTCATCCTCAGTGGTGAGACTTGGACAACCTGTCACGGGGAAAATACTTAGATTTCAGTTGGGTTACGTTGAATTAACTACACTGTGCCAACATATCTATTTATGAGTCTGGCTTAACAAAAAATATTGCAGAGAGGTTCAGTGCAATCTGGAAAGGAGATACGGGTTTTAGTTCTGTATGACCTTGAACAAGTCCGTTAGTCTCTCTGGGCCAGTTTCCTCTTTGGTAAAATAAGGAATTAAATGAATACTAAGGTTTTTTATCAGCTCTAACGTTCTCCAAATGTTCATCTGGATTAGATACGATGGGAATCGAGTGCTGAAAATTTGTGAGAAAGCAAAACTGTTCCAGACGCTCCTAATGTCAGCCTTATAGTAGCTGCATGAGCTTTGTCAAGTTATTTAAATTTAAATTTCCTAAGTTTCAGAATCTTTATCCATAAAATGAGGAAATAGGATCTATGTCACAAGGTGGTTATAACGATCGAAAAAAATAACATATGGAAAGCACTTAACAAATTGTATCTTTTCTGGCTTTGTGATATATTATGTAAGCTGCCTTTTTTTTTTAATGCTTTATTCTTGTATTTTCCTTGTATATTTCTGCCCTTCTCAATTGTTTTGTGTGTGTGTGTGTGTGTGTATGTGTGTGTGTGAGAAGGTAGATGATGAAATTTATAACTTTTGTTTTTTGTTCAGTTAGATTTTGAACTCTCCATCCCTAAGAAATTTAAATTGCCTGAAGGTTTTCTAAGCAATGGATTTTAAGAATTAACCTATTACTTTTATTAAGGTAATCAGGCAATTAAGGCACTTAGTGGGTATTATAATCTAGTCTTTTTTATTTGACTTTTAGGCTCATCTAATTACCTGGGTAATTGCCATGCATCCAATTCACTGTATGTACTGTAGACAGTTTGAAAGCCCACTTCTAAAAAAAAAATAAATAAATACATAAAATTTTTTTCTACTTTATAACCATTTTTATCTGCAGAGATTCAGGGGTGAGCCAGTTGATTGTGAGGATTTCTAAGTCGCTTAGGGTTTCTAAGTCGCTTGCTCCTGATACTACTGAGTTGCTTAAGAGGTTCTGATTGAGAAATTGATCTTCCCAAAACCAAGATGTTAAGAAAGAACTTCGAACAAAACAGGTCTAGTCCCTCACATGGTGCCTTGGCCATCGTACATCACTGAAGCTTGTGTCTCTTCGAGGTGGCGGCATGTGGGTCCCCAGCAAGCGGGGTGCTCTCCTGGACAGGCCGCATGATGGGTGCCCCCCCGGGGGTCCCTGGCCGACGTGGGGACACCTTCTAGGTGCTTAACTCACTGCCGATTTGAGAGGACGTTGCTGCGTAAAAGCCTCAGGCCTGCCGGCCACCCCGGCCACCCGGCCACGGCCCCTCTGTGGTTCCTGCCGCCCCAGTCATGGCATTGGGCCTTGGCCCGTGTGCACTGCGCCATGTCGCCGGGTCACCAGGGCCCTCGCTGGACACACCGACTGTGGACACGTACCACTGACTCCACTCCATCTGCATCGTTCGTTGAATCCCTTGGAGGTCTTTCCTCTCGCTGTCGTTGCTTCATGGAGGGGGACACCGAGGCCCAGGGCGGCTCCGTCGTTTACTCAAGGTCAAGGTGTTGGCAGAACTGGCTAAGGCTGGGCCTTCCTGGCGCGGGAATCCGTTCTCCTGGCGCTACTTGGCCATGGGCTGCAGAGGAGACATCTTCACGGCGGCGGGGATGGCGTCGGGCCTCATCGGCAGGACACCTGCTCGGACCGGCTTCGCAGACGCCACACTGCCCACCACTTGGGAAAACGGCACAAGCTGGTACCGGTAGATTCGTTTCTCGGGCCAGCCTCCTGGTGGCGGGAGGGGCTCGGGGGACTCCCTGCCCCCGCGTCCCTCGCTCTGAACTTCCAAGTGATGTCTGAGACTGACCCACGCAGAATCGTTCCTCTAGGTCACGAGGATTTAGCCATTTGGCATCTGCAGCAAAGCGCGCGTGCGCTCCCGAGAGCGACAGCATCTCGTCCAGTGAGAAGAGTTGCCACTGTTACGCCGAGGAACCGAGTCAGCAGAGGAAGCCTGCTCTCCTACGACCTCGCTCATAGGAGGAACGTGAGGGACAAAACGGAGGGTCCTAGGGGAAGGGAGGGAAAAACAAGACAGAATCAGAGAGGGAGACAAACATGAGAGACTCATAGGAGACAGTGAGGGTTGCTGGAGGGGAGGCGGGGCGGGGGGAGGACGGGGCCACTGGGTGACGGGTACGAAGGAGGGCACAGGATGTGATGAGCTCCGGGTGTCACGTACAACTCATGAGTCACTGGACGCTGCCTCTGAAACTGGTAATATATGTTAATTTGTTGAATTTAAATAAAAAAACAATAGTTGCCGCTTAGCTGAGAGCAAGACCCTACAACAGCAGCGCAGAAACCCAACTGGAACATTCACAGCATTCTTGGTGTACAGTGTTGCCTTGTGATTGAGTCTCCAGGATGTTTAGTTACCAGGTGTCTTTGCTCTTAGACTGGTGAGTAGCACTCACATGTCAACGTTGAAACGAATAAAACAAAGCTAGTGACCTCAGCAGCGTCTCTGAATGATCTGTGATTAAATGGGGGCAGAAATCGGCGCGTGATCCTTGGCCTCCGCGAGCAAAGGTGAAGAGGAGGATGGAATCAACTGAAGGTAGTTCCAGCCAAGCCAGATGAGCGAGACCTCTGCCACCCCTCGCGTGTTCCAGGCCCGATTGTTGTCGGATTGCCCCGGACGCATCCCCCAACAGGGCAGGTCACAGGGGCAGCTGATGTGTTTCATGTGCTTTACTAAGTCTCTTCTGTGTAGTTTATAATTCCCGATGTTCTCCGTCATGGATCGGAGCCACTCGACAAATTTTTATGCGGCTTTTTAGATGTCTGAGTTAAAAGAACTGGTAACTTCGAAAAAAAGAAATAAGGTGGAGTAATTCAAGTTTCTGTGGCTCTAAAACTGTTCATAAAAGTGTTCCCCGTTTCAAAACCTAAGTGTTTTATTGGGTGAAAAAAAAACGTCAGGGAATGTATCAGTCAGTCTTCCTTGAATTCCGTCTGCGGAGCTCCAGTGACGTGGGCGGCACCTAACGGCCTGTGTTATCCAGTGTTCCTACAGTAGTGACATCGTGGAAGATGATAAATCCCAATTGAGATGCCAGGGAAAAGAAACAAAATTGATCCCTATGTCTTTTTGCATATGGTAGGGTACTTCGAAAATACTTTGAGGTTGATTCTGGAGGTAAAGTCACTTTGGTGAGACTAGATGTTCTTTACCTTTTCAGGGTTATAGGATGCTTTTTGGGATATGATGAAAACCCCATATACCAACCCCACCCCCAGAGAAATATATATGTGCCCGTGACATAATTTTGCAGGTATTTCACGGGATTCACGGATTCCCCCGAAGTCCCAACTGTGGATCCCTGGCTTGCAGGCCCTAGTTTTGTCCCTCATTGTCGTGACAGGTTTACTTCATGCCTTGGCTGTGGGTCAGTTAATGGCAATAAATATTAAATATTAGAAGGAAAAGATAACTGGGATTGGTTGTTGTATTGTGGGAATATTACCTTTTTAACTTGAGAGTAGTTGAGCCTAAAGCTTCCAAGGGTCATAACTCTGAACTGTTACTTAAGGATCCCACTCAGGGGCACGCTCCCGGGGTGCCGGGAGCGCAGGCTGCCTCGCAGGTTTGGAGGCTTCCACCCAGGACAGGACACTTTCAGTCAAATGCAAACCGTGCTGTTTCTCACATTTTGTATTTTTCAAGGAGGTGTATAAATCAACATCAGCGTATAATAAAAGGAAAATCACTCACCTGGACTGAAGGGCACAGTTCATGCCTATCGTTTTGTTGAACTTTCATGCAGAATTGATTTTCTGTCTTGTTTTTTTAATATCATTAATTAGTAATCGTTATGGCTTGTTTTTTCTACCCTTGCCCAGTAGATGGTACTGTCAGCTTTAGGTTGAAATATTCCCTTTTCAGAGTGGATCATGGTAAACTTTATTTTTTTTCCCAAAGAGAAGAGTTACCTTTAGCTCTATTCCTTTCAATTACCTTTTTGCCACTTCCTAGACTAACATTTTTGGGTGTGCACACTAGGTGTAGTACGCACGTGTTACCTGAGAACTCGTATCTGAAATATGTAGTAGGAAACATTGTCACTTTTCTTAAAGCATTTCAGCTTTGTCAGGTCAAAAAGCTTTTAATCATTGTTGAGTATGTGCATAACATTTTTTAAGGTGCTGTGTTTTCCTGGTGGAAAAAATAGTAATTTTCGCTTCAGCTTTTTCCGATGTACATGCACAATGTGAGTGATTAAATGAATTATTTTTTTGGCATATTGACTAAGCAGATATTTTAGACTGGAAAATGGAAGGTCCTAAGTTGACATATGTGCACGCTCACATAGATTTCTGCAAAAGATCTAGAAACTTTAAGCGAAAAGTTTTACGATCTTTTGAATTTCGAGCTTTCCGGTTTTTCACCTCGCTGTCAAAACGCGTGGATCCTCAATGCCATTCTGTTTTATGGAAAGACAGAAGAATATGCGAGACTCTGGACTTCATCAGTAGGAGAGTGAACCTAGTTGTCTCCGCGAGGGTGGGAGGGGTGGTCCCTGCACATGGGTGATGGTTAAGCCTCCAACACGTGCACACTACAGCCAGGCTGTTGCAGAAACGTGATTGGTTTGAGGCTTGTCTTGAGGTGAGAGGAAATTTTTAGTATTTGGGGTCAGAGTTACATCAGAATGTCTGTAACTTTTAGTGATAGAACTGGGCTGTGGCCTACGGGTTTGCTCAGATCTCAGCTCCTGTTGTGGCGGGTGGAGGGGACAGGACGGAGGTTCTAAGGACGGTGGGAGAAAGGGGCGCTCGGGCCCGTAGCTCGGCCTTCAGCCCGCCTGGCCTGGTCTTGGGGAGGCAGGGACGCGAGTGCCGGTCATTATTTCTGGAAGAGGGATTTCCTTCTCTAGGACTAGGTGACCTTGGGGGAGAAAAGTTGATTCCTGGGAAAACAGTCATTCCTCTTTTACTAATTTTGATGGCTAAGCCAGTAGGAACACCAAGGAAGAAAACCAGTCGCCGCAGCAGCTGGTGTTAGAGGTGAGCGAGCACGTGGCGGGCCCGCAGCGGCGCCAAGACCGCGGCTCCCGGGCAGCACTCTGCACGCTCTGTTCCGGCTCCCCCCATCCACACCCTCCCACCCCCGTCCCCATGTCAGTAGACCCGAAGGACCTGGTGTCCGCCGAGGCCTCCCCTAGATGCGATCGCCTCCGCGGACTTGTAGGGCGACCCCGCGCTTTGCTTAACTGCCTGTCTCCCTTGTCGCTAGTTTCGGGTCAACGAGTTCGGAGCCCTGGAGGTCATCACGGATGAGAGCGAGATGGAGAATGTTAAAAAAGCAACAGCTACCACAACCTGGATGGTACCGACGGCTCAGGAAGGTAAGAACGGGTCGTCGGCGGGGCCGGTTCCTCCTCCTGAGTGCTGTGCAGTAAGAATATCTGGGTTTTGTAATAGGCTGGAGCTTTGAAAATCCGGGGTGATTTTCATGTCCCGTGTTCTTAGGTAAATTTCTATGACAAGACTCATATGGAACCAACTTTTGCATTTTAAAGTAACCGTAAACTGTCTTCTTTCCTAATGCCAGACCTGTACTAGCGCAAGGTTAATTGGAAATTACCAAGTAGAGCCAGTGTCGTAATAGCCTGCCCAGGTGATTTAGCCAAACGCCTGCCACTTTTTTTTCTCATCTACTCCGATGGTTGTAACTAACACCTATATGCTGATGACTCCTAAATCTATATCTCCAGCCCCGACCTCTCCCCCGAGTGCCAGGCCCGTATTTCCACCTGCCTACTGGACATCTCCACCTGGATGTCCCACAGGTACCTCAAACTCCACATGTCTGAAATGCGATTCATTTTCTATTTCTTTCTCCCCTTCCCCCAAGCCTGCTCTTTCTTCTGTAACCCATACTTCAGTTGGTGGTAGCACCATCCACCACCCAGTGGACAAGCAAGAAACCTAGGAGTCATCCTGAGTTTGTTCTCCCCCCCGTCCCATGGCCTATATTACTCAGTCCTCTTGGTTTTTATTTCTAAATATGTCTCAGATCTGGCTTTTCCTACTAATAATCACTGCCACTGCCTTCATGTAGCCCCCGACCAGCTCTCACCTCAACTGTTGCAGACTCCACCTAGAGAATCACTCTGCTTCTAATCCCACACCTTGAAATCAGAGAAACTTTGGTAGATCGCTTCTCTGACACTTCACTGATTTCTTACGGTCTCTGTAACTGAACATACAGAGACCCGGGGGGCGTGCCACCCCCCCCCCCCCCCCCCCCGCCTGCTGTGTCTCTTCGCTCTCTGTTCTGCTCTCTGTACCCCGTGGGCTGGCAGTGCCAGCAGCACTGAGTTCCACGTAATTCTCTCAACACGTCATGTGGTGTCATGCTCCTTTGCCTTTGCTCATACTGTTTTTTTTCTGGCTGGGAAGCCGTTTCTGTCTTTGTCCAGTTGGTAAATTCCTCCAGGCTTCAAAACCCACTTGAGGCTTTATATCAGAAAATCCTTCCCTGATCTCATCCCAGGCTGAGTGAATCACTTCTCTCTCTTTACTACTTCTGGAACTTGTTCATGCTTTAACTGCATGTATCACATTTTATTATAAATACTGGCTTTCTTGCCTGTCTTCTCTTCTAGACTGTGAGCTCTCTTGGGCAAGGTCTGTACTGTCATTATCAGTGTCTAGCATAAATTGGTGCCTAATAAATGTTTGCTGAATGAATGATTAGCCTTACAATTCAGGCAAAAGGAAGTCTGAGTTCCTAAATGGTTTGGATAATTACGATTTAGAAGATCTCCCACCTGAAAAGCCACATAGATGATGATTTAACCAATTTAGTAGAACAAAACCACTCATCAAAAGGTGAATAGCATAGATGATCCTTCTTAAATTTTGTCAAAGATTCATCTATAAAATAGGATTCTGTAGGTTGACAGTTTCATCTTCTGGATTTAGTAATGAAGTTTTCTTTATTTTACTTTGAATTCTGTAGAAAAAGCTTTGGGTGAACTTTTTATCTTTTCTACGGAATATTTTTTCTTATGTAAATGATTTGAGCAGTTCCTGCCCACGCCCCTTTCCTTCTCTCTCCAAGCACTGTAGATTGGTAATCATTCATTCAACAAACATTATTCTCTTATTGTGTCGCTAACAACAAGATTATTAGAAGAAAAAGTTTAAGTGTATTTTGGAATGTTTTCTGTCACGATTCTAATTCTTTTATTTTGTTTTGTTTTCTCCTTTTCATCTTCTAGTCTTTTCAGAGAAGACCGGGATGCCTTTCAGGTTGAAGGATCCGGTGAAAGTAGAAGGGCTTCAATTCTGTGAGAACTGTTGTCAGTATGGCAACGTAGATGAGTGTCTTTCTGGAGGAAACTATTGCAGCCAGAATTGTGCCCGACATATCAAAGACAAGTAGGTTTTTGCCCTGTTCCATCTACAAAATGGGTTTCAGAGTCCAAGGTCATGGTCTTGAGAATACAGAGGCTCTCTGACAGCTGTCACCCATTCATGCCCCTTTTTCATCTCAGAGGCACATGGACCCTGACCCCATTACCGGACCTACGGGCTTCAGTCACATCCACTCTGAGTTGTACTGCCAAAGTCCTGCCTGCAGCTATACCCCCTGCCTCTTTTCTTTAGCCTTTGAGTCCATCCAGCACTCCCTCGCTGAGAGCACTGGAATTTCTCTGAGCTACCTACATTTTAATGATACTGATGTTTATGGAAAAACAGTTTTGTTTGTCCTTGGGGGGTTCTTAGGTAACTCAGCCCAAACTCCACAAATGAAACAAAGCCACCACAAATTGGGAAGCAGCTGAATGAAGATGGCCTAGGGAGTTGTGTAATGAGTTGCACCACCGCAGACCTCAGGGCACAGGGTGGATTATGGGACAGCAGCGTCAGCTCTGGCTGACGGTACCGTGTGACTCGGCCATTTGGGGACTGGCTGACAAAGTTCAGCTAATCATGTGGTGTATTTTTTCATATAATCGTGGACCACAAATAAGTAACCAGCATAGGCCTGGAAATTGTCTGTTTTTGTTGGCCAACGTTTATTTTACAAAGTTACACTTGGCCTTTGTCAGTCGCACTTGTCATTCTTAATAATTACTAGATCTTTGCCTTAAAGTCGCTCTGAAGACCAAAACATCTCTAAATAATTGATTCTTTTATTAGTATGGATGGCAGATGTGAAAGGCAAAACGTTTTAAACTTGTTAGAGCCTGTTTCGCATATAATGCTGATCCCCTTTTGAAATTAATACATAAGCTAATTTCCATTTTCTACTTGGAAGTGTCATATGAGACGGTGGTTTCAGCTGTTCCTTCACTGTGCTATTTAATGCCTACCTACATGCTTATGCTGGTGGTTAGTGTTTTTCCTTTGGAGGATGATTTTTTTTTTTTTTTAATTTGTGAGATGATCAACATGTAGATGTTTGATAGGTATTGTTTCCTGTCACTATTTTGGTTTTATAAACACAACAGAGATCAGAAGGAAGAAAGGGACATAGGAGAAGACAACGAGGAAGAAGATCCTAAGTGTAGTCGGAAGAAGAAACCAAAATTATCTCTGAAAGCCGACTCCAAGGAGGATGGAGAAGACAGAGATGATGAAATGGTTAGTATCCTGTGCACCCAAAGAGCAGAGGGGTGCTTCTCAAGAGAGTAGCACCCTGGTCAGAGGCGCTGGCCCTGCAGCCAGCTACCTGACATCCAGTGCTGGTTCCGTGACTCTGTGTCTCAGTGTCACTGTCCCCATTTCAAAATGAGAATAATAAATAATAGCAGCCTTCCCTTAACCTGAAGAAGTCAGGTGTGTTGAAATTTGTCACTGGAGAGAGAGGGAGGGGTAATAAGAGCAAAATCTTCAGCTTTGCAGATGAATCTTCGGCTCCTCTCGATGCCAAAATGTGAGTCCCGTTTTGGTAGATTGCAGACGGATCTCCGAGGACTATGAGAGTAGGTAGACAATGGCAGATAAACGTCGGGTACATTAGGGGAAACTAATCCACAGTGTGCCAGTTGAAACATAAATATCTTATCCCTAAAGTATATGTTAATGGCCCCATATGAAATGGGAACTTGGAGGTCTTGGAGCGTTTCCCTTCAGATCAGTGTTGAGCAGCCAGTTATTTGCTGGTCTCTCTCCCAGGAGCCAGACACAGGGATGTATGGCAGCAGGACAACAGGGTCTCCTCTCTTAGGGGACTTAGAATAAATAGGAGATGATGCAGCCTGTGGTAAGTGCTGTGCTGAGAAGTACCGTAGGGCGTGAGGACTGGCTGACTTCTTTACGTGGACGCGTCAGGGAGGCCTCCCGGAGAAGGTGGCACGAACAGTGTGATCTGGGTAAGAAGAAGGAATCAGCTTTGTAAAACTAGGACTGAGGAGTCCCCCTGGGGAAGGGGATGGCTAGCGTCATGTCCCTAAGGTCAGAACACATGTGACATGTTTTGTTTGTGGAAATAAAGACGATCTAGTTGAGCCTTACAGGTTGAGGGAGGGTGGAGTAAGAGGTCCAGGCCATGAAAGGCTTTGTGAGAAACCAGGGCAGCGGGGTTTCATGCTGTTTTGTGGTGACAGGAAGCCCCTGGAAAGTTGAAGGCAAGAGAATGCAGTGGTCCGATTGTATTGTTGGCATGTGAGAGCGAGAATGCGGTCAGGGAAGCCCACAGGTGATTGCAGCAGACTAGGAAAGAGGGCTCTGTAGGGTAGATGTCCCTGTATTCAGAGTCGATGTCGGAGGCAGGGTCATCAGGGTGCGCACGGGAGAGAGAAGAATCCGGGGTAACTTGGGTTTGGGCTTGAACAGTTGACTGGATACAGATGCCATTTATTGAGGATGGGGAGGCACGACCGGAGCACAGAATGTGGCGTCCTTTGGCATCGTCAGTTTGAGACGCTCGTCAGGTACCCACGTGGAGATCCCAGGTGGGCAGTCGGGTGTGTGAGTGTGAGTCAGGAGGAGGTCGGGGGCCGCGGATTGGGGATATCTGGGCAACGGATGATGTTTAAAACCCAAGAGGAGGGATTCAGCAGAGAGGAGAAAGGAACTAGGCTGGGGGAGACAGCAGCCAAGGGACAGAGAAACGAGGCCGGTGGCGTGTGGGGAGAATCCGAACAAAGTGGTCAAGGGGCCCTAGGAGGAAAGTGTTTCGAGAAGGCAGGAGCAGTATCTGTGCTGTTGCAGAGTGTGATTCTTGGAGAAGTTCTTGTTTTGTAATGAGCTTAGGCCAAAAGCAACACAGTTCTCAAATGACCTGTATTCTTACTTTCGTTAAAAGTTATGGAGTGAAATTGAAGAAAGGTACAAAAAATAATAACGCTTTCTGACAGCTCTCCAACTTTTCATTGGTGCCAGTTTTGTGAGCCTTTAAATTCCATAATTTTCCTTTCTTGCTGTAGGAGAACAAACAAGACGGGCGGATCCTGAGGGGTTCACAGAGAGCCCGAAGGAAAAGACGGGGTGACTCGGCTGTACTGAAGCAGGGTGAGTTGATGAAGGAAAGGCTTTACTTGTGACTTTGTGAAGTGGAAAATACCTCACACGGGTAGACGTTTTCGTCTTAATTGCAACGTACGCTAGGGCGGCTAAGGCATTGTTTCGGGGGTTTCTTTCATTAAATTCTGTCAGTAAAAATCAGGGTTTCAAAGAAGTAGACAAGGAAAAAAATGGAAATCAGTAACTTCTGAGTACTGTTGGCGCAAACAGGAAGACATCTGCCTATATTTTTCCATCAAGTAGGTTTTTTTTTTTTTCTACTTTTGCACATTCACTAGAAGCTTTGTTCATTTCCTATGATTCTATGTTTTTAATGTTTCCTCTCAAACCACAACCCCCTGATGTGGAACCTTTTTTGTTTCCTTCATTGTTCCTCAGGCAACACTTTATTTTCCTGACGAGTCCAGTCCTCAGACCCTTGCCTTCGATACTTGCCTGGATGACCTTCCCTCCTTGTTGATCCGGGCGCTCAGGTCTCCTCCAGAGAGGCCTCGGTGTCCTCCGCTGGGTTTTGTCTCGCCGTTCTGACCCATCCCATGTGCCTGCCAACCCCTCACGTTAGGTGTCTGCCGTGCGTGCGGCTGCCCTGCTGACCCATCCCGTCGTGTTGTCCCTGCAAACGGGGCCGTGGAGCCCGTGCGCCTCCTCCCTTCGGGGACGCGTTCCTTGCTTACTCGTCTCTCAGGTTCTCCTCGGAGAGAGCTTCAGCTCTTCCTACCTGCCTCGGGCACACGGCCTCCCTGTCCTGCCCTCGGTTGTTGGGGGGGTGACCTCCTGTTTGACATCACAGAGATGACAGGGGCGAGTCCCTCCCTCTGCCCAGGGCCTCACGGAGGTCCTGACCATCCTCTCCCTTCCGCTTGTCCACCTTCAGGGCCCGGCTCTTCTGGGGCCTTGTTCCTTCCGTCATTTATTTCTCCGCCCCCTTGGATATTCAGCATTCTTCTCTTCCAGAGCTCCATCTTAGCCTGTTCAAATCCCATTCCCCTCATTTCGCCCATCAAGCTGTTACGCTCTTCCTTTCATGTCTGTTGTTTGTTAAATTAACCCAAAATAAAATCGATCCTGGCTGACTGCATGTCTTTATCACTTACATGTTCTTTTTCTGCTCAAAATCTGGCCCCTGCTAAATTGAGCACCCACTCCGCCCTGCAAATTAGCAGCCGTTCCCTCGGCACCTGGGGCAGTGACCTCTTCTTAGTCCTCCACTGCTTGGTCTCAGGAAACATGTTTTGTTTTCTTGTTTTGTCTTATATATATATTTTTTAAGATTTTGTTTATTTATTTGACAGAGAGCACAAGGAGGGGGAGGGGCAGGCTCACCCCTGAGCAGGGAGCCCGAGCTGGGGCTGGATCCCAGGACCCCAGGTCATGACCTGAGCCCAAGGCAGGTGCTTCACCGACTGAGACACCCAGGCGCCCTCAAGAAGCATTTTTGATCATCTTGTTGCATGGCCCTGTCCTATCTTGTTTCCCGCGTTGTCTCCTTCACTTAGTCAACATTCTGCTGCTGCTCTCTTCTCCCATCCTACCTGGTCATGCACTATAGCTTACGCCTTAGCTTTTGCTTCCTTAGAAGAGAGGCCAGGAAGAGACTGAGCAGTCCCAGCCAGGAAGGACAAGAGGAGCCCGGCATAGTTGTAGTTAGGGAAAGGAGACTCCGCCGGATGCACGTATGACCTCTGAGGTTTGGGAACCCGGTCCTATTAGTCTCACTTGCTTTTCAGGTGTGCCTCCGAAAGGAAAGAAAGCCTGGTGCTGGGCATCCTACCTGGAGGAGGAGAAAGCCGTGGCTGTGCCAGCGAAGCTCTTCAAGGAGGTACGGGCCCTTCTGGAAAGCGTTGTCCCTCGGGGCGAAGGTTCTGGAAATCTGATGTGGAATTAGCATTGCCGTCTCCATTGTTGGTTTAGGAACTGTGACTTGGGATGATTTCTCAGACATACTGTTCTCCATGAGTGTGTCTACGTGGGGGTACGTCCAAGGGCGGCTGACGTGGACGCGTGCTCACCGTCGCCTGGTGCCGCCCGTGTGGGCACACGCCGCCGAGACACACGCTCTTTCCTCTCCACGTTTACTGGGCTTTCTTTCACTCGTTAACTTTAAGAGCAGTGGCTCCACTACTGCCGAGAAGCTCATAGATAAAGAAAAACTGGCATGAAATTTCACGTCCACATTGTGGCTTTGGGAGAAATGAAAAATGAGTTACTGAGCTTTATATGATCTCACGTCAAAAATCTAAAAGCAAGCCACGGTATTACATTAACTGTGATGAAAACACGTTGTCACGAGTGACTTAACATCAGGTACGAGTACAGGGACCAAGGGCCACCCCTGGGCTGGGCCTGGGGTCATTAAGTGCTTCTGTACCAGGACCAGATGGCGTGTAGTTCAGACGTCGTGGGGCATCTGGTCTCGGTTGCAAGGACGCAGCTCTAGCTCTGTTACTGTGATGAGAGCAGCCGCAGACCAGGTGTAATGGGGGGCCGTGGCTATATTCTGGTCAACCTTTAGTTATAAAACAGGGTGTGGGCTACGTTTGACCCATTGGGTGTAGTCAGCTGGACCTTGTTTTAGATTATTTAATCATATTTAATCGTGGGGTGTAACCACGATTAAATGTACAAACAGATATTTGTATTTCAAGGTACCTCTGTGAAATATTTCAGGAAAAATTGTCCAAGTCTATTCATATGTGTATCTTACTTTGCTGTATATGCATTCGCGTAGGCAGTCTAAGAAAATGATGCACAGTGAATGTTGTGATGGTTACATCCACGTTACGGATATTTAATTTAAACGTAATTGTCATTACATACAAACTTCTTCTATATAATTATTTTCTGCAACTTTGATCCTTGGTAGAACAGACTTTTTTTATTTTTTGCATTAAAGAAAAGTTTAAATACAGCAAATTCCTCAAATCCGTGACACAGGCATGTAGTTCACACCGTAGAGGGACCAGAAGAATGGGAGGGATGTCCCTCAGACCCCTGCCCCCGCCCCGCCCCCCCCCCCCCCCCCACATCCCACATTCGCCTCTCCCAGTAGTAAGTGCCTACTGTCACCAGTTCTCCTCCTGGAAACCCATACGTGCAGATAAGCCTAGACGTTCACAGATCCTGTCCTACCCGACTTCAGCCAGAGGGGTAACAGGTCACACACACTTCGCTTTTTTTATTTTTTTATTTATTATTATTTTTTTTTAAGCTTAGTTTGGAAATGATTCCATCTCAGTCCACGGTTCCCTTCATCGTCCTTTTGTATTAATTCACGACACATCTTTGGTCTCTTCTGTAACAAGTGAAGCTGCTCCCCGTAGGCTGACAGGTGTGTGTTCATATGTGACACACGTATGACACACACACACACACACACAAGTGTTCTGGCAAGTGACCCGGGAGGCCTGTCGTCTTGCACACGATGTGGGCACCTGTGTTTGATAATGTCCTAGAAGTAGAATTACGGAGACAAACAGGACGGATTTCCCGTCACCTGGAATTCCGGTTCATCTTGTTCCCCCGGCATGGGTGCCCCTCAGCCATAATCAAGACCCTGTGCTTCACCGTCCTGATGTCTGCATCTTCTCCCTGCTCTCAAGCTTGCCCCCTCCACTCCACCTGCCTCATCATCTTGAATTAAAAACTTGAGGTCTTCTGAGTACTTACTTTAACTCTGCGAAGGCTCTTTTATATGTAAGGTGGTGGGGCATCTGTAAGAAAGCACAGAATTATTAGATAGATTTGGAGAAAGACCTCAGTGCACACCTGCTAACATCCCACCAACTCACCCAGAGCATCGTTCCCTGCTTTGAGGGTGACACTGAACCGCCGTTAACAATAGCGTAACAGATAAACGAGCAGCTTGGACATCACTGCAGGTCTGTCTCGAGCCAGACTTCTTTGGACTCTTGCATTTATTCGTAAAGATCGATGTGACTTTTAAACCATCGTCTGTAATATTTTTGTGTTTTTTTTTTTAAAGATTTTATTTATTCGTAGAGATGCAGAGAGAGAGGGAGAGAGAGAGAGAGGCAGAGACACAGGCAGAGGGAGAAGCAGGCTCCACGCAGAGAGCCTGACGCGGGACTCGATCCAGGGTCTCCAGATCACGTCCCAGGCTGCAGGCGACGCTAAACCGCTGCGCCACCGGGGCTGCCCATATTTTTGTGTTTTAAGAAAGAAAATTGTATTTCAGTTGACGACCACATACGGTTGATATTCTCAAAATGAAAAGCAAAACAAAACAAAAACCAGGATGCGCTGTTTGTACTGATGTTGCGAGGTCGCTAGAGGCTGTGCCATCTGCTCGTGATGAACGTGTGTCCCGGGGGCCCCCAGAGCCTTGCCCACACTGTGTTGATCAGACTTTTTGATCTTTATGAGCCTGATTAGGTGAAATAACATGTTAGCATGATTTTACGTCAGATGACTCCCATGGGTGAACTTGAGCATCTTTTCAGATGTGTAAAGGCATTTCCTTTTCTGTAACCCGCTCATAGTCTTCGTTCATTTTCCGTTGGATTACCTGGTGGTCCTTTCCTTTTGGATTTTTAAGGATTATGCGTGTATTCGGTTAGTCTTTACTTAAGACTCATAGTCTTTACTTAATTGCTCACATTGTAACTGGGCCTCAGGATCAAATACTAACACTGCCGTCCTTCTGCCTTTCAGTATCAGTCCTTTCCGTATAACAAAAATGGGTTTAAAGTTGGCATGAAATTGGAAGGTGTGGATCCGGAGCATCAGTCTGTATACTGCGTCCTCACCGTGGCCGAGGTAAGCTTTGCCTTGTCTTTATCCTTGCAACAGGGTGATGATGATGGGGTGTTAACAACGGGAAAAGGTCCCATCGGTTGAGTGCTTACCTCATACCAGGCATCATACCTACTGTTGAGTGCTTACCTCATACCAGGCATCATACCTACTGTTGAGTGCTTACCTCATACCAGGCATCATACCTACTGAATACTGTATGTATTCATACATACAGCGCACTGAATCTTTGTAGGAATCCTATGCAGGCCGTGCTTTTTCCTTCCTGTTCTATAGATAAAGGAGCTGAGGCTCAGAGAGCTTAAGTGATGAGTACAAGGTCACACAGCTCCCAAGTGGTCGAACCTCGATTTGAACCCCAGGTCCTTCTGACTCCATAGCTTTGGTCATGCTGTGGGGCTCCTTAATAGAAAAAAACAGACCAACAGATATTTGTGCATTTTTTTTTTAGTATTTCAAGGTACCTCTGTGAAATATTTCAGGAAAAATTGTCCAAGTCTATTCATATGTGTATCTTAATCTCGTTTGTTATTGAGAGCATTTCTTAGAATTCTTTTTTTTTTTTTTTTTTTTTTCCTCCTGTGCTGGCCTCCGCCTTCCTCCCTCTCTGGAGTCAGGGATCCGTGTCTTTTACAAATGGGATCGAGACTTGCATCAGGCTCTGCACTCAGGGTGGGGTCCGCTTGAGAGTCTCCCTCTCCCTCGCCCCTTCCCCTGCTCTGTCTCTTTCTCTAAAACAAAATAAATTAAAAAAATCTTTAAAAATTCCCCCCAGAAGCATAAGATGATCCCTTGTGCACTAGTTTCAGTTACCCTGGTCATCTTTCAGTGACTTAGTCCATAAGAAGCTTGGCTCCCATGGAACGCGGAAGCATCTGGTGTGTTCCACCTCTTGTTTTTTTTTTTTTTTTTTTTCCACCTCTTGGTTTTGAAGATTTTAGTTCGTCTAGCTTTTTTATTGTAACAGTAATGTTTGCTCACCACGAAAACCTCAACCTGTATAAGAGTATATGTTAGAGTCTCTTCTCCCTCTCCCTCTTCCTCTGCCTTTCAGCTTGTGCTCTCACTCAACTCCTTTTTACATGTAGATGGAATAATACACAATTTATGGAGCTTTGATGAGAGTATATCTTATATTTTATGTGCATATTTTTAAGCATTGGCTAGTGTTCCATTTTATGAATTTGCTGTAATTCTTGTACTTTGTCTCATATTGATGAACAGTTGAGCGGTCTTTGCTTTCTCATCATTCTCATTATTACAAACAGTGCCCTTGCGAGCATGAGTAAAATTTAAATTTTTGATGCATGCTACTACTCGTTGCCAGAAAGTTCACCAGTTGTTCTGTTCTTACCAAGGGTAAGGGGGCATTTGCTTGCCTAAGCCTGGGAGACAGTCTTTATTTACTTTTCCTTTACTTCCCTCTCTTTTTTCCCACCTTTTCTCTCTCTTTCTTTCTGTTCTTTTTTTTCTTTTTCTTTTTTCTTTTTGCAATGGGAAGAGACTGGAGAATGCCGTCTGAGAAAGCAGCTAGGGAGTGGAGGATTGGAAGGCTCAGAGAGCAGATAACGGATGTGGAGGGCTGGGGGAAGATGGGATCTGGGGTGTGAGCGGGCAGGTGTCCTCTTGGCCGCCAGCAGGGTGGAGGGGAAGGTGGGGGCCTGTCGGGGCAGATGTTCAGGGAGCTACGTGGCTGCAGAAGGTAAATCCCCGAGAGTGAGGACAGAGGTGCGGGGCTGGCGGCCGAAGGAGAGGGAGGAGGCTTGGAGGCTGTTGTGAAGGCAGGAGTGGGAAGCAGGCAGGGCCTTCTGGAAGGATTGCTGCAGGATGGGAGGAGCCCCTAGAGGCGCTCGTGCTCACCCTGCACCGCCGTGGTGTCCTGCGAACAGCAGATCCTGACCTTGGCTCTACGGACGGACGGACCGGGCTAGGCTCCCGGGAGCTCGGGCTCATTTCTGTCTGCCGCCTGGTCCAGCTCCCTGTGCTCCAGCACCCTAACACCCTGTGCTCCAGCACCCTAACACCCTATGCTCCAGCTAGCTCCCCGTCCTCCAGTGCCCCATGCTCCAGCACCCCACGCTCCAGCTCCCTGTGCTCCAGTGTCCCATGCTCCAGCTCCCTGTGCTCCATTGTGCCCCATTCCCAGCACCCCATGCTCCAGCTCCCTGTGCTCCAATGTCCCATGCTCCAGCTCCCTGTGCTCTAGCACCCTATCACCCCGTGCTCCAGCTCCCCATGCTCCAGCACCTCGTACTCCAGCTCCCTGTGCTCCAGCACCCCATGGTCCAGTGCTCCAGTGCCCCAGCACCCTAACACCCAGGGCTCCAGCTCCCCGTGCTCCAGCACCCTAACACCCAGGGCTCCAGCTCCCCGTGCTCCAGCACCCTAACACCCAGGGCTCCAGCTCCCCGTGCTCCAGCTCCCTAGCACCCAGGGCTACAGCGCCCTGCTTGGAGATCATGTTAATTAGCAAGATCACCGACAGCACAAGCATGAGAAATGTAGCCGTAAGGAGACCGTGCGAAGGACGGGTGGCTCGTGGGAGGAGATGGGCCACAGGAAGGCGGAGCATTGCTGTCCTCCACCTCGTCCTCCACCTCGGCTGGGACGCACACGTGGGCCGCTCCGTCTTCCGCCCTCAGTACCTGCCTCCCTTCCCGAACACCATCAGTCCTCTTCTTGGGCTCCAAGTAAATTCCATCAAGTGGGTGGGTTTGCAAGCAGGGAGTCATGCACAATGAGGGCTAACCGTGTGTCGTCCCTCCCGTCAGTGACTGTCCCCAGAGCAGGGCAGGCGAGGCGAGGCCGGTGGCCAGGATACCGGGGCTTCGTCGGGTGTGAGCTCTAGGAGGGATGCGAGGGCAGCCAGGGAATAGGCCCCTTTGGCCGCCTCTCCCCGGGGTCCCTGCTGAGCTCCGCCTGTGAGGCCCTGGGGGCTCCACGCAGGTGGAGGTGCGCTGGGGGCTGCCCACAGTCCCCTTCCCGGGCCCCCCCCTCTGCTTGGCCTCGGTCTCCCGAGGGCTCTGTCGGCCTCCACACGGCACCCGTCATGATGTGCTCACGGGGGAGATGCGACCTCGGCACGTGCTGTGCCCAGCGCACCCCGCCGCCCGCCAGGGATCCTGGTTAGGGTTTCCGCGTGGGTTCCCGGGCCATCATTCACTGCGAATTTACATTTGTGTAAGTGTGTGCGCACGTGTGTATGAATACACCTGCTGTACGTTGGCAAATTTAATTTAAATTAAAACAAAACAAAAGGATTTCCCATGGAACTCCACCTCAAAACTTGTGCCCTACACGAAGGTGCCTTGCTGTCCTCGGGTAGCAGATGCGTGTAAAATGCCGTGGCTTCCAAGGGGGAATCATGCACGTGCTCACGGGCACATCACACCCTGTCAGTGCGACTGTGATGCCTGCGTGGGTCACACGGACGCTTGGACACGTAATATTAGTCATAAATGGACCCACCCCATAGTTGTGCCGCTTAAAGGTCAACCGTGGGCTTCAGAGGACGTGCCGTGGCGGTGGGTCACAGCTGCCGGGGTCTCCGGGGGGCGTCCACCGCCGGGCTCGGGGCTCGGGACCCGGCTGCCGCCCCAGCTTCTGTAGGACGGGCGCCCCTGGGGTGTCTGCAGGGTGACGAGTCGTGGGCTTCCCATGCTGGCTGCAGGGGAACCAGGGCCGCAGCTGTCCCTGGGAGCCCAAGGCAGGGAGCCCAGGCCTCTGACCCCATGCACCCCTCGGCTCAGAGCTTCCCGGGAGGAGCGCTCTCAGCAGGTGCACGGCCTCAGCCCCGGGCGAGCGCTACAAGGCGGGTCCCCAGGTGCTCCAGGGACCTGCCCCGGCTCCGTGTGGACCGAGGCGGCAGTTTCCCTCTCCCAAGCCAGCTACCGGCAGACGGGGGACGTTGGCGTGCTGTGTGCGCTGTGTCCTGTGTCCCATGTCCCCGTCTGCGGAGCTGCACGGAGGAGGGGGTGGCGTGTCCTGGCGGGGCCGGCGTTCCGTGTACCCCCACTCGTGCAGCCGCAGGATGGGGAGGATGCACGTCGGGGGCCGTGCTTGCCCCGGTGCCGGGGGCTCCTGCTGCCACTGGGAAGGGTGCAGAGCGCAGCGCAGCGCTTCTCCACACGTCGCTGTTGCCTTTGGGTTGTGTCATTTGGTTCACTCGCTTTTCTGTTGCCGTTAATCACGGTGCCTTGATCACCACAGGCTGCACCACATTGGGTGTTCACGGTTATTTTTGCACTTACATTAATGAATTCCGTTTTATTTTGTGAATCCATTCTGCGCACGGACATTTAGATACTTCGGATTTTTGCTTTTGAGTCCGTCATCTTGCTTTACCTGTTTCAGGTTTGTGGCTACCGGATAAAATTGCACTTTGATGGATACTCTGACTGCTACGACTTCTGGGTAAATGCAGACGCTCTGGACATTCACCCAGTCGGCTGGTGTGAGAAAACCGGCCATAAGCTCCATCCGCCGAAAGGTATTGTCCGCTTTTTTTGTTTCGTATTTTAAATTCTGTAAAAACGTCTTTCCCTATGTGGTGATTTGGAATTTTTAAGAATTCAGACTTTATTATGGTCCAGATAGGTCCACATTCAAGCTTATTCTTTATGAAGAAAAAATATGCTCATTAAAGGAAAGGAACGTAAAATGTAAAATTCTATTTGAGAGAATAAATCATATCCATGTATTTATTTGTACATAAAATAACATTAGATCTTTATTTGATTTTAACTGCAAATTTCAGCCACAGATTTCTTTCACTTCCACACCCAGAGCTGACCCCGAACAACGCAGGGGTGAGGAGCGCCGTCTCCCAGCACGGTCGAAAATCCACATGTGCTTTTCGACTTGCTAAAAACTTAATTATTCATAGCCTGCTGTTGACCAGGAGCCTTACTGGTAACATAAATAGTCAATGAGCACGTGTTTTGTGGGTTACATAAATTATATACTATTATCCCACAATGAGATAAGCTGGAGCAAAGGAAATGTCATTAAAATCACAAGGAAGAGAAGAAATGAGTAAGTGGACCTGTGCCGCGCGAACCCGGTGTTGTACGGGCTCAGATGTATATACCCTGGAAAAACAGATTGGAAGGTTTAGATCTAAACCATTTATACGACGAAGTTTATTTACTGATATTTTGTTACATAGAAAATCTTGAGAAACCATGCACTTGAATGCATGAATTTTAATATTTAGGAGATCGGAAAGGAGAATATAGCATTAAGAGCTGGTTTAGGGGCAGCCTGGGTGGCCCAGCGGTTTAGCACCACCTTCAGCCCAGGGCGTGATCCTGGAGACGCTGGATCGAGTCCCACGTCAGGCTCCCTGCACGGGGCCTGCTTCTCCCTCTGCCTGTGTCTCTGCCTCTCTTTCTCTGTCATGAATAAATAAATAAAATTAAAAAAAAAAAAGAGCTGATTTAGGTGGAGGTTGAGTTGATGGCAATTAGTTTTTCGTTCTGAGTCCTTGATAGCACAGCCTGCCAGTGATTCCTCCGGCTTTGTGTTTACATAAATATCTGAGAATAACTGATAACCATCTTTTCCAGTTCATCCCTAATGTGTTTAACAATATCTTATTTCTTTCCTTTTCAACTGTTACAGTCAGTATTGTTGACTTGATGTCAGAGATCCAGGTGACTACTTTGATATTTTTGGCCTGTCTCAGGGCTCTTGTTTTTTTAATGGACTAGCTAGCCATTTGGTTTTACGTGAAGAATTAAAGGCGGAATGGTATCTTCAGATGGCTGAAGGATTAAACAAAATCACATAGAAAAAAATGAGGGTGACAAAGAAAATATATATTTTAAAGATTTTATTCATTTATTCATGAGAGACAGAGAGAGAGAGAGAGAGGCAGAGACACAGGCAGAGGGAGAAGCAGGCTCCATGCAGGGAGCCCGATGCGGGACTCGATCCCAGGACCCTGGGGTCACGCCTTGGGCTGAAGGCAGGCACTCAACCACAGAACCCCCCAGGCGCCCTGAAAAAGAAAATCTACCAGCCTCTATATAAACTGACCTCTTAGATATGGCGAATTATTAGATGTTCTTTTCATGCTGCCTTCTGGACCTCGATGGAAGTAGGAGAGAGCCCAGGAGCTCTCAGATAGGACAAGATGCTCAATTTCCTTTTTTTATAAAGGAAATGTTGGCTTCAACAACATTAAATGTGAAATTGTGAGCATTAAAGCAAGGACGTTTCCATTATTGTAATTTGCCAACGTGCTTGCTTCATAAATCTTCCATTGTCATTCTTACGGTGACAGGCTAAAGAGATTTTATCTGTTTTATTACTGTTTTCTCCAGCTTCCCACTTGTTCCTACAAGTGAGTCTCCCAAAATAGAACAAATGAAGGGAAAACAAAGGTTTTGGCTCCCCAGCTCACTAGTGTACTGCTGAATAGTTCGGCCTAAAACTCATAGAAATAGTCTGGTAATAGGAAGAAGCAGACCTGAGTATAACAGATATTTACTTCCTCTTATCTTTTCTTTAGATCTGTCGTATTCATTCAGAATTGAAAAATCATGCAATTTGTTGGAAATAAATGCAGCCTGTGTAGAAAAAAAGAATCCATAGTTATGAACTATGAGTTAAAGTGCAGAAAAAAAATCCATAGTTATGAACTATGAGTTAAAGCTTGTTTAAAAAAAATCAATTGTTTGATTTCAGCATGTTGGAGTCATAGCTAAAAGTGGGCGTGGAAAATGACGTGTGAAATATTTTGACATTTTACTGAGTCTGTGTATATGTGCTTATCCAAGGTTATAAGGAAGAAGAATTTAATTGGCAGACCTATCTTAAGACATGCAAAGCTCAAGCTGCTCCCAAGTCATTATTTGAAAATCAGAATATAGTAAGTACATCCAAAATTTTTCCTTTCCAAAGAAGTGACTTTTGAGTGTTTCAGAGGATAAAAGTGATAGCAGGAGACCATCGTAAATTCTATTGGTTTGGTAAATAGAAGATTCTTAATTAAACCTTTAAAGCTAGCTTAAAATCATCACGAATGAATATTCCACAGGCAAACCATGGTTATTGGGTTTAATGGAACGGCACAAGGCAATGTCGTATGAAACCCTCGTGCAACCTACCGTAAAAAGTACATAAAAAATTAAATTGACGGGGATAGTTTATTGTTAGCGCCACTTGTTTAGAGGTCTCATCACATGGGAGTCATGCAGTGTGATGTGCGGAGCCCTGCTTGGGTTTGCATGCTAGGGACGACCATCTACCTCATGCCAGCCTGCGGCTGCACTTGCCACATAACAAGGCAGCGTCTGGCTGTGTATGCATTTCCCACTCCTTCGACTTGTATCCCCACTTTCCCTGCGTGTTTCCTGTTGCTTCTCTACAGAGGCCCAACATGTCCCCCTCTTCTTCCTGGTTCACCTTCTGATCTAACTGAAATCAACAGAGCACAGCAGGTGGAAAGCCAAAATACCATCTTTACGACAGATAAGGCCTCAGTTGGAGTGACATGCATGGCCTCTTATCTGTTGACAGTGAGCTTTTTTGATTTTTAAGATTTTATTTATTTATTCATGAGAGAGAGAGAGAGAGAGGCAGAGACACAGGCAGAGGGAGAAGCAGGCTCCATGCAGTGAGCCCGATATGGGAATTGATCCTGGGACCCTGGGGTCACACCCTGGGCCGAAGGCAGATGCTAAACCCCTGAGCCACCTGGGCACCCTGACAAATGAGCTTCTTGATTGTGAGACCGAGGACTCAGGAAGCCCTTCTGCCCCATCACTGAACCTGGACCGGGGCAGCCCTACAGCCCCACAGGCCCCGGAGGAGCAGAGCACGGACTGCGTACACTGTCGGCTAGCTTCCTCTTCAAAGAGCGTAACCAGTTCTCCTTCCAGGGTCCCTGAGTCCAGTAACGATGAGTGAGAATGTAGAGAGAGACAATAATATTTCGAGAATGGGATTCCCTCCCGTGGAGGTGAATATCAGGAACAGGCAGGAGCTTTCTCAGCCACTCCAGGTACCTTCCATTTGGGAGATGGTCTACACCAGTTGTTTTGAGCGTTGGTCTGATGGCTCAGCATCTCCGGTCAAATGGATCGTAAGCCAGGTTGAGTCAGAGAACCGAAGAGCGGGGTGTGTGGTGTTCGGGTGACTCGTAGGGCTCATGAGCCGGGTCATTATTTCAAAATCTCTTAATTGAGAGGAGAGCTTAATTACCGAAATATGAATACTACGCCGTTAGTGGGTGTTCTCTGTCAAGACCTGCCCAGGAGGGCGATCTGTTGGGTGGAAAATTCAGCGGCCTGCTCCGAGATTCCTAATCCCTGTCTGGTTCTCTGGAGGATAAGTTTGATCAGGGATTTGATTAACTGCCCTGAACTGTCATCCTAAATTCTGTGTGTTGCTAGCTAGCACATGACTTAATCTGGGCCTACGTGTCTGATAGCCAAGAAGCAAGTAAGTTCATCCATTTCTAGAGCCTTCTACTGCAGAATATTCAAATAGTTGTGGTCAGGACCCTGGTAAATAATTTTGGGGACTGCCACGTATCGTCAGGGTGTCTGTGTGGTGTTCACGCCGGCCCCTGCTGTTCCTATAGGACATGCGCTGACGCTTTTAGGTACGCGGCTGTCTACGTTTCTGTGGTGGTGGCTGGATAATTACGGTAGAATGGACTATAGCATGTGCTTTGCTTAAAGTAATTAGAATGGTATTCTGAAAAAAAAAAAAAAAGAATGGTATTCTGTATACTCAAGTCTGGATAGAGGATTTTTTTTTTTTTTTTAAGAAGTCCAGAAATGGCTTGTGTGTTGATGGGCGTGACTGGTATCCCAGGACATTCCTCCAGGTTAGGATGCTTTTTCTCACACAAGATGCGAAGGCACGTTTATATCTTACGGCACCTCAGGCACTACAGCTTCCTGAGCTGCGGTCTTGGGCGCATGTCCTGGATGGCCGGTAGTGTTTGGCTTTCCTTATATTACAAACATTTTTTTTTCTTTTTTTTTGTAATTAGAAACTATTTTGAATGGCTCCCTGTATTTTGCCATTTCTTTTGGTGCTTTGGTGAATAGTATCTGTCGTGGTAGGTGAACATTGCAATAATCTGCAGGCTTTTCGTGTCTGAAGATGACCTACTTTCAGTGGAGCGCTCTTTAGAGAGAGCTTTCCAGAAATGGGAGTGAACTTGTACTGACTCATTCACATTTTTAACTTGATTAAGTGCATATTTTGCCTGAAATAATTTTCATTGTTCAGTCTGCCATCAAGGGCGAGAAAAAACAAAGAGTGGGCTGTGCAGCGGATTAAACTTGCCCACCTCGGATAGTTGTCTAACCATGGTGCCAAAGCACATCCGGAAATCAGTTGAACTCCATGAGGCTCTGGGTGTTTTTGGTCTTGAGGTCCAGGTTTGCAGATGCACATAGTTCCTCAGGAGTTTAGTTCCTTTTTTTTTTTTTTTTTTTTTTTTTACCTTTTTTTTTTCCTTATTGCTGCTCGTTGGAAAGCGACCCTGCTGTAAAACTCATCCATGCTCTTTAAATAATGTGAATGCCGCTGATGGATGCCAGGCCCTCGAGCAGGAGGTGTAGAGAGGGTGTAGAGCTTGCTGTTAAGTGTGTGCTTATCTCTAATTAAATCTGTATGTTTCATAGACAGTGATCCCATCAGGCTTTCGAGTTGGAATGAAGCTTGAAGCTGTAGACAAAAAGAATCCTGCGTTCATCTGTGTTGCTACGGTAACAGATATGGTGGACAATCGTTTCCTGGTACATTTTGACAACTGGGATGAGAGCTATGACTATTGGTGAGACCTTTTCTGTTGCTCTGTTGCTTTTTGTAATGTGTGTATCCAGGTAATAAACCGGGCACGTGGTTCGAAAACAACAATAATGCAGAGCTCGTAGCAAAAAATAACAGTGCTTCGGCCCAGTCTTTCCCACTTCAGACTTTTCACTTGTCACGCATCTCATATGGCACATATTTCTAAATAGTATCCTTTAGTTCAACTTAACGACTTGTATTTTAACTCACTTCCTGCTGTGGAAGTGAGTTGACCGTCCTCCCAACGTATTTCACATGTGAGAACGCAGAGGTGCGCATTTCTTCCCTCCTCCTGGGTCTTGTCTATCGTTCACAGAGAAATTAGCTTAATTTCCCTTCATATTTTTATTCCCAGTACCTAACATAAGCGTTTTTACTTGCCAAATGCGAGTAAATATTAATTGAGGAACACTGTTTTTCATCCTTAGAGTTTGGGGACATAACTGCATCCAGTCGTATGAGCAACCTATTATAAAATATATAACCATGATTATAGTAAAGCCATCGTATTTTGATTAATCAGTGGAAATAATGATTTTGATTCCTAGTTCATGTTTGTTGATCATTACAATTCGGTTTTCAGGTGAAAGGCATTTCTGGAGTGTTCAATTCCTTCCTAGAACAGTGCAATGAGGGCATTTCAGAACATTTATCATGACACGTATCTTGATAAAATCTGGCCAGTGTTACAGTATCAGTTGAATATCAATTTATGTAGGTGTTGCCACATTTCAGGGAAGCTTGTTTCCTGACCTTCCTTTTTAGTATGCATAAATTTAAAAATTCAGTAGAACCATCAGTAATTTCCATTACTCCTTAAATTGGATTCTTCATCACTCATCAGTTTTACTTACGTTGTCTTAAAAAGGAGAGGCATTGGAAGCCATTTGCTATTCATATTTTTTTAAATGCTTTCTATTATACATGTGCTTTTTACAGAATATTTTTTTAAGGGCAGACAAGCAGTTCCATGATTGCACAACACAGAGTCCAGTACTCCTGAATATTTTGGTGTGTTTTTCCTCAGCTTTCTGCAAAGCATAATTTTCCCCATAGGATGTCTTTTCATTCGGTTCGCAGTAAAAATTTTTATTTGAAATATAGACCATTTCAAGCATGTACAAAAGCAGGATAATAGTGACCCGCCTGCAGCCATTATACAGCACCAGTAATTATCAACTCAAAATTCACCTTTTTTCTCTGTATTCCTTCTCCTGAAATCCCAAACCCAGGATCATTTTGAAGCAAATTCCAGATAGCATAGCATTTCGTCTGTATATAATTCAGAATGTATTCTTTAAAGATAGGGATTCTCTCTCTTTAAATACATAATGTTATAAATGCCCTAATGTTACTAACATACTTAAACATTCTTCCCAATTGTCGTAGTTTTGTTTTCTTGTGTCTTTTTTTTAAGATTTTATGGTTTTAAGTCCAAATAAGGTTATGTTTTGTGATTGTTTTGATGTTTGTCTTGATCTCTTTTCATTTATAGATTCCTATTCCTCTCTCTCTTCCCCTTGTAACTTCTACTGAAGTAACCAGGGTGTTTGACCTCTTGAGTCTCCCACAGTCTGGATTCGCTGATTGGATTCTCCTATTGCTTACTGTGTTCATTTGTTCCTCATGTTTCTTATTAATTGGTGATTTTTGTGTCATCCAGCATTATCCATACCTAGTTTGTGTGAGGGAATAGATAAGAAAACATTATTTTTTATTTTTTTAAGAGGTTATTTATTTATTCATGAGAGACACGCAGAGAGAGGCAGAGACACAGGCAGAGGGAGAAGCAGGCTCCATGCAGGGAGCCCGATGCAGGACTCGATCTCAGGACCCCAGGGTCACGACCTAAGCCAGAGGCAGACGCTCAACCACCGAGCCACCCAGGTGCTCTGATAAGAAAACTTTAAATTTAGTAACCGTGTAAATCTGTTTTGAGGTCAAACGTGATTTTCCCCTCCTGTGTTTGATGTGCTGTGATGATGGCAGCACCAGAGTGAGGACTGCATCCCGTCCTCGCTGGCTCAGTCAGAAGAGCCTGTGACTCTATCTCAGCAGGGTCCCAGCTCCATGTTGGATAGAGATATTTTTTTTAAATACTTATTTTTCTTTAAAAGTAAGTGATACTTTATAGCAGTTACTAGAATTTGTTAAAATAGGTGCTTTTTAAAGTTCTGATTCATTTAGGGAGATTTTTACTTTGTAGCTTTTATCTGATTTAAACAAAATTGGTAAATGTTGGCTTGTCAGTTTTGTGGTGTTAGAAGTATTAGAGAGTTTTAAAAGCATAAGTTGTTTATTTGACATAAGATGTGTTTCCTTTAAAAACATTCTTTTGGAAAGAAGTAAAGTCAAGTCTAGAAGACTATCACATTCAATTTTCTTTGATGCCAAATGCCTAGGGAATAGGAAAGATCCTAGGTTCTTTTTTTTAGAAAGAGCAGAGGGGAAAAAAAATCTCTTTTAACGCTGATTTTTGTACTTCTATGAGCACAAACTAATTATTTTTAGGACGGAATGTACTTTGAAGATTTACTTATACTTTTAACTATTGACATGAAATCATATTTTGTTAATTGTCAGAAAAAGTACATGTGTTCTCTTTCTCAATATGCAATTAAGACACATTGAAAATTGCTTAAATGCACTGGAATTTCTCCAGCTCTATTAAATATTATGTTCTTTGATCTTTGAATTTTGGAATGGTTTTTATCTGCACAAATTACTTGTTTAGGTATGTAATTGAGGCTATAAATTAGATTGCTTTCCCAATATAAAATAGTTTGGAAATAAAGTCTTTTTTCCCCGTGGTCTTACTTCTTTTTGCCTTAGTGGGAATTGGAAAATGTGTATGGTTGACCTTTGAACAATGTAGAGGGTAGGGGTCCCCACCTCCAGTGCAGTCACAAATTTGTTAGAAGTTTGGACTCTCCAGAGACTTCACAGCCTACTGTTGATTGGAAGCCTTAGTGATAACATAACCAGTTGACGAACTTGTATATTTTTAATGTTATAAGAATTACATATTGTATTCTTACAATAAAGTAAGCTACAGAAAAGATGTTATTAAGAAAACCATAGGGACACCTGGGTGGCTCAGCAGTTTGGCGCCTGCCTTCAGCCCAGGGTGTGATCCTGGAGACCTGGGATCGAATCCCGCATCGGGCTCCCTGCATGGAGCCTGCTTCTCCTTCTCTGCCTCTCTCTCTTTGTATGTCTCACGAATAAAGAAATAAATAAAAATCTTAAAAAAAAAACCATAAGGAAGAGAAAACACATTTATCGTATTGGAAAAAATCCACATACTAGTGGACCCAGTTCAGACATGTATTATTCAAGGGGTCATCTGCGTAAATCCGTGTACGTTTGTGGCGGTACAAACACAATAAAACATTTCTTCCTAACAAAGAGGAGAACTAAAATTTATGCAGAATTGAAATAGGTTTTTAGGAAAGGAAAATAGTACCTATTAGAATGGAATTTGCTTTACCTCTGCGTTTCCTATGTGCTTTTTATTATGCTGGTAATTGCTAGCTGCTTAATTCTGCCCCCTTGACAGTCATTAGACTTATTAATAATCCTAAATAGCCCCAAACAGTAGAACAGGAAAGGACTTGGAAGATGGGGAAGGACGCCAACGAGGTGGAGGTGGTGTTGTCCTTCAGAAAAGTGTGCGTCCAAGGTGTGCGTCCACGGTGTGTGTCTGACATGTGCATCCAAGGTGTGCATCTGCCATGTGCATCCAAGGTGTGTGTCCGACATGTGCATCTGTGGTGTGCGTCCGAGTTGTGCATCCAAAGTATGCATGCGAGGTTTGCATCCAACGTGTGTATCCAAGGTGTGTGTCTGATGTGTGAGTCTAACGTGCACATCTGATGTGTGCATCCAAGATGTGCATCCGATGTGTGGATCCGACGTGTGCATCCAATGTGTGCATCCGATGTGCACATCCAAAGTGTGTGTCTGATGTGTGCATCCAACGTGTGCATCCAAGGCGTGTCTGACGTGTGAATGTGGTGTGCGTCCAAGGTATGCATCCAAAGTATGCATCCGAGGTGTGTGTCTGACATGTGTATCCAAGGTGTGCGTCTGATGTGTGCATCTAACATGCGCATCTGATGTGTGCATCCAAGGTGTGCATCCGACACGTGTGTCAGAGATGTGCGTCTGACATGTGCGTCCAATGTGTGCATCCAACGTGTGCATCTGAGGTGTGCATCCGACGTGTACATCTGAGGTGTGTGTCTGAAGTGTGTGTACAAAATATGCATCCAAGGTGTGCATCCCAGGTGTGTGTCCAAGGTGTGCGTCCGACATGTGCATCCAAAGTGTGTGCCCAATGTGTGCACCTGAGGTGTGCATCCAGAGTATGCATCTGAGGTTTGCATCTGACTTGTGTGTCCCAGGTGTGCGTCCCAGGTGTGTGTCCGACATGTGCATCTGAGCCCTGTGCGTCCAAGCATCCCCGTCCTCCCCCCGGGGGACCAAGGAATCTGCCTGTTACACAGGGTCGTTTGCCCGCAATCTCATCTCCTGGGAACTGCAGCCATGGACGGCTGTCACCGGGTGGCTGCAGCGTCAGTGGCTCAGGGTTTTGTCTGGTGTCCCAGGTCTATGCAGGCGAGAAGCACCGAGCTGTGAACTGAACAGACCGGGCTAGGGCCTCTAGCTCTAGGTGTACTTGGTGGCGGTGGCGTCATGTCATGTTCATAAATTCAGAGTAGTTGTCACATTCTGTGTTTCTCCAAAGTGACGCTGGAAAGTTGGCAGCGTCCCGCCAGTATCTGAGAACAGAGTCAAGGGGACAGGTCGGTCACTGACTGGGAAGCGTGGGTGGTGGTGCTTACGTTCGCAGAGGTGGGGGGACCCACTGGCCCACGCCTGGCCCCGAGGCTGGGGATCCGAGGTGGAGAGGAGCTGGAGGCTGCCTGAGGCCACGTGCTCGGTGACTAGAACCAGGCCCGCTGCCTGGGGCCCGGCAGGGAGGGACGAGGGCTCCTGGCGACTTGCTGGCGGGCGTGGGCTTTGAGCTGGAGCGGGACGGGGGACTCAGTGCTTGGAGCGCGTGTGGTCGGCGGGGGGCGGCGCACCTGCCCAGGGAGGGCGGGAGGGGCCTGCACCACTCTGAGCCCTCGCTGCCCGGTAGCAGGAGGACGTACAGGAGCACGTGGGTCACTGGGCACGGGTGGGGGGGGTTTACAGTGAGCGTGAGGAGCTGTGCGGCAGGTGGTGGCCAGCCTGGGAGGCCTCCAGGCCGGGAGGGGGTCTGCAGGTGCCCGAGGGCTCAGGCGAGGGCTCAGGCATGGGCTCAGGCGAGGGCTCGGGTGAGGGCTCGGGCGTGAGCTCGGGCGAGGGCACCGCCAGCCCAGCAGGTTTCCCAAGCGGGGTTTTCAGGCCGGGGCGGTGAGGTGACCTGACGGGCACCTGGCCCTGGCGCTGGAGCTAACCTGGGGGCAGCCCCGGGACATGGAGACAGTCCGGGACGGCGCTTGACAGCGGCTGCTGTGGGGAACAGGGTTGGGAGGAGTCACGGAGGAGCATGAGCCCCGGCCCGGCCTCTTGAGGCTTGGGGTTCAGCGGCGAGGCCCCCATAACAGCTCCTAAGGGGGCGGCGTGGGGAGGTGGGTGGGCTGCATGGCACGTGGTGCGAGGGCCTCGGGGGCCGGGAGCATCGGTGCCGGAGGGGAGACCCAAGGTCAGCGCTGGGCGAGCTCCTGGGAATGCGGCTCACGCCCCAGGTCCCGCCCAGGTCCTCGCTGCCGCCTGTGCCCCTCGGGAGGGCCGGCTGGGGAGGGCCGGCTGGGCCCGGCTGGGACTTGAGCAAACTGGCACCCCTTTCCCGTCATGGGAAGGCCCAGGGAAATCGACCTCGCTCCCTAAAACAGGTATCTTAGCATCGCTCACCTTCTCCCTTACAAACGTGGGTTTTCCGCGAGTGGTTTCTCCCGTCCGTCCCCGCCCCTCGGTCTACCAGTCTGGGTCTCAGTGGATCCTAGTGGCCTTCGTGGATAATCTGTGCTCACCAGGGCAACGCACCTTTTTTTTTAAGATTTATTTATTTGAGAGCGAGAAAAAGCATATGCACGTGACGGATATGCATGGACGGAGGGAAGGGAGGGGGGAGAGGGGCCCCCCAGAGACTCCCCCCGAGACTCCCCGCTGAGCACAGACTAGACGTGGCCTCGGCCTCGCGACCCCGAGATCGTGACTTGAGCCAAAATCAAGCGTCGGATGCTTAAAACCGACAGAGCCCCCCTCTCCCCCCCCCACCCCCGGCGCCCCCGTGATGGACTTGAACAGAAAAAAAAAATGTTTGGCTGGGACTTCCCGGATGACTCGTGTGAAAACCCAGACGAAGGGACGGTGATCAGCAGCTTAGGAACTTCCGCGGCCGTTGGTTCAGTCGTTCTGTCCCTCTCTGCTTACATTTCTGCTTTTGGACACTAGATGGGACTAAGAGATGAGCTGTTGGCAGGAGCAGCCGCTGGAGGAGTTTCACAGGCTGCAGCCTCCTTCCGCACGAGGTGCCATGGCTGTGGGGTCGGGGTTGGTGCGACCCGTGGAGCGGGGCTCTTTGTCGTCTCCGCTGGGGCAGCCGCCTGTTGACTGGCAGAGGCGACGCCGGCCAGCACGCAGGACGCTGGCACCTTACGGGAGAGTCTGGTGGTAACGGGAGCAGCAGCCAAGACCCGCCGCGGTGTCTCCCTTGGTTGCAATCTGTAGAGAAACGCAGTGAAATCAGAGAATTAGCGACGTCCCTGTCCCTGGGTCACCGCGGGCCTGGCAGGTGACCGCAGAGACTGCTGGCGCCAGGTCCAGCCGGGAGGGGAGGTGCTCGGCGGGCGTCACATGTGTTTTCTTTTATCACTAATGGGCTACGTGAGCGAACGTCTCTCCCTAAAATAAAAGAACGTCCCTGAAATAGAGGCGGCGCGGCCGGTCACCCCCGCACGGCCTGGCTGTCTAGGGGACGGTCGCAGGCAGCCAGCCGGCTCTGCGCCTTGCTTGGCGCCTGGGATGAGCGTGCCTGCCCTGGCCCTATGCCCGTTCCTGGCCCTGACCCCATCCCGGGCCCCAGGCCTGGCCCTGTCTCTGGCCCCGGCCCTGTCCTTGGCCCCGGCCCCGTCCCCGTCCCTGTCCCTGTCCCCATCCCTGGCCCCGGCCCCGGCCTGGCCCCCGTCCCTGTCCCTGTCCTCAGCCCTGGCCTCGGCCCCGGCCCCATCTCTGGCCCTGGCCTGGTCCCGGCCTGTCCCTGTCCCCGTCCCCAGCCCCGGCCCTGGCCCCAGCCCCATCCCTGTCCCTGTCCCTCTCCGACAGCACTCTGGGCTCCATCCTCAACATCCTCCTGTTTCTCGGTCTGCCTCCATTTCCCCCTTTGTTTCTCTTGAATTCCACCCGTAAGTGAAGTCACGTGGTCTCTGCCTTTCCCAGACTGGTTTACTCTGCCTGGCGAGGTGCCTTCCGGGTCAGGCCGTGCTGTGACAGGCCGGGCTCACCCCTCACGGCTGGGTGTGTCTGGCCGCGCCACCTTCCCTGCTGGGTCTGCAGCGGCGGCCGCGGCGGGTGCTGTGATGAGCAGGGGTGCGGGGTGCCATATGAACCGGTGTTTGCACCTTTTGAGTCATCACCCGCCGGCAGGCTTGCTGGATCGCGTGCCATTTCTGATTTTGTGGTTTTGGGGGACCTCCATGCTGTTTTGCACAGGGGCCGCTGCAGTTTGCATTCCCTCAACAGAATGCATTTTATGGAATCGTGTATTAAAATGACCTTTATGAGGGCACCTGGAGGGCTCAGCGAGTGAGCACCTGCCTTGGGCTCAGAGCGAGACCCCGGGGTCCCGGGATCGAGTCCTGCGTCGGGCTCCCTGCATGGATCCTGCTTCTCCCTCTTCCTGGGTCTCTGCCTCTCTCTCTCTTTCTGTGTCTCATGCATAAATAAATAAAAATCTTAAAAAAAAAAAGAAATAAAATAGCTTTTATGAAGTTACGTCATTGTAAGAAATGTACACGTTTTCCTTTCCCATTTCTAAAACAATGACACACGCACGTATGCGTGAAACTGATACGTAGATTAAGAGAAATAAAAGTGTGGGGCAGGAGATAGCAAGTGAATAAAGCAACAGAAAGGAAGGAGCGTTCAACTGTAAATTTAAAGGTATTTTTCACTGAAATAACCCTGAGAAAAAGCAACGTGAAGTCGGACCTGTGTCAGCTCCCCTTGACGCCGTCCAGGGCTACTGATCTGAAAGTTGGTTTGAAAAGACGCGACCGTGTGCTGACCTCCTTCACGTGGAGCATTTTTTAGAAAGTTCTTTGCCGTTCACTAGTCGTAAGATGCTCTGACCACAGTTTTCCGCCCCCGGGGGGTGGGTGGGCTGTGTTGAGGTGCCCTGACCTTTCAGGACGACCCACTGGGTGTGGCTCTGTGGGGTCCTTAGAGCGACAGTCCCCAGCTGTGTTCCCCGAAGGTGAACTCTTAATGGTTAAATATCCTCAGGGAAAGCGAGGTTGCCTAATTTAAGGCTTGTCTGTTTATAATATAACCTGACAGTCATGAATATGCTAATGATGCATTAGATATTTTGACCATTTGGCCCTGATTTTTTTTAAAATGTTTTTTATTAAAATTTTTTTTTAATTTATTTATGATAGTCACACGCACAGAGAGAGACTGAGAGAGAGAGAGAGAGAGAGAGAGAGGCAGAGACACAGGCAGAGGGAGAAGCAGGCTCCATGCACCGGGAGCCCGACGTGGGATTCGATCCTGGGTCTCCAGGATCGCGCCCTGGGCCAAAGGCAGGCGCTAAACTGCTGCGCCACCCAGGGATCCCCTGATTTTTTTTTTTTAACATTTTATTTTTTTATTCATGAGAGACACAGAGAGAGGTAGAGACACAGGCAGAGGGAGAAGCAGGCTCCATGCAGGGAGCCCGATGTGGGACACGATCCCGGGACCCGGGGGTCACGACCTGGGCCAAAGGCAGCGCTAAACCCATGAGCCACCTGGGCGGCCCCTGATTTTTTTTTTTAAGCTCCATCGTACCCTTTGACTTTTGGGAACGCCAATGGGACCTGATCCACCAGTTTTGTTTTTTTGTTTTTAACAGATTTTCATTGTGCCGTGTCTCTAGTGTCCTAGATGCCGGGACACGTGTCTCGCGCCGTAACTGCTGCCTCCGAACGGTGTCCTCCACTGCCTTGTACTGTGCCCCCGGCCACGCCGCAGCCCCGGTTGGACTCCGTGTGCGCCTCCGGCCTGTGCCCGGCCGGCTGCGTGGGCCCCGGGATGGCACCGCGTGCCTTGGCGGGCCTCCCCACCCGGACTGCCTCCTCACGGGCCCGCCCGGCGCCCAGAGCCGCCCCTGTCTGCCCTCACCCCTGCCCGGGCCTCCGTCTCCACTGGCAGGCTTCTTCCCTGGTCCTCGAGGAGAAAGACCGAGGCAGCAGAGCGTCCGTGCGCTCGCAGAGGCCTGCCCGCTGGGGTGCGGGGTCCCGGCCCGGCCCGCTCCTGAGCGGCTTCTGTCCCCGCGTGAGCAGGCCATCCTGCGGGGCTGGGTTCCTGCTGTCCGTGTCCAAGCACTGGGAGAAGGGGCCTCGGGGCTCTCTGCCGGCCCCTGTAGCCCTGGCCCTAGAACGCCCTGCCCGTGGTGCTGCTCTGGCTCAGCATGGGTGTCCTGGGTAAATGAAGTCAGACTTCCCATCGTTTAAAAGCGTTTTATCTTAAAACAATGCTAAACTTGAAAAATGGTGCAGAGGAGGGTGCCCGGCCGGCTCAGCCAGTACAGAGTGCGACTCCTGGTCTCACAGCTGTGACTTTGAACCTCGCACAGGGCCGGGGCGGGGTGGGGAGGAGCTAGAGTTTACTTAAAACTTTATGTATGTATTTATTTATTTATTTATTTATTAAAGATTTTATTTATTCATAGAGACACAGAGAGAGGCAGAGACACAGACAGAGGGAGAAGCAGGCTCCATGCAGGGAGCCCGATGGGGACTCGATCCCCAGACCCCCAGGTCACGGCCTGGGCTGAAGGCGGCGCTAACCGCTGAGCCACCGGGCTGCCCGCTTTGGTTTCCTCTTAAACCAACTCCTTAAGCGTGTCTCCTCTACCGGCCGGCTCTGTGCGCGGTCCCCGTGTTTTTCTCTCAAACCCGCCGTATTCCGGGGGCCCTGGGCTGGCCCTGGGCTGGCCCCGCATGAGCGTCCGATTCTTGCTTTCAGCTCAGGTCGTGACCTCGGGATCATGGGATGGGAGCCCTGGGTGTGCAGTCTCCTTGCGTTTCTCCCCCTCCCTGTGCCTCCCCACCCCACCTAAAATAAATAAGCGAATGTATGTCTGTTTGTTAAAAAACCAAACAACACCCCACCCTATTCCGGCTTCTTCCCTTCTCCGTCTCTGGCTCCAGCCCCGTGGGAATGCCCACGACTTTTGCATTGGTCCATCCCGGGATCAGGTCTCATTTCTTCTCTTCTCGGATCCAGCGTCCGCGTTGATTTCTTCCTTCTTTCTTTCCTTCCCTTATTTTCTAGACATCGCGTCTTGGACTTCGTTGCCTCCTCCCTCCCCTGCTGTCTCTGCTCATTCTCTGGATGGCCTCACCCCTGCTCACGACTTTAAATATCGTCCCACATGCTCCTGACTCCCACATGTGTGCTTTTTCCCTTGCTCTTGTCTCCGAGCTCCAGATTTTTTATGCTCGTGATCTCTGACTTGTTGACCTGCTGGTCAAACCCGTGTTGAGAGCCAGACTCTTCACCATGCGCAACGCGAGAGACGGCGTCGGCGGCCTGCCCACCTCAGGACGAGGTCCCGCTTCCTCCCAGCGGCCCAGGGCTGGGGACGTCCTTGGCTTCTTCACACCCCTCACCTTCTGCAGCAGATCCACCTGTTGCTTCTTCCTTTAAAACCTAGACCTGAAAACACGATCACTTCTTACCATCTTTTCCACCAACACTTCGGCCCGGGTCACCACCATCAACTCTGGCGAAAGCCTCCTAACAGCCTCATCTCGTCTCCAGTGTGGTTAATTGTCTGCAAAGCGGTCGGAACAATGACTTCAAAACAGATCAGATTCTGCTGCTCTTCTGCCTAAAAACCCCCTGCGTGACGTTCTAGTAAATGTTACTTTATTCTGAGCAAAATCCCAAGACCTCCCTATGCCCGAAGGCCCTTCCTGGTGTTACTCCCTTGGCCGTAGGCCTGCTCCCGACAGCCATGAGACGCCCATCTCGTGGCCTTCCTATCTGTTGTTCCCTCTGCATGGAATGGGCTTTTCTTTTTTTTTAAATGTATCTGAGTGGCTCGGTTCTCTTCCTTCACTTTCTTTAGCCGTCCCCTTATCTGAGAGGCCACCTTGCCTTTCCACTTTTGCTCCCTGCTTCTTCCTTCCACTACCTGTCTGCATCCTGTTGGGCCCCCAGACTGCGTATTTTGTTGACTTCCCGTCTCTCCCGTGTATATCGCGGACCCCACAGAAGCGGGGGCTTTGTGCATGTCGTACGTGCTGCTGCATCCTCGTCCTCGGCATCTGTGCCAGTGCCTGGTGTGCCGTAGGCGCTGTGTTTGCATGAGGGAAGGAGCAAACGAATGAATGAAGTGCGTTGCCTGTGAAGATGAGAGATACATAGATCGAGTTTGATTAGGAGCAAGAAATCAGATGCCACATAGGCAGAGTGATCGAAGGTCTTGTGGAAATATGTGCTTGGCCGAAGCAAAGGCGACAGGGAGGAGACGAAAGGGGGGGACAGACGGGTGATGGAGCTTCCAGCCCCTTGCAGGTCTGCCCTTAGACATGCGGAGATAATTTCGGCTTGTTCGTGATGATGACTATTTATGCGCATATTTATTTGTATTTCAGAATTTATCCCGATAATTAACGGTTTTGTGATTTACATGCCCTACAGGTGTGAAGCTTCAAGTCCGCACATCCACCCCGTCGGCTGGTGTAAGGAGCACAGGAGAACACTCATTACGCCGCCAGGTTTGTGCGCATTTTGTGCCTCGTAACCTTCTTCACATACATCAGGAGTCCACGAACCCTTTCTGCCCGGGGCCAGAGAGTTCATATTTTCGGCGTGGGAGTCCGTGCACTCTCTGGCACACCTACTCAGTTCGGTAGCACGAGGGCAGCCCCGAGTGCACGTGGTTGTGCTGGGGTAAGGCTTCATGTGCAAAGCCTGCAGGCCGGGGTCTGCTGCCTCTGATGCCCCTGGAAGTCTACGCAGTGGCTGAGTCCCTGACAGAGTATCAGGGGTTGTCTTCTTTGGAAAATAAGTTCATTCTTATTTGTATGTATTTATCTATTTATTTATTTCAAAGGTTTCATTTGAGATAAAGAGAGTGCACACGTGTGTGAGCGTAGGGTGGGAGGGAGGAGCAGACGCTCCGAGGGGCAGGGAGCCCGACACGGGGCTGGACCCAGGACCCCAGGATCATGACCTGAACCCAAGGCAGACGCTTCGCCGACTGAGCCCCCCCAGGCGCCCCAAAAAGTTCTTTTTCCAAACATCTTCTATTTCTCAAGTTGAAATTCATTTCTAGACCTTATGTGAATAGGTGAATAGGCATTTAAATTTATCGTCTGGCAGAAGGGCGCTGTCTGAAGCTTTAATGAATAAGGGGAATGGCCTCGGGGGCAGCGTTTGCGGATGGAGCCTTGACCCCATGTGTGAGTCGATTCTGACGAAGGCACAGTGTTCACGGTTAAGGGGGATCTTGAGGCTGCAGGTATGTTCCCTTCGTGACCTGGATGGGAGCTCACATACTCACTCTCCCGTTTTCTTTCGGGTTGTTGGTTCCAAAATAGACCTTGCACATCTGCTGGTAGGACCGCTTCTCTGTGCTCTGCAGGTTCGGCTGCCTCGCCGTCTGCCCCATTCCCATGGGCCCTTCTCAGCTCCCTCCCTCGCTCCCTGGCAGGGAACAGTGTGACTGCTGGTAAATGACGGTCGTATGTCACGTTGAGTGTATCTCCATGTGCATCAGCCTCCTGAAGGCACCGTGGCTGCCACCTGGCCGAGAAGGCAGGGTCATCAGCTGATGCGGAACATCCCTGCACTGCAGGTGGTCACTCACGGGGACTTTTTTTTTTTTATTGGTGTTCAATTTGCCAACATATAGCATAACACCCAGTGCTCATCCCACCAAGTGCCCCCCTCAGTGCTCGTCACCCCCCACCCACCTCCCCTTCCACCACCCCTAGTTCATTTCCCAGAGTTAGGAGTCTTCATGTTCTGTCTCCCTTCTGATATTTCCCACTCATTTTTTTCTCCTTTCCCCTTTATTCCTTTTCACTATTTTTTATATTCCCCAAATGAATGAGACCATATAATGTTTGTCCTTCTCCGATTGACTTACTTAGCATAATACCCTCCAGTTCCATCCACTTGGAAGCAAATGGTGGGTATTTGTCGTTTCTAATGGCTGAGGAATATTCCATTGTACACACAGCTTCTTTATCCATTCATCTTCTGATGGACACCAAGGCTCCTTCCACAGTTTGACTACTGTGGACATTGCTGCTATCAACATCTGGGTGCAGGTGTCCCAGCGTTTCACTGCATCTGTATCTTTGGGGTAAATCCCCAGCAGTGCAATTGCTGGGTCGTAGGGCAGGTCTATTTTTAACTCTTTGAGGAACCTCCACACAGTTTTCCAGAGTGGCTGCACCAGTTCACATTCCCACCAACAGTGTAAGAGGGTTCCCTTTTCTCCACATCCTCTCCAACATTTGTTGTTTCCTGCCTTGTTAATTTGCCCCATTCTCACTGATGTGAGGTGGTATCTCATTGCGGTTTTGATTTGTATTTCCCTGATGGCAAGTGATGCAGAGCATTTTCTCATGTGCATGTTGGCCATGTCTATGTCTTCCTCTGTGAGATTTCTGTTCATGTCTTTTGCCCATTTCATGATTGGATTGTTTGTTTCTTTGCTGTTGAGTTTAATAAGTTCTTTATAGATCTTGGAAACTAGCCCTTTATCTGACACATCATTACCAAATATCTTCTCCCATTCTGTAGGTTGTCTTTGAGTTTTGTTGACTGTATCCTTTGCTGTGCAAAAGCTTCTTATCTTGATGAAGTCCCAATAGTTCATTTTTGCTTTTGTTTCTTTTGCCTTCGTGGATGTATCTTGCAAGAAGTTACTGTGGCCGAGTTTAAAAAGGGTGTTGCCTGTGTTCTCCTCTAGGATTTTGATGGAATCTTGTCTCACATTTAGATCTTTCATCCATTTTGGGTCTATCTTTGTGTCTGGTGTAAGAGAGTGGTCTAGTTTCATTCTTCTGCATGTGGATGTCCAATTTTCCCAGCACCATTTATTGAAGAGACTGTCTTTCTTCCAGTGGATAGTCTTTCCTCCTTTATCGAATATTAGTTGACCATAAAGTTGAGGGTCCACTTCTGTGTTCTCTATTCTGTTCCATTGATCTATGTGTCTGTTTTTGTGCCAGTACCACACTGTCTTGATGACCACAGCTTTGTAGTACAACCTGACATCTGGCATTGTGATGCCCCCAGATATGGTTTTCTTTTCTAAAATTCCCCTGGCTATTTGGGGTCTTTTCTGATTCCACACAAATCTTAAAATACTTTGTTCTAACTCTCTGAAGAAAGTCCATGGTATTTTGATAGGGATTGCACTGAACGTGTAAATTGCCCTGGGTAACATTGACATTTTCAGAATATTGATTCTTGATTCTTCTCATGGGGACTTTTGTGAGTGATGACGGCTTCTGTCGTCACAGGCAAAGGGCAGCTCCTTGGTCTGCTTGGGGCTGACGCGTGGACGTTGCCAGCAGCATGGAGCAGCAGAGGCTCAGCTTGGGTCTCCAGCACATGCCTGTCACTCCCTTCTGACGGCTCACTTCGTCTGGGGCCTTGTCTCCAGTTCCGTGGTACCATGTCTTAGTGTCTGGTCATTTCCTCACCCAGGGAGCCCTTTCCACCATCCCGGGGATGGGAGAGTCCCTGCTGCTTTCTGAGTTTCCTCCTGCGTTAAAACACAAAAGCCCCTTTTTCTGTACTGATTTATGGAGCTGTTGGGAAGATGCAGGAGCCTTAACGCGAACAGTAAGGTGTTAAAGCAGGATATCAACGCTTTTGTGGCTCAGATGTGGTGCAGCCTGGAAGACTTTTTTCCTGTAGAGCGCTCCTGTGTCCTGGGGTCTGCGTCGCGTCACGAGCCGGTGAATACCGACCGCGTAGTCACCCGTGTGCCCCTCTGGCCGTCGAGGTTGCTGTGAGGATTCATGTGCGTTTCCCAATTTGGCATTGATCCTTTCTTTTTTCTTCTTTACCAACTTTATGGCCATAATCAGAGATCTGGTCAGTAAACAGAGAACCAGTGAACAGTAGGTTCCAGTTCCATCTTCATGGCACTGGGAAGGGTCGTGGGAAGGGGTGGAGCAAGGAAGGTGTCATCGTTGCCTCGAGTGTCCGGTGAATCACCGAGTCCTCCATCTCCCTCCACGGACTTCTGTAACTCAGTGGAAGAGCAAAGCCATAGCTTTTTTGACAATTTTTTTTTTTTAGCCATTTTATTTTATTTTATTTATTTTTATTTTTTTAATAATAAATTTATTTTTTATTGGTGTTCAATTTGCCAACATACAGAATCACACCCAGTGCTCATCCCGTCAAGTGCCCCCCTCAGTGCCCACCACCCAGTCACCCCCACCTCCGCCCTCCTCCCCTTCCACCACCCCTAGTTCGTTTCCCAGAGTTAGGAGTCTTTATGTTCTGTCTCCCTTTCTGATATTTCCTACCCATCTCTTCTCCCTTCCCTTCTATTCCCTTTCACTATTATTTATATTCCCCAAATGAATGAGTTTTTTGACAAATTTAAAAGAATCCAAATGTCACATCCAGAAGTACCAAGCAGGGCAGCATGAATACTTATCACCACTGCTTATACACCTAAAAATGGGTAAAGTGATAAATTTTACGTGCTATTTCACCTCGCACACATACAAAAAAAGCTAGAAAAAAACAAAACAAAACCCTGTCAAGTAACGGTTTGCAGGGCCTGTACTGAGGTCAGTCCTCGGCCCCATGACAGGAAAGATGCTCTTTCTCCAGTCCCCGCGCTCCAAGGGCGGCCTCCTGGCTGCATTCCTGATGTCCTGTCTGGAAGGCTCCCCGTCACTCTCGGTCCCGAAGAAACGGCGCAGGTGCCACTCTTGCTACTTCATGGGTCAGTCCCCCTCCAGGAGCCCTGCTACACACCCCATGTTCATGCTTTTTTCAAAATATGTAGCATACTTACTGTTCTTTTTCCAAAATTAGAGTCTTCGTGACTTTTTAAATGATCTTATTTTGAATTATCTGGTTGTACATTAATACATGCCTCTTCTGAAAAATTCAGAGTGAAAATGGAGGTAATGGCTATTCTTTCTCAAAATAGTTTGACTTTGTCCCAGAAAAATCTTTTTTTTTTTTTTTTTTTAAGATTTTACTTATTTATTCATGAGAGACCCAGAGAGAGGGGCAGAGACACAGGCAGAGGAAGACGCAGGCTCCAGGCAGGGCGCCCGATGTAGGACTCGGTTCCAGGACCCCGGGGTCACGCCCTGGGCTGAAGGCAGACGCTCAACCGCTGAGCCACCCTGGGATCCCTCCAGAGAAATCTTTGCCTTTATGTACACAAACTTCCATGTGTGTGCAGTCAGCTTTAATGTTACTGAAACTGCAGGATAGGGCCCTTAAAAATGTGTTGTAAAAGGTTTGTATTCAGAGAAATATGTGTTTGTATACTTACTCTTTAAACTTTTACTTTGAAACAGCTTCAAAGGTATAGAAAAGTCGCAAAAATAGTACAGAAGTCATCTATGCCCTTGACCTAGAAACCCATTGAAGTTCATCCGTTGGTCAAATGATGCCACTTGTACCAAGAGGGTCAGTCATTGCACTGGGTTGTTCTGTCCCTCTGCTCCCCTTCAGTCAGGCTTTCCTTGACTGTCACGACCTCAGCATATTGGAGGGTAACAGATTAGCCATTTGGTTGTTTTGTTTTTTAGGTATTTTATTTATTTGGGAGAGAGAGAGTGTGGGTGCATGAGCCAGGGGAGAGGCAGAGGGAGAAGCAGGCTCCCCATTGAAGTTGGAGCCTGATGCCGGGCTCGATCGCAGGACCCTGAGATCGTGACCTGAGCCAAAGTTAGGTACCCAACTGACTGAGCCCCCCGGGCGCCCCACAGGTTCGTCGTCTTGTGGCTTGCTGCTTAATTTAGATATGCTTGGCGTCTCTCATGGTTGGATCTAGGTTATATGTTTTGGCAGGAATGTCACAGAAGCAGTGCTGTGTTGTCGCTGCATCTTCTCGGGGACTGATGCCAATTGTCTCACTCCTGATCTTTTTTTTTTTTAATGTTTTATTTATTTATTCATGAGAGACCCAGAGAGAGGGGCAGAGACACAGGCAGAGGGAGAAGCAGGCTCCATGCAGGGAGCCCGACGTGGGACTCGATCCCGGGTCTCCAGGATCACGCCCTGGGCTGAAGGCGGCGCTAAACCGCTGTGCCACCCGGGCTCCCCATCACTACTGATCTTTTACCATTAATGGATCTAGGTGCTGTTGGCCAGGAGCGCCTGGTGGCTCAGTCAGTTAAGCATCTGACTCTTGATTTCAGCTTGGGGCATGATCCCTGGGTCCTGGGATTGAGCCCTGGATTGGGGTCCATGCTTTGCTTGGAGGCTTCTCTCTCTCCCCCTGTTGCCCCTCCGCCCCCAGCTTGTATGTGCAAGCTCTCTCTCCCTTTCTCTCTCTCTCTCTCTCTCTCTCAAATAAATACATTTTAAAAATCTTAAAAAAGAAAAAAAAGATGGTGTTTGCCAGGCTTTTCCACCAACAGTCACTTTTTCTCTGTTATTAGTATCTTGTGGGGAGATGCTTTGAGGTTGTATGACTATCATGGACTTCATCCCCATTGTCACTCACTACTTTTTAAATTTTTTTATTTTTAATTTTTTTTTAAAGATTTTATTTATTTATTCATGAGATACACACAGAGAGAGAAGCAGAGACACAGGCAGAGGGAGAAGCAGGCTCCATGCAGGGTGCCCGACGTGGGACTCGATCTCGGGGCTCCAGGATCACACCCCGGGCTGTAGGCATCACTAAACCCCTGCGCCGCCAGGGCTGCCCGCTCACTACTTTTAACATCCGTTGATATTTCTAGTATGAGTTACTATTTTGACAGCTGCTAAATGCTATTTTTTTTTATTCCTTGTACATAATTAGTTGGTATTCTTCTGCAAAGAATAGCTTTCACATCTTCCCATTTATCCATTCAGTTAATTTATTTGTCTCTTACTGTTTTTATCCATAGGTTATAATCCGTAACCAGTATTATTTATTTTTAGGTCCAGATTTTCTCAGATTTGGCCAGCGGGAGTCCCTTTAAGCTGGTTACTATGTCCTTTGATGTGTTCTAATCATTTTTCGAGAACTTCCTACTTTCTGGCACAGCTAGGCTTATCTTGTACTTTCCCTCGTTTAGGACTCCCATCCAAGCAGTAGATGTGCTCCTTGCTGTGGGCTGATGCTACTTCAGTCTCTCAGAGGATAGAGTTAGGAAGTGCATCCATGCGAAAGTATTAAAAAATTATGTATGTTTCTGTATCTGTTTAGACATTGAAAACAATGAGTTTGTATCATTAGCCAAGACCCCTCAGTTTATTCCGGTTTCATGCTTTCTCTATTTATACTTCTTTTTATGGCCAGTGAGAGACCTGCCTTCCTGTATCTCAGTATATTTACTTATGTTTTCAATCCTCTTTATTGGCCAATTTCCCATGCCTCTGAGCCACTGTTAATTCCTGCTCATGCCTGCCTAATGGATTTTGAACTCAGAGGGAAAACATGGGGGCAGGAGGAAAGAGGAATAGTTATTTCTACATGTTTTATTAATACTCTTACATGACTGGGGCACTTGGGTGGTTCAGTTGGTTGAGCATCTGAGTCTTGGTTTCAGCTCCGGTCATGATCTCAGGGTCATGAGATCGAGCCCCCCTCAGGCTTGGAGCTCGGCACACGGAGTCCGCTATCAATTAGTCTCTCCCTTTCCCTCTCCCTCGCCCTCTGCCTCTCTCTCCACTCACACTCTCTCCCTAAAGATAAAATAAAATCTTAAAAAGAAAATACTATAGCATGACTTGATTTTGGTTGTTTGACCTAACAATATGATGACATTGTCTGGAATATACCATATTTTAGCTTATGTAAATCTGCCTCATTCATTTTTACTAAATGCTTTCTATTCCATATGTACTATATATATTATGTATAATATACATATTTACACATTTTGTATATTATGGTTAATAGACTTGTTTTTACATTTTTATGTTAAGCAGCTGTGCATTGTCTGTGTGCACATGAGATTTTCCTAGATTAGTAGGAGTAGAATTGGACATTACAGGGTACTTTGGTTTGTGTGTATCTGTATATGAGACTTACCTGAGAATATAAATTATACACCTATATGTTATAGGTTAAATTCTTATTTAATGTTAAATTCTATATTATGTTAAATTCTTATTTAAAAGGTAATAGAAGAGGAATTCCTGGGGGGCTCAGTGGTTGAGTGTCTGCCTTCGGCTCAGGTCGTGACCCTGGGGTCCTGGGATCGAGTCCCACGTCGGGCTCCCTGCATGGAGCCTGCTTCTCCCTCTGCCTGTGTCTCTGCCTCTCTCTATGTCTCTCACGAATAAATAAAATCTTTAAAAATTTTTTTTAAAAAAAGGTAATAGAGGAGTCATGATCAAGATGAAAGCAATGTAATTATTATAATTTGTTCTGGGTGTGTTCAAAGTTATGTGGAATACGAACATAATTTTGTAGGTCATAATAACAATATATCATAATTTTACAGGTCCGTTTATAGTTCTCACTATCATTTTGGTTAAACCTGACAGGATTTACTTCTTTCTTTCTTAGGTTATCCAAATGTGAAACATTTTTCTTGGGATAAATACTTAGAAGAAACCAATTCTTTACCTGCCCCTGCAAGAGCTTTCAAAGTGGTGAGTTAATCTGTTTTACACTTTTTGATTAATTTGTGTCGACAAGAGTGTTCATTCATTGACATTTAAGAACAGAAAGAGCTAGTACTAGCGAGCCGGACTAGGAAGGGGAGGGAAACAAGACCACAGGACAGGTTTTTGACCTCTCACAATTTTGAAAGTCAAAATTGTTACTGGGGTTTTTGTTGTTTGCATCCAGAAAGTATTTTCACCTTGGTCTTGTCTCCTTTGAAAATTTTCCCCTTGGTCTTATCTCCTTGGAAAAAGAAAATTCTGCTTGAGTTGTTATGGAATGAGTTGCAATCTTACGACAAACTTCTGTTTTTCCAGCTAGATACTCTGAGAAACTGAAAAAAGACAGGATATTTTCTGATGAAAATTGTTTTAAACAATTGCTTTGGATTTGTTTATGGCAAGCTGAGATGCTAAGTTTCATGCTCTCAACCCACATGTTTAATCATCAAAATACAAGGTCACCTGCTTTTGTTATAGTAACTTTCTAACCAGAGTCATTGCATCTTAACATAAAACTGTTAAGTTTTATAATCTTATAATCTTAACTGTTGTTAAGATTCAAAGTAAACCTCATTTCTTTGCAAGGGAAGAATAAGTAATGAAATGTATTTAATTTTTTTTTGAATCTCTAACAACTTCCTTTATAATTTCTATTTTTCTGTAAATTCAAGGAAAAATCTTTAAATATCTCAAAGATAGTTTTGATGACGCACAATCTATCATAAACAACGTTTGTCTTTAAAAGTGATTTTCTCGGGTATAAATTGCTAGAGTTTTTAATGATGGAGTTAATTAGAAGTGTGGGCCCAAATATAGAAAAGCACATCAAAAATTTTGGGGAGAAAAAAGTATATTTCATGAAGAAAAGCAACATAAAAGAATGTGCATGAGTCCATCTGATCGTAAACCTAGGAATTAAGAACAAATAGAGTGAGGCACTCTTTTTCCTGGACTCCCTAGAAGACGTGCGTCGCACTTTGCTTTGGACGGGATCCCATCACTCAGTCTCCTGTCTCCCGTCGCCTTGATGCCTCTGCTTTCTCTAGTGTGGCCTCAGGGCCCTTGCACTGTGATTGTTTTTTCTCTTTCACAGAGTTTTCACGCTTCATTTTCAGGGCCCGAGTTTTGTTGCACCCACTTTCCAGAAGGGGGGCAACTTGACTAACCTGGCCGTCACCTTGCCTTCTACAGCTTGTCGCCTTGTCGGAGGTTTCTGGGTTTGTGCTGAGCACGAGGCACAGGCGGCTCAGGTGTAGGACGGATGCTGCCCCCTGCTCAGTCCCGCTCTTACAGGCCGATTCCGTCTTGCGTGGCCTCGTTTCTTTTTCTTTTTTCTTTTGATTTATTTATTTTTCCTATTTATTTATTTATTTATTTATTTATTTATTTATTTATTTTTGTTTCTTTTTTTTAAAGATCCATCTTCTGCGCGGTCTCGTGACCATTTCTTTTTTTTTTTTTTCGTGACCATTTCTAATCTCTGTGTCATTTCTCTGTGTCACTTTAAAGTTCGTTCCTCTCTCTTTTTATAGGCTATTTTTATGCTTGTTGGGTTTTGCCGAGACACCTCCTTCTAACTCATGAGAAAACCTCTTGCCTTCCCTCTGGCTAATCAAGGTTTTGAATTTTATCTGAAGATCTGGTGCTTTCTGTTTGCTCCTGTGGCTGCCGGCTTCTGTCGCCCCAGGCTTTGGCCGGAGCTCGGGATTGAGGTTTCTGACAGGGAGGGTGGGGTCCAGGGCTGCTGTGGGGACTCCAGGTTTGAGGTTGTTCTCTGACCCCCCCTCACGTCTGTGCGGCTCAGCCCACCCTCGCTTGCTCCGGATCTTACCGTGTCGTCTTTTCTCTACGGCAGAAACCTCCGCATGGATTCCAGAAAAAAATGAAGCTTGAAGTCATAGACAAAAGAAATCCTGTGTTTATTAGAGTTGCGACAGTTGCAGACACGGATGACCACCGAATAAAAGTGAGTGTTCCCCGCTGGGGTTTTGTCTGGTCTGTTGCCGCCGAGGTGTCGGGGGCCGTCAGCAGAGCCCGGACTCGCGAAGTGCGGCCGTTGAGCCCCTAAGACCCGAGGCTGCGAGCGGAGCGGTGTGGGAGGCTCTCGGGTTCGTGCCCGCCGTTCCGTTCGGGAGGTCGCGGGTCCTGCCTTCGCCCTCTGGCCCTTGCTCGAGCATCAGGAGTCTGGTCCCTAGTAGCCTGTCGCTGCAGGCCCCGGGGCCGCGTCTTCTTAGCGGTCCCGATGGGGCCGAAGGGGAGGTGACCTTCAGAAGAGCGGCACAGAAGTGCAGTCGAGTCAAGAGCAACAGTCCCGGTGGGGGAAGCCGACTGGGCATCTCGGGGGCAGCGGGGGGGGTGCAGGGGGGGTGCAGGCACCAAGTGGGGCCTCCCTGCTGCGTCTGGAGTCTCTCTGTGAATGACGACAGCGGTAGAAACAAGGTGTCACCTTTCCGTGGTGTTTACGGGTGGCAGTGTCCTCCCGTGGTCTGACACTGGTGGCGATGACTGTGCAGGAGACTGGGGTCACTATTCTTCTATCTGAAGCCGAGGCCCGGGAAGAGGTCAGGAGTTAACGCGGAGCGAAGTCACACTCCTCGGCTCTCGGATTCTAAACTTACGCTCTTAAAAAAAATCACATATTCAGCTATCTCTAATTAGAGAATATATAAAAAATTATAGCATGAAAAATTATAGCATGTGTTGCATAATGTGGAATAATGTGTATAATAGGAATTTCACTGCTTGATTCAGTATTTTGAAGATTATGTAATCAGGGATCCCTGGGGGGCTCAGCGGTTCAGCCCCTGCCTTTGCCCAAGGGTGTGACCCCAGGGTCTCGGGATCGAGTCCCGCATCGGGTTCCCTGCATGGAGCCTGCTTCTCCCTCTGCCTGGGTCTCTGCCTCTCTCTCTCTGTGTCTCTCATGAATAAATGAATAAAATCTTAAAAAAAAAAGATTATATAATCATACAAGATTTTAGAAATTATAAATAATGGAGGGCCGGTTAATCTTCTTGAGTACATTTTCCTGTTACTTGTCCTTGGTGTGATAATGTGAATCATTAAAGCAATTGGAGTATTATAGGACTAGAATATTTTTTTAAGTGATCAAGGAAATGTAGAACTAAGCAAAATATTATTTTTAATAATCAAATTGGTCAGAATAGAAAAAAAAATGTGTGTTTTCATTTGGGTGCATGAAAAGTTTATTCTCTTACATGCCTGGTAGGAACATAAAGCGTCTCAGCCCTTTCTAAAAAGCAGTTTGGTTAAGGGATCAAAAGTCTTGAACGTCGCTTACCCATTATTTCAAGAATTTCGATCCTAGGGATTTGTATTAACAATGAACCAAAGGGGAATTTGCAAAGATAAGGACTACGAGGAAAATAGAGCCGTGCTGCTTACAGCATTTACGATGAGGAACAGCCACAGTAGGATATAGGTGAAATAAATTACTGGTCTATCTGTACGATGTTAAATATTCAATATTGGCAAGTGAAAAGCCCCACATGTACTATTCTGTGTATGATGTCTGGTATTGTGTTTTGAAAGACTATTATGGAAAGAAACTGGCCAAAATAATGACAGTGCTTCTCCTGGGGTCCTAGGATTAGGAGTGACTATGAATGATTTTTTATAATTATAAATGATTAGGTTTTCTTAATTTTTTTTAATTTTTTAAAAAGATTTATTTATTTATTTATGATAGAGAGAGAAAGAGAGAGAGAGAGAGGCAGAGACCCAGGCAGAGGGAGAAGCAGGCTCCATGCAGGGAGCCTGATGGGGGACTCGATCCTGGGACTCCAGGATCGCGCCGTGGGCCAAAGGCAGGCGCCAAACCACTGGGCCACCCAGGGATCCCCCTGGTTTTCTTTTTAATTACCTGGTTTCAGGAATACATGGAATTACTTTCATAAAAAAAAAAAAGTAGATGAGCTCTGATTTTACATGCGAGAGCATTTTGGCCTGCTGAGGGCAAAGACTCCAGAATGGGTAGGGAGGGCAGGGAGCGGGTCAGACAAGCGCAGACTGGATTCCAGCTCTTTTTGCTTCTGGCTGAGTTCTCTTTCCAACACAGCGTCTGGTGGTTTAACACCCAGAAAAGATCTGGTTATAGGGTGTGTAGTTGGCAGTTTTCTTTTCACAGCTCGCGGTGTGAGTTTTATAGCTAAAGGTGAACCACTGAGCAAATCCCTGTGTGTTCCTGAAATCCCCGGAAGGTCAGTGAGCAGGTGATGGTGACCCAGGTGTAGGATTCATCAGAGGCTCCTGAGAATATCAAAAGCTTTCATTAGTAGGACTTTTTCTAATCCTACGGGAGATGATGCAGCAAGAACGTGCCTCTTCGTGTTCCGGGAAGGAAGAGCCTCTAGGGACTGAGGCATTCGCGTACCTTAGTATTTTCTTAGGGACGAAATCAGTTCTTCAGCTGAGCAAGATCCACCTTCTTTGAGTTATTACAGTTGAAATGTTTAGGACGTTCACGTATTTCATCAGACACTGCAGGAAGACAAGCGGAATGTTTTTGCCCTCCTCCTTACGTTTTGGGGGTCTGTGTCCTGCTATTTCTCAACCCGTCAGTTTTAGGTCTGATTTCCTTCCTTCCCGTTTGGATCATTTAGGATCAAGCTCTTGGCCACACCCGTCCCTTCCCTTTACCCTTTCGGTAGTCGTCTCATTTAAAGAGTTTTTTTCTCAATGTTCCGTGTTCATGTTAGTTTAAGTAAATGAGCATTGTTCACTGCTGAGCAAAGTAGTCTTTTTCTTAGGACATTTGGTTTTCCTGGAGTCGGTAATTTCTTGTGTCTTGATTTTTTTTTTTTTTTTAATTTTCTGCGCTCATCGTAACGTTCGTTCACAAGCGCTCCGAGGAGTCTGACGTTTCTTTCTGTTAAAGGCCCAAGTGTATTTTTTAAGCCTTTTTGTCCCCTTGACCTGTTCTTCCTACCACCTAGCACTGGCCCCGGTAATCTGGGCGCTTCTACTCGGGGCCTCGTCCCGACCTTGCATTCTGAAACTGCTCTTTTGCTGACAGACTATGTCGTATTTCATTTTTTTGACTCACGTACTTGTTTTTCTTAACGTATTCTCTTACCTTGTTCAAACACACCTTTCTGTGACTCTCTAAGAGAGGGTGTGTAGAGGCGCCTGGGGGGCCCAGCGGCTGGGCGTCTGCCTTGGGCCCAGGCCGTGACCCCGGGGTCCCGAGATCGAGTCCCGTCGGGCTCCCCGCGGGGGCCTGCTTCTCCCTCGGCCTGGGCCTCTGTCCCTCTCTGTGTGTTTGCTCATGAACAAATGTTGGGGAAAAAAAAAGCTGGGCTGTATGAACCCCATCTTCGACTCCTCGCATGTGCGGCGCGGCCTCTGCCGGGTGTGGCGAGGGCACTGGGGAGCCATGTCCCGTGCGCCCCCACCGTTGTCTCAGCGCCGTTGCCCGGACGCCCCTGCTCAGGGGCCGAGCCCTTCCTCTCCGGAGACCGTGTCCCCAGCCGCGGCCACGTGCTCTGTGATGAGGGCTGGCGTCGCTTTCCGCTCACCGTGGAGGCTCAGGCTTGACCGCGGCTCCCTCGGGCTGGAAGCGCTGCCTGAGGGTCGGTGGGGACGCGGCTGTCGCGCTCTCCCCCGCCTGGCATCCGCCCCTTGAGCTGAGCCCTTGACTTTCTTAAACTTTCTCTCATGCTCCTCTGAATTTTTTTTTTTTTTTTTTACTTTTTACTCGCTTAGAGAGATGGACTCTGTTTGCCAAAAGCTATGTTGCATTTTAATGACAGCTCTGCGTTTTGAGGTTTGGGACAGGCCGTCCTCACTTGGCGCCCTTCTCCCCGCTTCCCCCGGCTTCTCTGTCTCCCCCAGAAGCCCCGATGACCTGATTCCCGTGCCCGCGGCGGCTTCCCTGGCCGTCTTCCCACGCGGGCCGGCCGGCTGCTCCCCAGGAGCGGTGCCCACGGGCTCGAGCTGGGCCCACGGTGGCCCGCCCGTGGCGGGAGGCGGGGGCCCCCCGGCCCGAGCCCGCGGGGTCGCCAGTGTCGCCGGAGGACCGCACGGCCTGGGCTCCCTGCCTGCCGGCGGCCCGCCCTGCCCGTTGGCTCTAGGCCCTGCGTGGGTGGGCTCGCTGGAGGGCGGCCTCCGACTCCGGGTGCACTCTGCTTGGGCTCCCGTGGGCTCCCGTGGGCTCCCTGTGCGCTCCGGGTGGGCTCCGGGTAGGCTTCCCCTGTACTCCGTGTGGGCTCCCCATGGACTCCGGGTGGGCTCCCCCTGTATTCCACGTTGGCTCCCCATGGACTCCGGGTGGACTCCGGGTGGGCTCCCCATGTGTTCTGGGTGGGCTCCCTGTTGGCTCCAGGTGGACCCCGCATGGGCGCGCGTGGGCTCCCTGTGAGCTCCTTGTGGGCTCCGCATGGGTACGTGTGGGCTCCCCATGCACTCCGGGTGGGCTCCCTGTGCACTCAGGATGGGCTCCCCCTGTACTCCGCGTGAGCTCCCCATGGGCTCCGTGTGGGCTCCACGTGGGCTCCCCGTGGACTCCCCGTGGACTCCGGGTGGGCTCCCCGTGTGTTCTGGGTGGGCTCCCCATGGGCTCCAGGTGGGCTCTGCATGGGCTCCCCGTGGGCTCCCTGTGTACTCTCAGTGGGCTCTGCGTGGGCTCCCCGTGGGCTCCGCGTGGGCTCCCCGTGGACTCTGGGTGGGCTCCCCGTGCATTCTGGGTGGGCTCCCCATGGGCTTGTGTGGCTCTCATGGGCTCCGCCTGAGCTCCGGGTGGGCTCCGCATGGGCTCTTTGTGGGCTCCCTGTGGGCTCCCTGTGGGCTCCGTGTGGGCTCCTGTGGGCTCCAGGTGGGCTCCCCGTGTACTCCAGGTGGGTTCTACATGTACTCCAGGTGGGTTCTATGTGTACTCCGGGTGGGCTCCGCGTGGGCTCCCCATGCACTCCGGGTGGGCTCCGCGTGGGCTCCCCATGCACTCCGGGTGGGCTCCCTGTGCACTCAGGATGGGCTCCCCCTGTACTCCAAGTGGGCTCCCCATAGGCTCCGTGTGGGCTCTGAGTGGGCTCCAGGTGGCTCCCCATGGGCCCCCCAGTCCTGCCGGCTGCCCCCGGACAGGCCCTCCGTGGCTTCCATGCAGTGCACCACATGTCCCGTCCTGCCTTATGGGGCACCGGGCCATGCCCCCCCCCACTCTGTACTGCAGGTCACCCCTGCCCCGGCCCACGTTCTCTGGGCTCACGCTTCTCGCGCGTCAGCCACCTTCCGTCTCCTTCCGTGTCCTCCTGGCTTCATACCTTTGCAGATTTAACCTTGATTTCAGAAGAGAGTGGAGATAAGCACCTGGGCCCGAAATGTGCTTTATGGAGTTGCCTTTCACACGGCAGGCCTTTTTCTTTTTAAGAAATAGGCTCGTTTCTAAAATATTACCTGTCTTATTCTTGATTAGTTGTCAATAACATGTACGAAGGCTTCATAGTTTCCAAATAATGCTTCTGGATGAAAATGCAGCCAGTTTCCTAAACTATAATTTTAAATATGTGTGAGTTAACTCTTCCTTACTATACTTTGATCTGTAATTGTCTTTTCTTTCTTTTTCTTTCTTTCTTTCTTTTTCTTTCTTTTCTTTCTTTCTTTCTTTCTTTCTTTCTTTCTTTCTTTCTTCTTTCTTTCTTTTCTTTCTTTCTTTTCTTCTTTTCTTTCTTTTCCTTCTTCTTTCTTTCTTTCTTCTTTCCTTTTTCTTTCTTTCTTTTTCTTTATTTCTTTCTTTCTTTCTTTCTTTCTTTCTTTCTTTCTTTCTTTTTCTTCCTTCCTTCCTTCCTTCCTTCCTTCCTTCCTTCCTTCCTTCCTTCCTTCCTCCTTTCCTTTCCTTTCCTTTCCTTTCCTTTCCTTTCCTTTCCTTTCCTTTCCTTTCCTTTCCTTTCCTTTCCTTTCCTTTCCTTTCCTTTCCTTTCCTTTCCTTTCCTTTCCTTTCCTTTCCTTCCTTTCTCCTTCTCCTTCTCCTTCTCCTTCTCCTTCTCCTTCTCCTTCTCCTTCTTCTTCTTCTTCTTCTTCTTCTTCTTCTTCTTCTTCTTCCCCTCTATCTTTTAGAGAGAGTGAGAGTGGGGGTGGGAGGAAGAAGGAGAAGGTGAGAGAGAACCTTAAGCAGGCCCGTCACCCAGCGCGGAGCCCGGCCAGGACTCTGTCCCACGACCCTGAGGTCATGACCTGAGCGAAAATCAGGAGTCCTTTGCCGAGCCACCCAGGAGCCCCTCATCTTATGTTCTTGAGAATTTTTATTAAAATCAACATTATTGCTGAGTTGTCTTCATATATAAGTGTATTTATAGTGGAACATTTGTATTACAAATATTTTATAGGTCTCTTCAGTTTATAAAAGTCTTAAATACTTCATGTTGTATGTTTATGTGTCTTCTTTTCTTGTTGTTTGTCAGACTTTTGATTTCTTTTCAAAATAGACCCCAGCAAGAGGAAATCTATCACTTAACATTACTAAAGTGCCTGATTTTTTTGTTTAAGACCTTTTAATACTCCAGCAACTGAAGTAGTGAAAGTCATGAAAGATGAACTACAACTATACAGACTTTAATAAGTTATGTTATCTGGACTTCTGGACTTCTAGAGTGAGATTTTGATTAGGGTTAGTATTAATTTTTGCATTATTAATTTTTACATGAATTCAGATGCACTCTTATGTGTATTTGGCACTCAGCAGACAGGATTTTATTGTTACCTCCATTCATAATATCTTTTTTTTTTTTTTAAAGATTTTTATTTATTCATTCATGAGAGACACAGAGAGAGAGTGGCAGAGACACAGGCAGAGGGAGAAGCAGGCTCCACGCAGGGAGCCTGATGCGGGACTCGATCCCGGGTCTCCAGGATCACGCCCTGGTCCGAAGGCAGGCGCCAAACCGCTGAGCCACCCAGGGATCCCCCGTTCATAATATCTAAACTAAATTTTATCTCTGAAATTGAACCTCGAACTACTAACATCCTCCAATTTGTCTGCCCACCTAGTTTATAGGAGCTATTAGATTTGTCTGTAATATCTGAGGTATATTCGTCCCAGATAGATAACTTCCCGCTGCCAACTGAGGGGTCACTTTCCGCGAACACCGGAAGCTTGTGGTGTCCGCAGACACGCTAGCTGCTAGGTCTGCCATAAACATCCTTAAAGTCATATGGGAGGAAACTTTAGAAAGAGCCCTTTTATTTATGATGATAATTGAGATTTTCAGAGTCCGTGTGGTGTGCAGTAACGTACGAGTCAACGTCCACGGGTCTCAATTCCGAGTGCACAGTACAGTGACTTAGCAGTTGAGCAAACAGCAGGTGTGTGCACAGAACCAAACCCATGGATTAGCAACCTCCTAGGTAGGCTCAGCCTTTCTTTTTTTTTTTTTTTTTTTCTTTCTCTTTGTCATCACAAAGAAAGTTCTGGTGTGTATCCAGAGTAGACATCCATTTATTTGTTAGGATTGAGGACATTTGCTCTAAGAAGATACCTAGATTTTTAAAAATTGAGTGATACGGGACGCCTGGGTGGCTCAGTGGAGGAGCATCTGCCTTCGACTCAGGTCGTGACCCCGGGGTCCTGGGATCGAGTCCCACGTCGGGCTCCCTGCAGGGAGCCTGCTTCTCCCTCTGCCTGTGTTTCTGCCTCTTTCTCTGTGTCCCTCATGAATAAATAAAATCTTTTTTTAAAAATTTAGTGATTCATCTACAACGAATGAAACATGAATGATATGAACATTAATTTCAGCATAAAAGTAATGGAATTTAGGAATAGCAAGGTCAGAAAACAGGAAAGTTTCATGTTTCTAGTAAAATAAGGGTAAGCACTTTGCTAGTTGAGAATTAGGACATTTTAAACTTATTTTAACACTCTTAGTTCTGTCTGTTCGTTTACTGGTTGGCATGGACAGCCTAAACTGATCGTTTTAGAAAATTATCGTGAATGTCACCTCACTGTTAGGTGAACATTGTTTTTGATCCCAGGAAAGCGAAGGGTTATTTTGAGCTCAGTAATTTTCTGTAGGTGCAACTTTTATATTCAAAGTATGCGAATGAGGAACAATTTTATTTGGATCCTTGAATTCAGGCTCGGTTCCTCGTCCTGACTAGCTGCATGGTCCCTTCTCTTCTTTAAGGTGATGCCGGTGATTTCTTCCAGGTGGGGAATTCTGTGGGCTCTGATTCTAGGATTAACTGACTTCTGAGCTTGAGAAAGTGGATTCATTGTGCTATTTAATTCATTGTACTATGTAATATTGTGGGATTCAAGAAGAAGGACATTCTTTTGAACCCGTATATGTGTACTTTGACAGCTCTGTACCGTCCGGTCCCCTAGATGTACCGTGATTCGGTTAGCCAGCCTCCTAACGGTGGATCCCCACCTGGTTTTCTACTGCAGACAATGAGTTGAGTTACTGAGATTATCAAGTCAAAGGTGATGTATTTTAAGTGACTGTTCTTGCAGATAACTCTCCAGAAATATCGGTCAATTAATACTCCCGTCAGCTGTCCATGAGAAAGCTTTTTTTTTTTTTCTTTTTCATGAGAAAGCTTTTTATTCTCATTCTCACCAGCTCTAGGAGTCACCAAAATGGCACATTTTTGACAGGCTGAAAAAAAAAAAAAAAAGAATTGCATCTTGTGGTTTTAATTTGTAGTTTTTTAGTTATAAGTGAAATCTATTACCTTTTTATATGTTTACTAACCATTTGTATTTAGTTTCTTATTTATCAGCAGTTGATATCTATTTTTCATCTTTCTTTTGGGCTTTTCTTGTTGGTATATGATATCTGTCTAAATGAAGGAGCAGAGTACACTGTTGAATATGTAATGAATGTGTTTTTCAGGTTTCTCGTGGGCCTTCCATCTTTTTTGTGGTATTTGCCACTCATTACAGAATATTTGCCACTCCCAAGTTTTAAATGTTCATGTAGTCCAATTGAGGAGTCTTGCCCTTAATGGCTTTTGACTTTGGTGTCTTGCTTACAAAAATTATCTTGTTGTAAGATTACAAATACATTCACTCATGCATTGTTCTAGAAATTTTATTGTTCAACTTTTAATGCTTGGATTTTTTAAAATCCAGTTGGCATCTGTTGTCTTGTTAGGGATCCACAGACTTAAGAAGGAAATCTAGCTGGGAAACAATGTAAAAGCAAAATATATATAGGCTTTCGGCATATCCTTTTATCCTAAAGATAAAATATATGTAATACTTAAAAGATACAGAGCTGGTCCCTAGTGACCCTGCCTGAAGGACCAGTTGCTCTTTCATGTGGTGGCCACAAACGATGGCGTTGACCACCCTGTAAAACCTCCTTGAGAGGTGCTGTGATTATTTAGGAGAAAAAAAAATCATACTTGGATATGCATTTGATGGAGAGAGATTTTGTAAACTGAGTGTATTTCTAATAGGACACTGAATTTGTTTAAAAATCCTTTTTAGCATAATTCTGAGAGAATTGACATTTACATGAAAGGCCTTTCTGCCTCTCCACTCTCCCCTCCCTCCCTGCCCTGATTTATTCATTATTTTAGTAATATTTACTAGCGGTTTGGTGTTGCTCATTTGAAGATGCTGCGTACTCCCGTTGTTCTAGTGTCGGAAGGTGTACGTAATATATCTGTAGACGTACTGCTGGGATAATGCCTCTGGCCAGACACTTATTGATGAACAGGTCATTTGAAGATAGGTCAAAAGTGCCTTTTTTTTTTCTCATAGTGTAAATGAAGTAATTTAAATAATTGAAAAGATTTATTTGGTATTAAATCTATATAATTTAGAAGAGAATGAAAATGGTAGAACTTTTATTGTGGGAATACTTGTGATCTGAATTGTACTCTGATTTTCTTTTTATTATCCAGGTTCACTTTGATGGCTGGAATAGTTGCTACGATTACTGGGTAGATGCAGATTGCCCTGATATTCACCCCGTGGGCTGGTGTTCAAAAACCGGGCATCCTCTTCAGCCTCCTTTGAGTAAGAGACACAAGGATAACTTAAATAAATGTTTTCATGTTCTTGTGTAGGGCGCTTGACTTTTTTCTCCTACCCTTTTCTTTCTACTTCTTTCTCACTGTACGTTTCTTCTCTGTGTCATCCTTTTCCTCTTCCTACATTTTTAACTATATGGCAGTCACAGAAATCCGAAAGAAAAAATACGATGTTTGAAAAAGCAAAGTTTATATACTTTTTTTTTTTTTTTTTTTTTTTTACTTTTATTTAGAAGTACTCCTCACCTTTTAAAATTGATACTGAATTTTGGGAAGACAGGTTGTCAGACTCTCAAAATTCAGTGTATCAGCAGTGATTTTCTACTACAGTTTTACAAAATGTTACCATTGGGAGAAAGTGGGCAAAGTATACAGAGGCTCTCCCTCTGAATCATCACTTCAAACTGTGTGTGATTTACAATAACCTCAGTAAAAATTTCTTTTAAATTCCACTTAAAAAAAAAATAGGCACTGAGAACTTGACATACTATGGTTTTATTTATTTTATTTTTATTTTTAAAATATTTTATTTATTTATTCATTATAGACATACAGAGAGAGAGAGAGAGAGGCAGAGACACAGGCAGAAGGAGAAGCAGGCTCTATGCCGGGAGTCTGACGTGGGACTCGATCCCGGGACTCCAGGAATGCACTCTGGGCTAAAGGCCAGCGTTAAACCGCTGAGCCATCCAGGGATCCCATACTATGGTTTTAACTTTGAAGGAAAGCATAGACATGGTAGCAAAAGATACGCAGGAGATACAATAGATTATTGCAGAGTATTAAAAAGTTCACCCTGCAGTCCCCCATCCAGTGGCTTCACTTCTGGACGCCATCCACAAGCTACACAAAAGTACAGAAACTCACCTGCGTGCTGTTACTTTATATGCAAAATAACGAACTTGGAGACAAAGATGGGTTAAATTCTGGTGCATTCATAATGCAGACACTATGCAACAGCCATCAGGAATCTTACCATTGAGATGGAAAGATTTACAAGACTTAAAGACCAAAGGATGGGGATCCCTGGGTGGCTCAGCGGTTTGGTGCCTGCCTTCGGCCCAGGGCATCATCCTGGAGACCCCGGATCAAGTCCCACGTCGGGCTCCCTGCATGGAGCCTGCTTCTCCCTCTTGCCTGTGTCTCTACCTCTCTCTCTCTCTCTCTCTCTCTCTCTCTCTCTCTCTCTGTGTCTCTCATGAATAAATAAATAAAATCTTAAAAAAAAAAAAAAAAAGACCAAAGGAAAAATGTTTCAGAATAGTGCACATCTGTGCCGTGCTGTCCCTTGTAGGCAACAAAATGAGACAGAACCAAAACCTGACACCCGTATACATGCACGCCTACCCGTGTATGGGAACGCTTAGAACAAGGTCTGGCGCGTTACACGTGAACATAAGTGGTCGGGATGAGGGCATCTGTGAAATGCGGAGGGGGTAGAGGGTTCTGTTTGGTAGTGTCACAGTACACGAGTATTCCTTTACTAATTATCTTATTTCCGTGATGGAAATTATTTAGAGTCTCCTCATCGGTATACGTTTAGGTGTTTCTGGAATTTGTGACATTGAAAGAGGGGGAGATCAAAGTCTAGCATTTCACTACGGAAGGAAGATAAATCGTGAACAAAAGCATAGAGAAAAACCTTTAAGAATAAAGGCTTTTAAGATATTAGTTTCTTACAGCCTTCTTGTTAACTTGGTGCCCCTTCTTTCTCTCTTTATCCCCCCCTTGCTTTCTCATAGGCCCCTTAGAATTAATGGAAGCTTCAGAACATGGTGGATGCTCAACCCCAGGATGTAAAGGGATTGGCCATTTTAAGAGAGTGAGGCACCTGGGCCCTCACAGGTATGTGGTGCTGCCGCTCACGTGGGAATTTCTCGCGTGGCCAGAGACCGGGTGCCCGTCCCACATATGTGTAAGATGAGCATTTCCATGTATATACATGGGTGGGAGCTAATTTTATATTTTGATCCATGCAAAATGTGGTTACCATGGTGATCCTGTGGAAACGAAGAGCATGTCCGTCGCTAAGTCTTCCTGGGAGAAAATGCATTCACACTCCAAGGTAGATGTACTCCAGCCATTTGCCTTTCCTTGACAGCCTGACGAGCTCTGCAGGTACTTAGCTCCCGAGAGAGCCACCTTGGGTTGACCGTTAATGATGAGAAGAGGGCAGGCCCTGTGGAAGGTCTTTGTTTTGTAGAATGAGATTTGATTGGGGGACTCGGCAATTTGAATAATGAGAAGTGAGATTATCGTAGATTACCGCGAAGAGCACAAGAGGCATAAATATAAATAGTCAAACTTGGGAATGCATTGATGCGAAACAGTGTTTTTCAGTATTTTTCTTTTTTTCTTTTACCTCTAACTTAAAAAAGAAACCAAATCTGTACATTTGAAATTTGATGTATTGTTTAGGCAATTTGGGGGTCTTTGTAAGCATTTAAAAATAATACTGAAATACCTAGAAATCACCATGATTTTTTTTTTTTTTTTGAAATCCGTATAATTTAACTGAGATCTTTTTAAGGAACCAAAAGTATCACCTGCTCATGGATGTATTAAAATAATCATTTGCCAATGTAAGTGTTCTAACTGTGTGTTAATTGGATTCCCCACTAAAGAAAAGGAGCCGTTGTATATCTCGTTTGCACATGTTGTGAATCTAGGTCTTTTGAAAAATCTAAAGACTGCACTACCCGTTCTAAGAGTTATAGGAACTGTAAAATTGGATAATTAACCTTTGTTTCTTTCTCTTTCTTTTCCTTTTCTTCTTTCTTTCTTTCTTTCTTTCTTTCTTTTTCTTTCTTTTTTTTTCTTTTCTTTTTTTCTTCTTTCTTTCTTTCATCTCTGCAACCTGTAATACTGCTTATCTTCCTTTTGCAACACTCCTTCTGAGATTTTTATGGGATTCATTCTGTTCCAGAGTAAATAGTCTAAACACAGGGTGGTGATACTATTTACAGATAGCCATTTAAAAAATCCTTTTCAGGAGTGCCTTGTTTGCTCAGTCGGTAGAGCATGTAACTCTCAATCTCAGGGTCATGAGTTCAAGCCCTTCCATTAGGCTATAAGCTCCATAAGGACAAGGACTTTTTTTTTTTTTTAGTTCATTTTATCACTCTATACCCATGAAATAGAAGGATATCTGGTAGATATAGGGTGTCCAATAAATGTTTGATGAATAACTAAATGAATAAAAAAAACAAATGAATGTATAAATGCAGTCAGATGGAGTTTTGCTTTACCCTTAGACATTTACATTGGGTGTCTGCCTGCTTTGTGTGGAGCCTGCTTAAAAAAAAGAATGAAAGAAAAATCCTTTTCATTGTTTGTATAACTGCAAACCCAAAGTTATAGTATTTTTAACTCCGTTTAAATTACTCATGTATCTTAAAAGTTGCTCAGTGTTGCTGAGTGAAGGCAGCTAGGTTATTTCTCAGACCTTATGTAAGTCTAAATGCCAGAAATGACTCAGTGGCCTGCTAAATTCTATTATATATTAATAAATTATTTCATTCAATAAATATTTTTGAGGAGGTTTTTTTCCCAGTAAGCAGCATTTATTGAGCATACATTTACTCTGTACATGGTATCGCTCTGTTTTATGTATTTAGACGACCTCCAGAACTACCCTATTATAGTACTGTTTTCTTCTGATTCTTGATGCAGCCACTGTGGCCCTGGGGAGGTTTCCTGGTTCCCCCTGGTGTGGGGGAACTGGGAATGGCACCCAGGGTAGCTCACGGATCTGTGCTGGTGACCCGTCCCCTCTCTGCCTCTCAAGGCTCCGCTCTGAGAGTTAGTCGCAGACCCAGCCTTCACGGAACTTGGGGACCAGTGGAAACACAAAGCTGTACATGACTTGGTTAAGGTACAAGATCCAAAACAGTAGCTAATTCCGCACCCTTGCCAGGCATCCTTCCTCCTGGACCAGCCCTAACATGTTCACCGGGCTTGAGGCAGTTTGCTCAGATTATGAAGGAAAAGAATAAAGAAGTTTTTAAAAAAGCACGAATACTGATACCGTGTTGTTGGGCTGCAGGTGAGGGTTTGTTTCGGCCTCCGGGGAAGGGAACCCGCCTACAGCAACGGCCGCCGTGTCCCTAGGAGTGCGTTAGACCTGAGCGGAGAGGTCCGCCGGGCGCAGCAGGGTCTTTGGGAACAGTCCTGCCCGGCCTGGTGGCACTGCTCACTCGGCAGGACCACCCTTTCCCAATTGGGCCGCGTTCCTCCGAGGGTCCCCACGTCACAGAGTGTCAGTGATTATCTTGGGAGCATGTCTTCAGTGATGCAGCCCTGTATTGGCTAAAAGAAGGGGGACTAAAAAAAAAGTGGGGGGGCTATTGTGGGGAGTCATGGGAGATTTCATGGACAGCCGTGGTGGACTGGCAGGTAATTGGAACCAGTAGAGAATCACTCTTTTTTTTTTTTTTTGGAATGAGGGAGGGAGAGGTAGACCTTATGGCCTAAGGACCCGCGTACATGAGGAAGCCGGGGGGTGGGGGGTGGGAGGGGGCTTTAACCAGCAGTGTGTGCCAGCGCGGGGGGGCACGGTTGCTGGCTGGCAGAGCCTCGGGCAGGGCCGCGGGCAGCCGGGTCAGCTCCTGACACCCCCGCTCCTCAGCCCTTGCGCCTGCCTTTCCCGGGCTTCCCTCGCTGCGCCGTCCGGCTGGCAGGACACTAGTCCCCAACAGGCGCAGCCTGCTTCCCATCTCCTGGAGACGCTGCAGTAGCCGCAGCATCACGGATGCCCTTTGAAAGGTTCCCTTCGCTGGCGCTTTTGTCCTCACCGGGAACGCTGTGTTTAGGAAAACGTAATGAGAGAATTCTCTTTGGATTAATTTACTGAGAAACTGCATAAATCAAAACACGCATTCTTGGCTTAGATAACAAGGGATGTTGCTCTTTTAGGAAGAGGAATCAATTTTATGCCCACGTAAGCCAAGGGCTATGTTTTGACTAGCAGTTGTTGTTAGCTTCTCTGAAAAATTATAATGGTTGGATTTGATGTAAGAGGTGTTAGAAATAGAACATGTGTCTCAGCGATGAAATTTGAGGCTGCGATGTTTTCAGATGTTGAAATGTAAATAATCAGTGAGTGAGTTGAATGTGATGTTATTCTTATCTCCAGGGATGTTCAGGAGCCAGATTGCTCGGGGCCCCTTTCCAGCAAGGGAGCGTTGATCAGGGTGGTGTCCTGGGGTTTCCCTTTGTTGATTCATCCACTTGGGCCCCTGAAAGGCCACAGAGAGGGGGAGACTGAAGGAGACGTAGATTTCTGTGGAAGTAGGGGTTCTGCATCGCTAGTGCCTTGGAAGTCAGTGTTTTCTATGTGAGATTTGATCGTGGAGAAAATACACGAGGGAAAAAAAAATGGAGAGTATTTCCAGCAGCCTCTAGAAGGTCATCGTGAAATCCGCGGAAAGTTCTAAACATCTGGGCAGACAACCGCAGACTGGGCTCAGCGTCCATCCGTGTTTGCATGGCGAGCACACTTGCAGGGCGCCTGCTGTGGGCCTGGGGTGGGGGTGACGGTCTGTCCCTCCCCCTGGGGAGGCCAGTCTGGGGTAGGGAGACGTCCATAAGGCAGGGATGGAGCAGCAGACCCTTCCCTGAGGGAAGCAGAGAGCCCCCAAAGAGGAAGCCTGTCCAGAGCATTTCACACTACTGTTCACCGTCGCGGCTGCCCCTTCGCACGGTGGCCACCGCGCCCTTCTGAGGAGTGGAGGCAGATGCCAAGGCTTCCTGGGTGGCGGCATGCTCAGGGCTCACCTATGAGGTCTCTTGCAGTCCCCCTGGAGCTGTGGGCTGGCACTGTCCTACCCTGCGGTCCACAGGGCTGCCAGCCTGGAGCCGGTGAGGACGTGCCCGAGCGTCAGCGTTGAGGCCAGGCCCGGACGGACAGCAGTGTCTCCTGAGACTCCTGGACCCGATGGGAGGCCCTGCGGCCTGGCTGAGACTGCCTCGGGGACTTGGGCTGTGGGCTCGTGTGTGTTGCCCAGGGTTTTGTCCTGACAGCGAGCGAATGTTCGGGGCTCACTCAGACTGAAGGTGTCAACTTGTTTGAATGGATCTGTTCAGAATCGTAAGGCCTTGGGAGCTGGCGGTGGGTGTTGGTGGGCCAGGCGGCTCCCCCCGGGCTGGGTGGCCCCCAACGGCTCCCGACAGCCATGGCTGTGTTGTTGAGCCAGGGCTTTGCCAGGAGATGGGCCAGCCCAGTGTGGCGAGGCCCCGTGGAGACAGCCGTGTGACCTCCGTGCCCCCGCACACACCATGTCTGCAGCCCCGAGCCTGAACGGCAGGGAGCTGCCCTCATCCACCCGGGTGTGGACACTGCCAGGCTATGAGGTTGCTGCCACCTAAGATCACCTGAGCCCCGAGAACCGAGAATGAGGAAGGCGGCCCCTAGGGCAGCTGTGCAGCTGTGGGATGGGGAGGCAGCACCCTGACGGGTCCGGCTGGGTACACGGAGCTCCCCCTTGGGCTCCTGCTGTCCAGGAAGCGCGTGCCGGCCCGGGGCCCTGCCCACGTGGTGGAACACGCTCAGGCCGCAGACCCGCCGCTGTTGCCGTCCTCGCCATGAGGGCGCGGGACGGACTGTCACAGGCTGTGCCCGGCTGTGCTGTGCGGGGACGGAGCCGCAGAACACGTTGGAGCGGCTGTCGGGCCTCCCGGGGCCGCCAGCCGTCTGTCCATGTGCTGTTGCTCGCAGTCCGTGCCTTCCTGCCGCCCCCTGGTCTTGGTGGCTGCCTGGGTCGGGAGCTGGCTGGTTACCTGCCCTGGCGGCGCTAGCACACCCCCTGGGTGTCTGGGTGCAGAGGAGGAGGGGGTGCCGGCCCGAGGCGAGCTGGCCACCGGCCGCAGCCTCCCCACGGGCCCCTCCAGCGCCGAGAGCATGGAGCACCTCCAGCCCATCTGCCGTGTTGTACCCGCGGCCCTGCCTTCCCTGCACCACCTAAGGTTGGGGGGGGGGAACCCCCAAGAAGTTTCTGTCCTGAACTTAGGCACAAGCAGGCAGACTGTCGTGCCCGCAGCCCTCAGGCCCCAGGGCTTCCAGCTGCGGCGCTCCTGTTGCAAGGCCTGCGAGCTGCTGGTGCCCCGAGTGGCCATGGGTCGGCTGAGGGCGGGACACGGCTTTTGTCGCGTGTGACAACCCTCAGGGCAGGCATGTGGGCGGCTCCCCAGTGATCGTAAAGCCAGGGTTTACAGGCCACGGGGACGTGTGGGTTATGGCGTTACCGGGGTGTCAACAGCCCCCCCAGAGAAGTTAGCTTTGGCTGCGTCTTGCCATCACATGATGTGGGTAGGTGAGCTTGTGTGGAGGCCCGATGGGGAGAGGGCGCAGGCCGGGTAAGAGGCTGGCAGCGGGAGGCAGAGGCTCCAGGAGCATGGGGGCTCCATTCCTCCCTTGTTGGGGGGTCACGGGATGATGCGTCTGGGTCTAGACAGGGTCACCGCGGGGCGCGGGGGCAGGCCGGCAATGGGAAGGCCGCTCACAGCTGTGTCTGCAGCCCCGGGACCTGGGGATGGAGGGCAGGCCGCGGGGGACCATGTCCAGGGGCCCGGGCCTGCCCCCTCCACCCGCGCCGCCCTCCTCCGCTGCCTTTGCCTCCCCTTGGCCGGGTCCACTTGGGTCTCGTCCACCCAATCTGGACGCTGATGACCAAACAGCCCACGGAAGATCCGCGAGGGGCGCAAGGGATCCTGCGCCCACAGGCAACCTGCGGATTAAGGGGTGACTGCTTGGGAAGCACCCAGCGCGATATTTAGCGAGTGCTCCCGAAGTGTCTATTCTTGTCGGTCCCTGTCGCATGCGTTCACATCCGCACCGACAAAACGCCACGGACTTCCATGTTGTGCAGAGATACAATAAAGATCGTGCAGTCTCTGTAAGACCCAGCCGTTTCGATTGAAGGAAGCGTCCTAAAAGCACAGGGCCAAGGTGGGCGGGTGGGCGGGGTGCTCTTTATGTGCTGGAGGCCTGGGATGCGGGGTCCACCGTTGTCGCGGCCTGGAGAGCCGAGGCTGAGGCAGAGGAGTATACGGACTCAACGTTGCTTTAACGAGTAGCGACCTAGATTTCCTTTGCTTGGATAACAGGGGTGATCCCCGAATGGGACCCGAATAGGACCCAGAAGTCAACCAGGGGTCTAGAGGACACCGACCGGAGGGAAGAGAGCCAGAGGAGTCGTGATCCAAGTTGGCCTCTGGGCTCTTTCGTGTCGGAAGTGGGATTCAGTGCAGGTGGGGGTGCGTTTGACCTGGGCCGGGCCCAGCTGTTCCGGCCAGTGGGGACCCTGAGGCCGGAAGACCACTTCGGGAAGGAGATCTGCTCCATCCGCCCCGCCTCCCTCTCTGCCCAGCACCCCCACCAAGCCTCCTCTGATGTCCTGCGCATTTCTCTCTCTCGGGCTGATTATTCCGACGCATCCGCACAGGCCCTGCCCCTGCACAGAGGGGGCCCTTCAGCACTGGTTGTTCAGGCCCAGAGGGTTCATCACACTACACCTGAACATCTAATGCAGAGACACATTTTCTGTCGGAAGATCCTTAGCTTATGCCCTAGAGAGAAGACACTCCATAGGGTGCGTTTGATCACACGCGTGCGATAGATACGTGCAAATAGATACAACATTCAATTAAATAATTGGGATTTTATATTCCATAGCCTGTCATTTTAGTTAGAAGTGTGTTCTAATGGGAATGTTCTTTTTTCTTTTTCTTTTAATACTTTAGTGCTGCCAACTGTCCCTATTCAGAAATCAATTTGAATAAAGACCGAATTTTCCCAGACCGCTTAAGTGGTGAGATGCCTCCAGCTAGTCCATCATTTCCAAGAAATAAAAGGGCAGACACAAATGAAATCTCTTCATCTCCTGAAATCAGGTAATTAAAGTGGTAATATTGGTGTTATTTAGAAGTACTCTGGTTGAAAGAGGTTTTCTGTCTCAGGCGTTTAGTGTTCTCTGGTTATCTTTTCTTGGACATTATGGGAAACGCATTTGATTTAATGTGAAATGGTGGTGGAGACCAGAGGTCGGACTTTAGAAAAGTTAGGCGGAGGGTTGATAAAAGCATCTCTAAATCAAACAGGCTTTCTTCTGGCTGGCTCATCCTTTAGTTGGACGGTTTTGGTGTTAGAAGTTTAGAAATTCCAGTCATTTTACTTCAAGCCGGTTCATATTTCCGAATGAACCGATCAACATCTATCTAGAGCCTTCCTTTGAGAAAGATGTTGGGTTTTTGTGAAGAATGACCATTATTTCTTCTTCGTGCTCATGTCAAGCACTTGCCTATGTGTTGTTTCTTTTAATTACTAAGATGTTCGTTGCACTACATTTGACCCTTGAGTGACATAGGGGTTGGGGCGCTGACCCCCCCACACACAGCTGAAAATGCAAGTACAATGTTTAAGTCCCCAAAAACTTGACAACTAATAGCCTAGTATTGATTGAAAGCGTTGCACATAACATAGACAGTTGACTAACACATACTCTGCATGTTATGGGTGTTGTATGCGGCATTCTTGCAATGAAGTAGCCTAGAGAAAAAAAAAAGTCAAGAAAATCCTAAAGAAGAGAGTACATTTTCGATAGTGTACGTCTACTTTAAAAAAAAAAGAAATCAATGCATAAGTGGACCTGCTTGGTTCAAACCCATGTTGTTCAAGGGTCAACGATATAAGCTCAGTCCTCTAGTTCTGATTTCACTCGTTGAGATGAGCCAGAATGTTTTAAGCTCAGTGGATTATCAAATAAGGGACTAGATGTTGTTTGATCTTTCAGTAAAAGGTCATTAACTGAGAATACTCCTGAAAGGAAGAGCGGGTTAGCGGAAACATGTTCCTTCGTGCTTAGGTTTTGGGAGTTTCTTTTATTTATTTAAGATTTATTTATTCATTTGAGAGTGAGCGAGCGCACATGCACGTGCGCTCAAACAGGGGGAAGAGCAGAGGAAGGGTGAATCCCCTCCACTGGGCATGCAGCCCACCTCCGGGGGGATCCCGTGACCCCAGGACCATGACCCACGCTGAAACCAGGAGTCAGAAGCTCAGCCGACTTACCCGCCCGGGCCTCCCTTTCATGGAAGTATTTTCAAACCTAAGGCAACACAGTTCTCTATTTAAATACCTTACAACTTCCACTCTTATAGAGAGCCGGGTGGGTGTTTAAATTAATAAATCCGATTCTAAGTTCATAGCAATGCTGTTGGAGTAATAATGACATTTCAGGTGTCAGTATCCTTCTAGAAAAACAATTGTACCCTATGGATCGGGTGAACTGTAACTTCTTTAATTATTAACCACAAGAGGATGATTTTTTTTTTGACCTTTAAAAACTATGACCGATTTAACATAACTTCGTTTTACCCAACCCAGCCCTCCAGAATGAGGTTGTGCCACGTGAGGAAACTCCAGATAAATCGAGTACTAGCTCATACAGTAATAATTACAGATACAGAGTCCATTGACTCGGACTCAGCAGGTGGTAAGGCGACCTAGCGTTTAGATTTCAGAAGCCAAGATACTGTTTAAAATATCAACAGGATACTCCGAAGAGCCCGCAGGTCTATCTCGCAGGCTTTCTACTCACCATCCGGGCTCCAGGCCAGATTCCTAGGGCCAGCGTTTGCTCACAGCACAATCTCCTTGGGATGATGTCCTGGGGTCTTCCTCAATTCAAAATCTGTGGGGAAAAAAAAAAAAATTGTGATGGATTTGACCATTCCAGTGACCTGTCTTCTCCGAGGTGTAGTCATGGTTTTTCGTGAAATCACTGGGATTTAGGGAACAACCACAGGCATTTTTTTTTTTTTTTACCACGGGCATTTTTAGTTTTCTGTATAACCTATCACACACTTTCATCTCTAAATAGCTTTGTGTGTCGTAGATTTTTAGCCCACACCGACTTCTGAGTCCGTGAATGCTGACCTGCCGTTACTTTGAGTGGATATTTACACTTCTTGGTATTCAGGTTAATCTCTTCGAGTGATCTTTCAGTGGGTGAATGAGTGTCCCATTATTCATGCTTTTAGAGACCCATTTAGATTTCTTCTTGTCTTCCTTTTACCAGATTTACTATTTTTTACTTTTTTTTCCCCCCATAACTAGCAGTAACCTGAAACATTTGATTAGTTACATGCGAAGGAAACATGAGTGAGATGATGAAAATGACCCCTCAGTTTTTAAGGTGAACACTTTTGACCCAGATTTTTTTTCTCGCTGTGATTTTTACACTAAAGTATTTTTAAGACATGACTGCAGACATTTTGACCTGCCAGCCTAAATGCTTCCTTAGGCGTACTTGGAAAAACAGTATGTTTCAAAACAACACGGCTTTATTTACTCTTCAAAATTTTTTTAATTCTTTAAAATTCTTGAAAACTGGCTTCCGATGATTTTTTTCCCCTACTGCAGGCAGGCGCTGGTGCTCAGAGCAATTGCAGTGGCACGGGGTAATTTAGATATAAAGGATCATGAGGTGGCCACATCATAAACGTGAACAAATAAAAAAAAGGTTGTTAATGAAAAAGTGTATCTTACGTACGGCCTGCGGACGGTTGATTTGAGGTAGAATTAACAGGGTCAGCTTCGGCCGGCTTTTCTGCTGTGAGTGAATCTGAAACATGCAATATTTTTTTCATCTCGTAAGTAAATATAAAATATTGGGACTGTTGGTTTCTTTAGCCCGACCGAAGAATGAAGTCATGAGCTGTGCAAAGCCCCGAGAGCAGGGACTCATAATAAGCCCCCAGTAAACGTCAGCTTGTGTTGACATGGCAAGAGGAATGGGTTGCTTGTTGCACGGCGTCCTCTCAATTTTTTTTTTTTAAGATTTTATTTATTCATGAGAGACAGAGAGAGAGAGAGAGAGGCGGAGACCCAGGCAGAGGGAGAAGGAGGCTCCATGCAGGGAGCCCGACGCGGGACTCCATCCTGGGACCCCAGGATCAGGCCCTGGGCTGAAGGCAGGTGCTCAACCGCTGCGCCCCCCAGGGATCCCCATGCACAGCATCCTCTTATTCCGGCGGAGCAAAGGAAGGCTGCCCACTTCCGTGCTGCTCCCACGTGAAACTCCAATTCCGCGTTCCAGGCGGTTCTTGCAATACCAGGTCTTGGCTTCTCCTCTTATCCCGTAGTCATTGCATACGTGGATGAGACTTCGCATCCGGATTTTAATGCATTTTCTCTGCATCCCTTGTCATGATTTACTGAATTTGGTGGCCAGACTCTACTGGGTAGGTGTTTTGTTTTACTGCTCTTCGGCACAGTAAGAGACTGTTTGTAACCCCAGAGGTGGAGTCAGAGAGGAAGGCTGAACTGTGGGGGTGCCTGGGGGGGATGAGGACGGCACGGGCGGGGCGAGGAAGTGGGGGGGCAGGGCCGCTGGGCCGGGGCACCCGGGCAGCTGTCTGGGGGCTGGTTAGTACCGCCTGCCTGTCTAGAGGCACGCGGTGCCCCCTGCCTCCTGCCCCGTGCACAGTGGCTCTCAGGTGCCGGGGGTCCCTGGGTAGGACTAGCGGGCACTGCTCTGCTCCGGCCGCCGCCACGGGACCAGGTCGGTGCGACGGGGCCACAGGCGTGTCCTCCTCTCCCACTGGCTCCGAGCCATCTGCTTGGCCGGGCCTAGGGCAGCCTGTGTGCACAGCCCTGGCTCCTGGGCATGGCCTTGGATCCCCAGGGACCTCCCTAGGCTCTAGGCGGGGGCCCGGGCCAGCCCAGCAGCACCCCCAGGCTGGGGCCTCAGCGTCCGCACTGGAGCACTTGGGGGTGCGGGTGGGTCTCCCTGCTTGGGACTGGCGCCGACTTCCGTTCGTCCTGCAGCCAAAAGGCCCTATGGTGGGCCCGGCCGGCAAGGTCTAGGCTCCTGGTCAGCCCCGCTGCAGCCCCTCGGTCCGCGGCAGTCCCCCTTCCCCCGGCCTCAGGCACCGTCGGTCCCCCAGGGCCGCTTCTTCCTCTCCGAGCTCGCGGGCCTTCCATCCGTTGCACGCGTCCTGAGTTGGGCCTGGCAGGGGCTCCACACGGCGGGGGCCGCGTCCTCCATGGCCCTGAGGTAACAGGTGCACCGAGCGCTGGGGCACGGGTTGCGGGGTGACGGCCCGCGGCCTTCAGAGGAGACGGGCAGTGGGGGTGACCTCGTGTGCTGCTGAGACGCCCGCTCTCCACGTGGTCGCGCCACGCCCCGCGGCACCTACTGAGGGAGAAGGGGGGTCCCCTCTGGCCCTGGCACCCTCCCCAGACCCTGGAGCTTTAGTCCCGCCCCCACGCAGAGCATGGCCCCACAGGAGCCGGGCGGGAGGGCGGGGCGTCCAGGCCCGGGAGCAGGTGGGCTGGGTGCTCGTCAGGTGGGGGCCCGGGCCTCGGAGGAGCCGCAGGAACCACGGCACACGTGGACCTGGGGGTGGGGGGTGGGGGGCGTCCTTGGTTCCCCAGCCGCAATGGGGCATCTGTGCTGCGCCCCGTGTTTCCAAGGAGAATACACTTTGCTCACGGGGAGAGCAGCTGTCTCTGCGCGGGGCTCCCGGCCTGGCAGCCCCACGGCTCTGCGCGCCCTCCCCGCCTGCAGGCCTGCGTCTCTAGATCTTGGGGAAACCTGGGTCTCGAACTCTGTGTTGCATCAGAGCCATCAGGTGTTTGTTAAGATGCAGCTTTCAAAGCACCATCTCCAGAGATACTGACGCAGGAAACGTAAGGTGCGTCCCAGTTCTTTTTTCCCTTTTTTAAATGTATCCATGAGAGACCCAGAGGGAGGAGAGACACAGGCCGAGGGAGAAGCAGGCTTGATGCAGGGAGCCCCATGTGGGACTCGATCCCGGGCCCCGGGGTCACGCCCTGGGCCGTACGCAGGCGCCCAACTGCTGAGCCCCCCAGGGGCCCCTGTTCCCAGTTCATTTTTAACAAGCACCCCCAGGAGACGGATGCCCGTGATCTCTGGGTTAGGCTTTAGGAATTATTCCTGGATATAAAGGCCCTTCTCTGCAGTACCACGACGGGTCACCAAATGGAGAGCGTCGGCGTCTGCCCCACGGAGGCTTCTTCCCGGGAAATCTATTCTACAGCTGCTTGTAATTGTGTTTCTAAATTAGGGGCTACCTCTGTTAAAAATCGTGGCACGTTGGAAGCTCCGTGTTGTTGGGCCTTAGACACAACCGCAGGAACCCGGTGAGGCACGTGTCAGGCGTCTGCTCAATGCTAGTGTGACCTTGCGGGGCCGAGGGCTGTGATTAAGCTAAATCCAACGAAAAAGTTCAGTCTCAAAAAAAGAAAAAAGAAAAAAGAAAAAGAAAAAGTTCAGTCTCTCCGGTTCACTGTAGGCCCTTCAAGTGGCTCCTCAAGTCGTAGGGCGGGCATTTGTGCTGCGAGTCACCCAGAACGGTTGTAGGAATTGCAGCTCTGAACCATCCTACACGTGTTTCTAGGATGAATCCCCTTTGCCAGGCTGCACCGAGAGCCAGTCTGCAGCTGAGGAAGGCTCTAGGAAACGCAGGAAAACAAGCTCACGTAGCTAGGGACCTGCAAGCAGGGGAAAGCCCCTCTACTTTGCAGAGCTGCAGGATCCACTAGAATCCCACCTGCTTAGAGCCGCAAATTCTAAAAGGTCAGAGACGCGAATTGGGAACTCGAGCGAGGACCTTGGCGGTGCTGTAGGAGGCTCCCCGAGCCTGGGCCCTAGGGCTGGCAGGCGGAGCAGGTCATTCTGGGGGCGCAGGCGTTACCTGCCCCCTAAAGCCCGTCCACCCCGCTGTCCGCTGCCGGAACCACAGGCAGCTCCGCGCGGCCGCTTGTGCGCGCAGAGGAGCATCCCGGTGCAAGGAGGAGGACGGAGCCTGTCGCCCCAGGGTGTCGCAGCCACCCTCCCACCCCGTCTCGCACGGTGACTCTGTCACACATAGTGGAACAGCACTGACATCTGCTCACTGTCCTCTGACGACACAGAGGGACGCAGTCTTGCTCTTCTTGTCGCGCATGATCCTTGCTCCCCAGGGCGGACGGGAGTGGGTAAGGGCTTGACAGGTCCCAAAGGCATCTACGAAGCAATTGCTGCATTAGCTTTCCCGGAGGGTTTTTCCTTGGAATCTGATAATATCCACGGTGTTGACTCACCGTATGTATCACTTGCCTTCATTAGCATATGTTCCTTATGCCTGAGTTATAATTGAATAGGCTTACCAGTCACTGTCTTATTTTTATTTTTTAATTTAACTTAAATTTTTTTAACATTTTATTTATTCATGAAAGACACAGAGAGAGAGAGAGAGGCAGAGACACAGGCAGAGGGAGAAGCAGGCTCCATGCCAGGAGCCCGATGTGGGACTGGATCCCAGGTCTCCAGGATCAGGCCCTGGGCCCGAGGCAGGTGCCAAACCACTGAGCCACCCAGGGATTCCCCAGTGTCTTATTTTTAATCATCAAATAAATAGTAAACCGTATGTACCTCTGAGGCCGTGTTTCTGAAAGTGCTATTAAAACCCCAGGCTCGGGCAGTTCAGGCTCCGGCTCTCTACGTCAGCCCAGATCCTGATCTTGGGGTCATCAGGTCAGGGCCTGCTTCTCTCCCCCTGCCCCCCCGCCCCCCACTGGCTGTCTCTCACGTTCTATCCTCTCTCCCTATACAATAAACAGATAAACCTTCAGAGACTCTATTCAGATGTTAGCCGTAGACATAAAAGTTTAAATCCCACTGGTTTTTATTTGCCATCTTTTCTGTGTCCCTTTGAAGATGGTGACCTCTTCGTACGGAAGCTGTGCAAGCACACCCTCCTCTTCGTTCGTAGAAGGCATTTGCAGACAGTTCGAGTACTCTTTCATAATTCCTCTAAAGTATAAACCCTGAGATTCTCTTTCTCTGATTTTTTTTTTCCCAGTGAGTAACCTCAGCCCAGAAATTTAAGAAAAAAAAAATTGCTGGGGTCATGCATGCACAGAAACCTCCTTTTCATGTTCAAAACAGAAATCCCTTCGTGTTTTTGCAGCCCTCACTCCGTTCATTGTGTCACCTCTTGTTGCTGGGGGGGCACAGGTACTTTTGAGCTCTCACGAAACCCCCGTGAGGCCAGAATAAGCTCCGCTGGAGAGAGAAGGTAGGGTTATTTCAAGCCAGGAGCCAAACCAAACTCATGCTGGATTTAGAGAGTTGGCTGAAATCCCTGAATTGAAGCAAAGTAATTGTTTCACTTTTTTTTTTTTTTTTCAATACAGTTTTTAACAGACTGGGGACGGATTGAAGCATAAATGGCTAGGGATTGTTTTTAAATGAAAAACAGACTTGAAGAACTATAGCTGTTTGCATTCAAATGCACCCTGTTACTAGGAATTTACCCTTCTGATGTTTGTTTTGCTAATAATTACTACCAAGCGTATTTAGGCTTAGATAGTAAGGCTTCTAAAGCATGGTAGTTAATTACAGAGAAAAAGAGGATGCTGACTCATAAAGAGCACATTTTTTGCACTTGAGTGGATTCCACTATCTTAATTACAAGCCCAAGGAGTATTCTTGAGTAAGATCTTAGCTATGATTATATTTAAATTCAAGCTAAAAAAAAGAAAAAGTTGAAATAAATTGGTTTTTGAAAATTCTAAAATCTCAAGGGAAATCTCTGTATTCCAGGTACTTTTCTGGGTGTTTTTACCTACGTCAGCCCACTCAATCTTCACAGCTCACGTGGGGTGGGTGCTGCTCTTACTACATCCCCCACCCAGAAGTGGAGAGCCCCTCTCGGTCACAGGTCACACAGCTCCTCAGTAGCAGACCTGGGTTCGGCTGCAGTCTGGCTCCTAACTTTGACTCCAAAAAGTATTTTAAGACCTGAAAGGAAACAGGTGACTGTGGATGGTTTTATTCCGAAATAGAAGTAGTTCTTCAATCGTAGAGGCTGCCATGGATCACGCTCCTGCTTGTATGTCTGGCTGCGTGCAGCACGTCCTAGTCCTTATTTTACGGAGTCCTCGAAGTGCCCGTGAGGAAAAGGATTTATTATCCTTGTTTTACAGATGATGCAGCTGCAAAGTGGGGGGGTTAAGTCACTCGCTAAAGATCATTTAGAACTAAGTAGCAGAGCTGAGGTTGGAACAAGGTCAGTTCACTCCCCGAGACCATCCTTGCAGCCCACTTGGGTCCTGATCCCTTAGCCCCCTGCCCATCCCCACCCGGCCAGCTGGCGCCTCATTCCTCAGTGACATTGTTGGAAAGTGTTGACTGAGAGGAGAAAGAAAGTAGAGGAGACTTTATGCAGAGCAAAATTGCAGAGCGTGAAAATATTTTTGGTTCTTTTTTTTTTAACGAGAGCCTGTTCAAGAAGCGTCTCTGGTCCCATGTTCCCGAGGGCTTGGTGAAGTCACCGCCGAGTTTGGCCCCGAGGCTGATGGAAAGGGAAGGCCTGTGCAGCTGCAGTGACTTGGTGCTCAGGAAACTGGCGGCCTACGTCAAGGATTTGGTGTTTGCGCAGAGGAAAAAAGCCATCACGGCGCCTCTTGGGTCAGAATTGGCGGTGAACCGCCGCACCTCCCAGGAGAGGGAAATTTTGGTTGCCCAATTGAGAAACCAGGTTTTGTTTTAAATAAAACACAAAGCAAGCAAGAAGGAGTCTAATTCCCCCCGCCTGACCTTGTCAGGAGAAGACGGGTATGCTGTCTTCTGAAGGAGTGCAAGGGCGAAAACTATGTAATGGTCGGATGTAATCATGGACTTTGGTGTCAGTAGGGCCTGGTGCTACACCTGCCCTACAGACTTGGCATTGACCTCTTTGCATTGCAGCGGCTGATAGTAGGACCTTCTTCCAGTGATTGTTGTGAAATGCTGGATCTGAAGGTCTCAGCCAGCCTTCGGTGCGCAATATGCTCTTGTGACTTTTCTTACTATTAACTGCTCCCACGTTTCTGGGTGTGCTTAGTTAGGATACTGGGCGTGCTTGCTTAGGATGCTCACTTCGTGACTTCGTGGTTCTGTTCATCCATCTAGTTCATGGTGCTTGTTCTAATAGACCACTCAGATGAGCCCACTGCTCCAGCCCTCCCACTTGCTAGCTGAACGAAATATCACGTAGAACCCCCATTAGTCACTTTTAATTTTAAGTTATTAGCAGAATCAATATTTTAATTGGAAATAAAACATTCGATAAACATTTCTTCTAGAGTCCTTTACTTGGATAGTGTGACATGAAGGTAAATACTCATGTTTATATATTCCTTTTTTTTTTCATGTTTATATATTCCCAAGTTAAATGGGTTCAGTGTAATATCATGAGTCCAAGTAGGGAAAATGGAAACTGAACTTTGCTTCTTTGGGGATGGATTATGACAGATACAGGCATGAAGAAACTTTTTGGGTCAGAGGTCTTATTTTCTTTTCTCTGTCTCCATTCTCTCATAGAAAATGGTCCTTGTCTTACATTTCATAAAATAAATCAGGGCATTGTATTTGGGCATATGAAATAGAACTTTCCTCTTACTTAAGTCTTATACTTTTATTTTAATAAAATTTACTGTAAAGGAATGCTGTGCTTCATTAAGACCACAAAAATGTAAAACTGTTATCAGTGGACAATTCTGATCATGAAAATGTAAATATTTAGAAAGTTCTGAGACTTAATTTTAGTCCTTGATCTTACTTTGTCTCCCCGCCCCACCACCACCACCCCTTCAATCATTCATTAAAGCTTTTAGGAAATCTGCAATAACTAATTGGGAAATTTTTTTTGACTCTGAGAAATGCCAGTTTTAAGTTATACCACTGTACTATATGATTTTTTTTTCTAATAAATATTAAGATAGTCATCCCCAAACAACCTTTTTCAGTGGTCGCGATACTTACTGGGATAGATTTGCAGGCTCAAAGAATTTAATATAAAATAAATCCAGAAGATCACATAAGCTGATTTTGGCATGTTGTAATTACCAAAATTACAAATTTAGCACAGTTTTTACGGAGAAGACAGTTTTCAATTAATGTGTTTCCTCCAATTATCAGCAATATTCTTACTTTTTTCCTATACTTCTGTCTCCCCACTTTTAATGGAATAAGAGCTTCCATAGTCATTTAATTGATTATTCTTGGGAAAAGGTATGTTTTTTTTTGTATAAAAAATGATTCGTCCTCGTTCTCAAATAAGCAAGTTTTCTTCAGCATTTGTGTTGTAGGTTGTTTTTAGTATGGACTTGGCCAGAGAGCTCTGATCTCAGTGAAATTTCACATGTGTCCCTGGAAATGGTCTAAAAAGTACTGAGCATGTATTCATGGCATGCTTATGCGCTAGCGTGGTTGTGTTCAGTTATCATCATTCAAATGCAGAATAAATTAGTGCCTTTGTAATTAGGACTGTACAACTTTATATGTTGTTGCGGTATTTGGTTTCAAACGTATTTGCCTTTTTCTTAAAACTTACCAGTAGAAGTATAATCTGGATCTTTAAGGAACCCAGGGTATGTTTATAAAGGTAATAACCCATAAGAAACAACAGGACATCAAAAACACAGAATATTACAAAGCATTGAAGGGTGTAAGGCAGGTACCATGGCCTGGATGGTCCCGGGAAATTGGAGAGTGGAATGTATTTGGAACTCTGGAAATGGAAAAATTAGGTTGAAAAATTTTTAGATATTTGGAATTTAGCTTTAAAGAAAATATAATTAGTCTGTGCTTGGTTCCCTTTAGCACCATTTTTGTCCCTGACTTAAGGGCAAAGCTCTAAATTAAGATTGCAATGATTCCATCCCAGTTTAGAGCATTTTTGGCATGTTTAGATTAGCATCAGGTCATTCCTGGTCAAAAAGAGTTGGAATCAGTTCAGCCTACACATTTGACCTGATTAAGCCAGGAAAAGCTTCCTAGAATTGAGTTGGATTCTTCTGGGCCAATCTCAGGCTCAACCCCAAATCCCAGGACTGAGTGTCATATATATGCTACTTGATTAAATGGTCTAGACTTTGAAAATATGCTCTTACCTTAAATTTAGTACGGAACCAAGTAAAATTCTTCATAAATACATGTCCCAGTTTAAAGTCAAGTTATTCAATACTTATATTTGCCAGAAGAGTTCCCCTTAATACCATTCTTAGCTTTTAAAAAAAATCTCCTTTCTGAACTGTAAATGAAAATTGGTAATGATGAAAATGGGTATTAATAGATGTTATTAATAGGAGTTGCTTCTTAGTAGAACTGAAAATCCTTTCCGACATCTTAGTGGTCTCATGCTTTTATTTTGTTTTTTTTGGTTTAGTATTCCATGTTTTTATTTAAATTCCGGTTAATTAGCAAACAGTATAATACTAGTTTCAGGAGTAGGATTCCGTGATCTATCACTTACATACAGCAGTTGCTGAGATGCAGTGCTGACCCACCCGTTAACGTGCATCTATTACAAAACACTGAAACACCCGTTTTTCTCAGGGACCAGCATGCTGATGACATCAAAGAAGACTTTGAAGAGAGAACAGAAAGCGAAATGAGGACGTCGCATGAAGCCAGAGGTAGCCATAATAATCTCATATTATTGATGGACGTTACTGTTAATACTCAGCAATCAGAACTTGACTAGAATATAGCAGCCCTCCTATATTAAAGATAAACTTCATTTAGTTGGTTTATTCCTTTATCACAGGCTATCAAAGTTTACTGTTCAGGGTAAATATACAGTTGACCTTGAACAGCGGGGACTTGAACTGTGCGGGTCCACTCACAACACAGATTTATTTTTTTCCCTGATAAATACAGTATAGTTCTCTTCTTTATGATTTTCTTAAAGTTCTCTTCTACATTTTCTCTTATTTATGATTTTCTTAATGACGTTTTCTTTTCCCTAGCTTACGTTATTGAAGAATGTAGTATTTGATACATATAACTTATAAAATCTGTTAATCAACTGGTTAGGTTATTGCTAAGGCTTCTGGTCAACCATAGGCTATTGGTAGTTACATTCGGGGGGAATCAAAAGTTACACAGATTAAAAAAAAAAAGTTCTACCCAGATTTTTGACTGTACAGGGGTCTGTGCCCATAACCCCTGCAATGTTCTAGGGTCAACTGTAGTATATAATCCATAATGATATGGATTCATCTGTGACCTGTATTTACAGTCTCTTTCACATATCTGTGCAGTATCATATGTAAGTAAGGTTTGGGTAACATTCTATGTGGTTCTGGGGATATGTTTTCTTTGGTATTGATGATGTCATTTGCTTCATATGTTCAAAACTCACCTCAGCACGTGTATTGAAATCCAAATGGAATTAATAAGGACTTAGTCTAAGACCACAGAACGAAGAGAAAATCCTTGGGAGAAATGTTTTAAGTTGTGTTGGAGAAGTAACTTGTCTGACATTTTTGCTAAAAAGACACTACAAGCCTAACTATGTAATGAAGTCATAATGACTGTTAATCATAGTATATATTATATTTGTAATTCACACATAATTACTATTTTTTATGAGAAATTGTTAGCCTGCTTGTGACTTTAATGATTGTCCGTGGACACTTTGCTTTTTCATGTGTTTTTTTTTTGCCTTAGGTTATTATATAAGATTTGAGATTGGCACCTAATGACTTCCTGCAGTGACCTAGTCCATGAGCGATGCATTGATTTCCGTATCTGATTTCTAGAAAGCAATAATTTGTGATTATGTCAACGGCTACATTCCCTGCTGTCTTACGTCCTCTCGTGTTCTATTAGTGCGATGCCGCATTTGAGCCCTGCGGTGGCCAGGGTTTGAATCCCTTCTCTGCCACCTGCTAGGTGTGTGATTCTGGACACTGCACGGAACACCTCTCAGGGCTCCTGCTCCTTCCCCAAAAGAATGAGGGCAACTCCTTCCCAGGTTGTCATGGCGATTAAGTGCATTTCTAAGTTGTTTCAGAGGGAGCCTGGCTCCTAGGAAGTGCCATGCAAGCGTTTGATTATTTTAAATGTTTCTGGCCATTTAGAAAGAAAGAAAAAAGCATTTACTTTCTGACAGTGTTGTCATCCAGGTGTCCTGGATTCCTAGACAAAGGTTGGGGCTTTCCTTGTGAATGGTAGTTAGGATCACAGCCTTTGTTCCCACCAGGGCCCCACCCCTTCCAGCTCTGCAGCTCTGCAGCCGGCTCTGTGCCTCAGTTGCCTCCTGTGTGAAATTAATGTAGTCATGTGGTCGCATCAGTGGCTGAAGGGTTAGCCGGGGGCGGTAGTAGTAGAATAGTAGGATTGTAGAATAAGTGTGTGTTGCGTGAGATTGTCTCATCCTTGAGAATTCAGACAGATTCAGAATAGAATCCTCTAGACTCTGAACTTTTGGAGGGAGTAATAATTTGCCCAACTTTTCAGTCTCTTCCGAACTTAGTGATTCATTTAACCTTTTATTTGATTTGCTGAGCAGATTTTGATCATTTTTTTCTGGAAATGATCTGGACAATTATTATTCTCTTAATAGAGAATTTGGCTTGATTAACATATATGCACGGTGTTCTTCATCTTTTATTTTTGTCCTGTTGGTCTCAATTTGAATTGCCTGAGTTTTTCTGTTTTATTCTCTCCAGAAACATAATTAGGATTCATATATGACTCTTAATTATTGTTCACACCTACAAAACCTATAGTTCAGTATCCATATATTATTTACAGTCTTATTTTTTATCAGTGAGAGAGAGCCTCACAAAATAAGTTGCTCTGAGAATTTTTGCACATATGTTTGTGAGACTTGACTATTAATATCTCATCCATTTTTAGCCTCTTAAAATGAATTTGATAAGTTTCCTTCATTATCAAAGTTTGGAAACATTTTATATAAAACTTTCATAAAACAGGGCACCTGGGAGGCTCAGTAGGTTAAGTGTCTGTCTTCAGCTCAGGTCATGATCCCAGGGTTCTGGGATCGAGCCCCAAGTCTGACTCCCTCCTCAAAGGGAAGTCTCCTCCTTTCTCTCCCTCTGCTCCTGCCTCCTTACATGTGCATGCACAGGTGCATGCATGCGATCTCTCTCTTTCTCTCTCCCTCTCTCAAATAAATAAATAAAATCTTTAAAAATAAATAAAATTTCATAAAACTAATTTCAATCATGCTATGATTGTCAACTGGTCTTTAAACCCAGGAAACCTCTTTCAGTTATAATTTATTACTTATGCTCTGTTCTCTTGATGACTGGTAATACTTATTATTCTTGAGTTAGAGCCAAGGGATTATGTTTATATTCAAAATATTTAACAATGGGTTTGGCATCCAACCTTGCACAAGACAAAATCAACACTGGTCTTAGTGCTGAAGGAGAGTTTTGGAAGCTCTCTGCTATGCCAAGAATTACTTTTAATTGTCGGACCTTATGGAAGTCCAGTAAGGGCCTGGCTGCCTTGGGGAGGGTGGGAGCGGGATGTAGGGGGCATCATCATACCAACCAACATGGAAGTATTTTAGCTTTCTTTTTCTTCTTCTTCTTCTTCTTCTTCTTCTTCTTCTTCTTCTTCTTCTTCTTCTTCTTCTTCTTCGGAGAGAAAAAGAGAACAAGCATGCAGGTGAGGGGCAGAGGGAAAGGGAAAGAACGAATCTTTACACAGGCTCTACGCGTAGCTTAGAGCCCCATGCGGACTCAGTGTCATAACCCCGAGATCATGACCTGCGCCCAAATCAAGAGTCAAACTCTTAACCAACTGAGCCTCTCAGGCACTCCAGTATTTTAGTATTTTAACAATTTTTATATATTTTTGATGTTCTAGGCATATACCTCAAGCTGAAATATCTTCCTCAGCTTCTTGCTGTGTCAAGTCTACTACTGACTGCCTTGAACTTTCACAGCCGTGATTTTTATTTCCCTTCACTTTCCTACGTTGGCTTGTTCTCTTTCACAGCGTGTTTTTGTTTTCTAGAGATCCTGCCCCCTCGGGCCTCACTAAAACCATGAAATTCTTCTGTCGATAAATCAGTGCTCCTCTTCTGATGTTTTGTAGAACTTTTCATCAGAGGCCCCATGGTGACTGTTTTCTATTTTAACATTTCTGCATTCAAGGATTTTTCCCGGGTCTTTGTGAAGAACACTTATGCCCCAACAGTCCCATTTGGGTCTGCTAACCTGAGCTTGGAGTCCAGGTAGAGAGACTCCACTCTAGGTCTGCATCCTTGAGCCTGGTAAATGCTCACCAGTGATCATTCACAGTAACATCCACCCAGGGGTGGAAGGAGCCCTTCGCAAATCTAGCCTGGCTTGGGGGGCTGGGAAGGTAGACGAGAAAGCCCCTTGCAGTTTGTATATTATTTAGGGTAGAGGAGACTGCAAAGAAGCCACCCTTCTTTGCATTTAAACTTTCTTTAAAATGCCAGTAGGATTTAAGACTCTAGTAGGTCCATGAGAACCATTTTGCTTGGAGTCATGGATCAGATCAGTATTTAAAAACAAAACTTCCTCCTGAAAAAAAGCCTCTCCCTCTTCCTCTGTTTCTTTAGTTAATTCAAGTTAATTCCATGCAATATGTATAATTATGAGCCTTTTTTTTTTTTTTTTTATGATTCTCTCCATGCAACTGAATTTGACCTTTGGGGACTACTGAATATGATTTATTACTTTTTCTCCTTCCTTCTTCTTCCTTTTTTTTTTTTTTTTTTTTTTTTAATGACAACAACTTCTATCTTTTTTACCTGAAAAATAAAATAACTGATTCCTATCATTGTAGGGGAGCCTATTAATTAAGGATTCTATAAGTTGGCCTTCAAGTTTAAACTCTTGTACTCCTGGGAAAGGTATAATTTTGTTTTCTCTCCTGCAAGCATGCTTTCTCATGGGCAGCTGATGTGCAGCAAGAATTGAATTCTATTCTGTAACGTGCTAGATTTTCACTTGAAAAATCAAGCTTGCTTTTTTGCCTCCATAGCAATTGTGGGGTGGTTTATTTTTTTATTTTCTTGGTTGTTAACCTTGAAATGATCCTCGAGTATCTTTCAGCCTGAGTTAAGTATCTTGAAGCTAATTTTATCTCCATTCCTTGATGCTGTGATTCATTTATCTTACCCAATCACTGTTATTGTTCATCTTTTTATATTTAGTCAGCCATTAGTAACTCCATTAAAACATTTTTCTTTTTTTTTTTTTTTGGTTGACAGATGTATTCCATTTCTTCTGTCCTTGTTCTTTTTACATTAAGAGCATATTGGAAAGGTATTGAAAAGGTATTGACTCCTTTTCATTTTTGATTTCCATATCCAGTATACTCTCAGTGATATGCCTTTCTTTCAAAATTAGAAATAATTTATGGAGATCCCTGGGTGGCTCAGCAGTTTAGCACCTACCTTTGGCCCAGGGTGTGATCCTGGAGACCCGGGATCCAGTCCCATGTCAGGCTCCCTGCATGGAGCCTGCTTCTCCCTCTGCCTGTGTCTCTGCCTCTCTCTCTCTCTCTCTCCCTCCCTCACTCCTTCTCTCTCTGTGTCAATCATGAATAAATAAATAAAATATTTTTAAAAATTAGAAATAATTTCCCTCATTTGCTGAGTCTTTACTATATGTCAGACCCTGGGATAAGCATCTTAAAAATATCATGTGATCCTGACAACAATCTTGTTATCTTGATTTCACCAAGATACTAGAGCTAGTCAGTGGCGGAGCAGAAATTTGAATCCACGTTTATCAGACTCTCAGGCTCACCCTCTTTTTTTTTTTTTTTTTTTTTCTAAGATTTTATTTATTCATGAGAGAACAGAGAGAGAGAGAGAGAGACCATGACCCTCTACTCTGTAGGAGGCCAAAGATCCAGGGTCACGGTGTGATGCTGCCCCAGTCTCACGTGTGGCTTTGGGCATGTCAGACTTCGGTTTCCTCACCTTAGGGATGGTTGCCTCCTAGCACTGTTTGGAAACTAAAATGAAACAAGGCAGTTGGAGAATTTGGTCTCACGTCTGTCACTGGCTTAAAGGCATAGGCATGTCAGACAAGAGGTCAGTGGTAACAGTTGGCTTTTATTGCTTTAGTATTTTCAGACTTGGAAATAGGAACCCCCGTCAGAATGAGATCCAAGTGTGAAAGTAGTGGAGAGTGAGTACTTCTTTTTCTTCTCTAGGACTTGCCCTGGGTGGTCATTGTACCATGCAGTGGTTCTACTGGGTCTTAATGGAATGGTCCCACAGGAAGCAGGTGCTTCCTGGTGGTGCTCCATGGTGGTGAGGATGTCTCTTTGAACTAGAAGACTTCATGCTTGATTTAGATGATCTTCCCTATACTGAAGATTTATTGTCTTGATTCTGTGTGAAACGGAGGATATTTCTTTCAGGGTCACCTTTATCAGAAATGTCTTCTTACAAGGGTAGATCTCCCACTTCACTTTTTCCTACCTTAAGCCAAATCAAGAATTTTAATACCTGTGCTCTCAACCAGAATTGACAATCATAGTGGGCAAATTCGCATTTACAGGTTTCTACTTGGGATTACTTCATTATTAATTATTGAACTTCATTTCAAGGAAGTCTGCAAAGTATAAAGTTTCTTAATCATATTTTACTTTTGCAAGGATCAGTAAGAACTAGGCTTGGAAATCATCCCCGGATAGTTGTGTGAGTAGCCCCAATGAGCCGTGGAAGCACCAAACCGGAAACCAGAGGGGAGAGGGAAAGGTCTTTGGTAAATTTTCATTTCAGGGAATTTCAAAACATAGAGAAAAATCCCATAAAAGTGTTATTTTTCATGTAGATAGATAGTTTGAGGGGACGGCAGTTAAGAATGACCCTAATAAAAAGAAGGTGGCAGCAATGTCTTCCCGAACAAAGGCTTTGTTTTATGAAGCACATTGTACACATTCAAACCTATATTCCTTACCCTTGGCACTGAGCCAGCTACTTGAGCATTTTATTTTAGTTTGACCACATGTTAAAATAAAAACCTGGAGTCACATTTCTGTGCAGTTCAAGGACTCAGATACACATTCACTCAAGTGAAGTTGTTTTTCTCTGTATTTTTGGATTGGGATCATAGCTGACACGCTATTATTTTCCAAAGGGGATGTTCTGTGGCTGGGAGACACTACATTTGCCCCATTTATCAGTAAACGCCATTGGGCCCCAGGACATCCATCAATTGGCACGAGAGAATCAGCAAAAGGAAGGAAAGTCATAAGTGAAAGATGTGAAGTTCATATTAGTTTTAGAATGGTGTATATGTCTTGGCCTGTTTATAGCATCAGCTTCAAAGACATGTAGAAGGCACATGTCCAGAAATATGGAAGCTTTAGGGTTTTTAGTCATTTCTTTAGAATGGCTCAGTTGTTTTTCTAAAGAATAACGATGTAGCAATGTTAGAAATGAGCTGAATAAGACAGCTTTAGCAGGAAATAGAATGGAACCAAGGTGAAGCAGGGAACACTGGCAAATGTTAATAAAACAGAAACAGTTGTCCAAAGTGGTAGGTTTATTATACAAGACTGGCACTTTTGTGGCAAGAAATCAGGGTACGAGCCATAAAGTAGGCTGTATGGTTTCACACTCCTGTGGAGCTGGAAATCTCACCATTTCATATTAGCCTGCCTCATGAAAGATTTACAAATATTATATTTCAAATAATTGCTAAACTCTTGGAAATATCTGAGATTAAGGAGTGTTTTTTTAAGTTACTCCATATTTATGCTAAACAAAAACATCTTGAACTCTATGGGAATTTAAAAAGAATAAAAGAATACAAACAAACTGCTACAGGTTTATACATTTGGCTCATAACAGATATCAAGTAAAACAGGATGAGGAAAAAAAAAAAAAAACAGGATGAGGGCCTGAAACCTTATAACCAGTTATATGATATTCACTGAATGAAATGGGGAAAGAGGCACCATGATGGATTTTTAAAAAATATTCGAAGAGTTGAAATGTTTCATGTGGAACAGATAGATTTTTCTGTATGAGCTCACTCAGGTAGAGCCAGGACCAGTGCATGTTAGCTCCAATAAAATAGATATTTTTTTCTAATAGTTACTTCTAAGTTACTGTCTAATATTCAGAGCAAAATTCAGATTAGGCTAGCTTAAGAGAAGTTATTAAAGAACCACAATAGAACAGTAGAAAATATTTTTTTAAGAAACTATGTCATTTATAGTAGCAGCAGAAAACTTTGGGTACATAGGAATAAATTTAACAAAAGATGTGTGAGACCTCTGCATGAAAATGACAAAAGATTAAAGGGAAATAGTGAAGCCATCCCAAAGAAATGGAGCCATATCCCTTGTTCTTGGCTTGTAAGACTGGATGTTGTGAGGATGTCATTTCTCAGAACCAAATTGATGTATACTCAGCAGTAATCTCCATCTAAATCCTAGCGTTTTTTAACAAACTGATTCTAAATTTTATATGGAAATGCAAAGAGTTAAGGCTAGCCAAGGCAATCTTGAAGAACTAGACCACAGACGTCAGGACACTTACAAAGTGATAGTAATTAAAACCTGTAGGTTGGTGTAAAGAGACCAGGGGAACAGAATGGAGAATCATGTTTATATTCATGTTAAAGCTGGCATCGTAGTCAAGTGGGGAAAAAGTGGCCTTTTCAATAAATCATGTTCGGGGAATTAGGAATTCATGTGGGAAAAAACATCAGGAATGTCGATTCTTACCTCCCACCATACAAAAATAAATTTCAGATGGATTGTGAGGGTAAAACATCAAGTACTTAGGGGAAAGCAGAGAAGACTAACTTTAGGACCTTGGGATAAGCAAAAATTTCTTCAGTAGACAAGGCACTAACCTTAAAAGAAAAAAAGTAAGTTCAACTTTATCACAATTAAGAGCTGTTTGCCAAAAGACTGTATTAAGAGAGTAAAAAGGAAGTCAAGACTGGGAAATATTAATAATACCTATTTCCAACAAAGAATTCCTGTCCACAGTGTATCTAGATGACTTCTACAAATCAGTAGGAAAAGGGCGAGATGACCAAATGGAAAAAAATGGGCATAAAACATAAGTATTTCACAAAAGAGGTTCCCACATGGCCAGTTGAGCACGGTAAAAGGTTGTCCACTTCATTAGTCACCGGACAGAGACAATCCTGAGCACAATGTGATACCACAGCAAATTCACCAACATGGCTGAAATTAAAAAGATAGACAACAGCACATGTTATGAGGCTATAAAGCATTTATAATACTCTTACACTATTACTGGGTGCATATTGCACAACTGTTTTGGAAAACTGGCAGGATCTGCTGTTGCTGGATATCCACACACTCTGCAACCTCATATCCCCTCCACGGTCTGTATACACAACAGAACACATCCATGAGCTCAAGAAAGGGCGTGTGCAAGAATGTTCTTAGGAACACGGTTGGGGGCAGCAAATGTCCCCTTCATTCCAAATTAATTGTGGAATATCCAGAACAGTGAAGAACCATACAGCAACGAGCAAGTGAGCTACACCTGCAAGAGCAAGCAATGCGGAGGAATCCCACACACGTGCTGTTGAGTGAGAAAAGCCAAACACCAAGGTTTTCATTGAAATGTAAGTCAGAAGCAGGCTGTAAAGACCCTGTGGTGCTGGAGGTCAGGAAGGGGTCGCCCTGGCCGGCCGGGGTGCGATTAGAGGGCTGGGAGTGCTGCCATGTTGTCTCTAGATCCCAGTGTTGGGTCTGTGGGTGTGTTCACTTTGTGAGAATTCTTTGAGCTGGACATTTAATGATTTGTCCACTTTTCTGTGAATCTTAACTCTTTAAAGAGAAAAAAAAAAACCTTGGGTCCCATATTGAACTCGAGTTGGAAGAGGTGAGTCCGGTCTCAAAATGGAGGGCCATGATCCAAAGGAACCAGAGCAGTTGAGAAGACTGTTTATTGGTGGTTTGAGCTTTGAAACTACGGATGATAGTTTAAGAGAACATTTTTAAAAGTGGGGCACACTTACAGGTTGTGTGGTAATGAGAGGCCCCCAATGTTCCAGGGGTTTGGGTTTTGTGACTTACTCTTGAGTTGAAGGGGTGCATGCAGCAATGTGTGCCAGCCACACAAGCTTGATGGCGTGTGGTGGAACCCAAGAGAACGTTTCTAGGGAGGGTTCTATAAAGCCTGGTGCCCATCTAACAGTGAAGAAAATGTTTGTTGATACTAAAGAAGACACAGAAGAATATAATTTGAGAGACTACTTTAAAAAGCATGGCAAAATTGAAACCATAGGAGTTACGGAAGACAGGCAGAGTGGAAGAAAGAGAGGATTTGCTTTTGTGACTTTTGATGATCATGAGACAGTTGATAAAATTGTTGTTCGGAAATACCACACTATTAATGGGCATAGTTGTGAGGTGAAAAAGGCCCTTGCTAAGCAAGAGATGCGGTCTGCTGGGTCACAAAGAGGTCGCGGACGGAGGTGGATCTGGCAACTTCATGGGTCGTGGAGGAAACTTGGGAGGTGGTGGACAATGTTGGCCGTGGTGGAAACGTTGGTGGAAGAGGAGGCTATGGTGGTGGAGGTGGTGGCAGCAGAGGTAGTTATGGAGGAGGTGATGGTGGGTACAGTATTTTGGAGGGGACGGAGGCATCTATAGTGGTGGTCCTGGTTATAGCAGTAGAGGAGGCTCTGGTAGTGGTGGAGCAGGATATGGAAACCACGGATGCGGAGGTGCTGGTGGAGGGATATGATGGTTACGCTGAAGGAGGAAATTTTGGAGGTGGTGGGAACTATAAAGATCTTGGAAATTACAGTGGACAACAGCCATCAAATTATGGACCCACGAAGGGGGGCAGTTTTGGTGGAAGAAGCTCGGGCAGTCCCTCTGGTGGTGGTGGTGGTGGTGGTGGATCTGGAGGTGGATATGGTAGCAGAAGGTTCTAAAAAAAATTCAGAAGGAAAGGGCTGCAGTTCTTATCAGGAGAGAGAGCGAGGGGTTGTCAGGAAAGAAGCAGGTTACTTTGAGGCGGTCGCCCCGAACGCATTAGAGGAACTGTAAAAATCCGCCACAGGAGGGACGATGACCCATAGTCAGAAAAGTTACTGCGGCCTCAACAGGAACCCTTGTTCGGGACCGTCGCAGCCACGGTTTGCAGAAGGTGCAGCTCTTGGTTAATGCAGCGTAGCATCCGTGGGTGGACGTTCCTATAGCTTTGTCTTTATCTTTTCATTACATCAGGCATTTTGCCCTGTAAATTGCGGTAGTGATACCAGGAATAAAAAAAGCAATTTTTAACTTTTAAAAAAACAACAACAAAAAAACCCCATAAAATATTTTTATTTTATTTTATTTTATTTTTTAAGATTGTATTTATTTATTCATGAGAGACACACAGAGAGAGAGGCAGAGACACAGGCAGAGGGAGAGGCAGGCCCCATGCGGGGAGCCCATGCAGGCCCAGGGACTCCAGGATCACGCCCTGGGCCAAAGGCAGGCGCTAAACCACTGAGCCACCCAGGGATCCCCTAAAATATTTTTAGAGATACAAAGTAGCTTAAAATTTTCTCGGAGATCACGAAAGCCCAGACTCAAAGGATCACCGGAGCAGTGAGCGGGCCTGGGAGTGGAGGGGCATCAGTGCAGGGGGGGGCCTTTCTTCTGGTGGCTTTGAGGAGGTAGTTTCCAGAAAGGGTTTACGTCCTAGAGGACCTTAAGGAGAGGATCGTCGACAAATGAGTCCCAGTGACGTAAAATCATTTGCTAAAAATTGGCTATTTGGGGGAGGACAGCAGTTAAATAGGTTTGGGTGCAGAAGGCCCGGCAGGTGCACGGAAGGCTGTGGCTGTGATTGTGACATGCACAGGTACAGGAGTGACGGAGCATGGGCCTGCCCGCCGCCTGGTGTCGCTGCAAGGGCTCCATACCCTGAGTGGGCGCAGAGGCTCGGGTGCTGCCCAGGAAGTGCGGTGGGCGAGGGGGGGCTGGAAGGAGGCAGGGCTGCGATGAGGGGAGGAGGTGTCGCCATGGGGCCAGCAGCATGGCCGGTCACCTCCAGGACCAGGGCGGAGGCCGTGCGCACCAGGAGCAGCATTTCCTTCGTGGGTAGAGGGGGGCGGGTAGGAGTCGGGGACACACGGTGGGGGCTCTGCTGCCGCTGCTGCCTCTCAGCCAGTGACAGTGACGGCATCCGGTGTTTGCGTCACCAGGTGCCCGGGAGGAGCCGAGCGCACAGCAGGCGCAGCGTCGATCAGCCGTCTTTCTGTCCTTCAAGTCCCCGATCCCGTGCCTGCCGCTGCGCTGGGAGCAGCAGAGCAAACTGCTCCCCACCGTGGCCGGGATTCCCGCCAGTAAGGTCTCCAAGTGGAGCACCGACGAGGTACGTCTGCCCTGCACGGGGAGAGAGCCTGGCTTCAGGGGCAGGGGGGGGTGGGGATGGGGGGACGGGGATGGGGGATGAGGATGGGGGTATGGGGATGGGGGCACAGGGGGACAGGGATGGGGGGACAGGGATGAGGGGACGGGGGCGGGCAGGGGGCCTAGTTTCCTGGAAGACGGGGAACTGCTCAGAGAGAAGCAGCTGAAACCTGTAGCTTGAGTGTTCTGGGCCTGTAGCACTTAGGTTCCGACTTTTTTCTGAAACTGGAATTCTTATCTGACTTTCGACAGGTGTCAGAATTCATACAGAGCTTACCCGGGTGTGAAGAGCACGGAAAGGTGTTTAAAGATGAAGTAAGTGGCCCGCGGCCCTCCGGGCGGCCTGGCAGGGCTTGGGGGGGAGGCGGGCTCGCTGTGCGCCTAGTCCCAGAGGCAGCCTTGGTCGTTCGCGTAAAGGTGTTTTCATACAAGATCCGACGCCCTGGACACGTCCGCACCATCCTACGATGTTCCACAGCCGGGGCCTAGACGCTTTTTTTTTTTAATGTGGGGTGGTGGGGCCCGGGTGACCCGGTGGCCAGGGATCCAACTCCCGGTGTCGGCCCAGGCCGTGATGCTGGGGTTGCGGGTCCGGCCCGTGCGCAGCCGGTCACGCGCCCTCCTTACCAGCGTGCGGGTGCGTAGCCCATAGGAGCCAGCAACGCTTTATTTTAGTAGTGTGGAATTAGCTCCCTTTATTTCACTTTCAAACGCCACGTTACCAGCGCCAAGATTAAAGTCACTGAACATCGTCATCAGCACTACCGCTGTCGCTGGAGAGCCCTGCGGGTCTGACACCCGGGTCGGCTCCTCAGGGCAGGGGGAATCGGCCCTACGGCTCCTGCGGGTAACCTGGCCTGAGGACGCGGGGGCACCTGTCACCGGCCCTACAGAAGCCCTGGGCCCGCCAGCGCCTCCTCACGAGGCCCTTGGGTCCCGGCGCCCCGGCCACCGCGTCGCCTCGAGGCCCGGCCAGCCCAGAGCCCCGCGGGGGTGTCGTTGGCGCCCACGAAGCCGAGCGCCGGGCCTGGACGGCCTTTCCCCATGAGGCGCCGCCGTGCCCCGGCCGGGTGCCCTTTAAGACCCGCGAAGGCCTGACGTTCCGCGTCCTTGTTTCGGATCCTTGTTCAAAAGAAGAAGGTTCCCTTCCCCTTCTCCGCTGACCTATCACTGGTTACTCAGAGTGAGAGTCTCGTGACTCCTAAAGTCCCAGCGTCTTCGCGGACAAGGCTCACCTGATTTTCAGTCGCTGAGCAGATCCAGACGCCCCCCAGCAGCCGCCGTCCTGGCTTTGGAAAGAAGTCGTGTCGTCATTACCCGTGAGAAATGATAAGATGTTTTTAGAGATAAACACATGCTACATCCATTTTGTAGATTGTGCTTTTGGTCGTGTTCATAGCCGGACCACCCATGTGGATTTGCCCTGTTACTTTACTTTTAGTAAGATCTTCATATTCAAAATTCCAAATTCAACTATGTTGTCTCCCGGACCGCGTTTTCTCTCCGTGGTGTCTTGTGTCTGGAGATGTTCCTCAGGCACCGGTACCCTCGGCGTCCTCCCTGTGAGCTCGCGGTCCACCTGTACCAGTCACAGCTTCGTCCCTTTATTCCTTCGTCCTCTAAATTCTTGTGGAAGTCATGTCTCCCAGGCTTAGCAGGTGTTGGTTTTAAGGTCTGGAAGCAAAGCATGAAACCCGCCCAACTAACGTCTAGTGACATCTCTAGGAGGCCCCGTACGGGTGTCAGGATGGCTGTTCTGCGAGCCACGCTTGGCTTCCCTCCAACACACTCCACGTCTAATCTGTTGAAGAGCCTATTGAGTGTACTTTAAAGACGTGTAGGGATTCGGGCTGTTTCCCTGCTGCACCAGCAGCACCCGCGCTCGGGTCTGAGCCGCCGTCCTCTCCCACCAGGGCTACTGCTGCAGCCTCCTCACCAGTCTCCCTCTTTCTGTCTTTGCTCCCCCACGATCCGTGACCTCTTCCCAGCCTCGCCGGAGTCATCCTGCCAGAGAGGTGCAGTCGTGTCAGCGTTCCATCCGTAGCGCTCCAGTAGTAAGTCAGGATGAAAGCAGAAGCCCTCCCGGGCCTGCGGTCCAATGCCCCGTGCCCTCCAGAGAGGTGGGAACCTCCTGACCTCTGTGTCCTCCCTTCCACACGCTGGCCCCCTTGCTGTTCTTCGATTGTCCGGGCACACCTGGCTCTTCCTCCGCATGGTCACGTGGTGCAGTCCCTCTTCTCAGGGGCGGCTCCTTCCCAGTTATCCATCCTTGCCCCTGTGCCCCGTCATCCCCACCGAGCTGTGTCCTCAGTGCGAGCACCAATCACCTTGTACGATGTATTAATGTCACCTCATTACTGATTAATTTGCTTCTCTCTTGTATGTTCTGCTTGCAGTCAGTCTTCCGCTTCTAGGATGTGAACCTCACAAAGAGTTCTGGTTGCCTCCCTTGCTTGTTTTTGCCTGTATCTGTTGTAGCCTCTGCTGTGTGCCCAGCCCCAAGAAGAGTGTCTGGAATAGGATAAATGTCTAATAAGCCTTTGTTGAGTGAGCATGCTCGCACCTTTACCCTCTGAGGAAGACTCCCAAACGGCATGGCCCTGTGATCTGCAGAGCTACAACCCTGGGGAAGGAACCAGGGTGCACGGTGCAAAGAGCAATGAGATACAAGGCCAGGACCCCAAGCTCCAAATCCTCCTTCGGAGATTTGGGCCTTTAGCAAGATACGTCATCTCTGGAGTTAGACCAGTTCATATACGTTACAAAAGCAAAAAACAAAATAACAACAACGACAAAAAACAAGCCCGTTATTACCTTGCAGTGATCGCTGTTCTTAGAATTTTCTCAAATTAAGCTTCCTTCCTTCCAACGCGGCGTGCCGGTGTGGCCGCACGCTGGAGCAGCCTGTGTGAGCTATAGTGGCCTCAAGGTGACCTTTCCTTCCTCGTGTAACCTTGAACACCCTCCCTTCTCACCCGACTCCGGTGTTCAGATTCCATCGTTGCCTCTCTCAGACTGTTTCCTGTCATTATTCGTCTGTCATGATACATTCTTACAGGGTTTCCGCGGGAAGCTCAGTAGGGCCCAGGGTTCTAGGAGACAAGTCTGTCTTTGTGATGGGCTCTTTGGGAACCCGTCTGTCAGTCAGCATTTCCATTCATGACTTGGAGGACCTCAGCCAGACCGTTGATTCTGTGCGCGGCTTTGCTTGATGAGAGGGTTGTCACAGTGCAAGCGAGGAGACCAGAACATAATGCTCCCCAAAATACGATGGAACATTTCCTATCCCTGCCACTGAGCTCGTTTTTGCTTGGAAATTTACAGGGGAGTGCCTTCTCTTCCTTGTTGAGGACGGCAGGCTGGATGTTTCCTTACTGGGAATTAGACAACTGTTTCCAAATGATTCTTAAAAGTTGCATCGGATGACCCTAGTTCTTTTTTTTTTTTTTTTAAGATTTTATTTATTTATTCATGATAGTCACAGAGAGAGAGAGAGAGAGAGAGGCAGAGACACAGGCAGAGGGAGAAGCAGGCTCTATGCAGGGAGCCCGACGTGGGATTCGATCCCGGGTCTCCAGGATCGCGCCCTGGGCCACAGGCAGGCGCCATACCGCTGCGCCACCCAGGGATCCCTAGTTCTTACTGATGAAGAGAGTTGACAGATTTGTCATATCTTTAGAGAAATGAAGAAAATCTTACACAGCCACTAAATTATTTCAGCCTTTGTTTGGTGAACTGTTCACAGAATTGGCTTGCCCCGGCCGCCATGACCAAGAGCCACCAACCCGCAGTTTAGGCAGTGGAAATGTATTATCTCCCGGGTCTGAGGCCTGGAGGCCCACAGGCCAGGAGTCTGGGTGTTGACAGGGTAGCTTCCTTCTGAGGGCGGGAGAGAGGATCTGTTTCAGGCCCCTCCTTGGCCTGTTGCTGGTTTTCTGTCTTTGTCTTCACATCATCTTCCCTCTACATGTGTCTGTCTCTGCGTGTGAGGCGGAGGGCAAATGTGTGTTTTCCTTTTCCTTTTTTTTATTTTTTAAATATTTATTTATTTATTTATTTATTTATTTATTTATTTATTTTACTTTTTGTGTAAAATGGGAAAACTGAAAGAGACACAAATTATTTTTTTAAAGTTGGTGGAATACTCCCAAACCTGAAAATTTTACGGAAAGACCATTCCTTTGTTCTGTCCACTAAACCAGACATCATCTTCTTCAGAGCTGTACCTCTGAGCCTCAAAGCTTTCTCTTGTACTAGCACAGAATTTTAATCTCAGACCAGAGAAGGGAAGGATGTTTCCCATGGCCGCCCCACCTAGTAGAACCAGCACAGTCTACATTTCTTCACACCACATTTGCCACTTTCACTGATGCGTTTGCTTGCCCTTGTTATAAAATTTTAAAAATAGTCTGATTGCCCTTGTTAGTAGCTGCTCTTTTTCAGTATATGAAGAGTAATCGTGGCCACTCTAAAAATGAATGCTATTTATCACTGGTTTTTTCTTCATTATGGAAAGCTAATTAAAAAAAAAATGTTAGCATGCAGCCAACATATCTGCCTGAATTCCTTTGTTTATATCCACAAACAGCTGTGTGCTGCTTCTCATCTGTCATCCTAAAATCTACCAGAATGGGAACTGGATCTGAGGCATCCAGAGTCTTCCAAGTTCTTCTTGACTCGTTGCCTAAGTCAGGGTAATCACAGGGAGATATGGGCATCTTCCATTTCCTGTGGGCCGATTTTTCAGACAACTGAGTTTTTACTTTGCTTCCAGTCCACATTTGGTTATTGTAGATAAGAAAGGTTCATTACTCAGGAAATGTTCGCACACGTGAACTCTTGTCTGTGCCGTTCTCGCGTGGCTCTCAGAAGACAGCTGATAACTCAACTTTGGCTATTTGTCACGACACCACATGCAATTAATTCATAATCTTTTTTTGTCTTTTCTTCCCATTTTAGCAAATCGACGGAGAAGCCTTTCTGCTTATGACCCAAACAGACATTGTTAAGATTATGAGCATTAAGTTGGGCCCTGCTCTCAAAATTTTCAATTCTATCCTGATGTTCAAAGCTGCCGAGAAGAACTCTCACAATGAACTTTGAAGATGGTGAATTTTGAATACCATCAGCTTTTCTGCTTTAAAGCTCATGTTTTATTCAAAGCACAAGGACAGTTATAACTCCTACGCGAGAAGTCTCCAAAACTCGAGAGCGATGCTATCAGATTATTTATATTCCTCAAGAGACAGTATATACGAATCCTTATGAAAATGCTTCGACTTTTAACCAAGTACTGTCTAACAGCTGTCATCCTTCGGTTCTGTTCACTGAGCTAAATTTATCTTTGTACATCTTTTTGAGGCTGGGGGTGGGGTGGGGGGGAAGGGGACTTCGTTAATTATTTATGGTAAAAGGGGGGATCAGAGTAAGAACTTTTGGCATTTTGTAAACATTGTTGAATTCTCTTTCATGCACACTGTTTCTTTTTCAGTACTTTCAGAAACCTTTTTATATAATCCAACTTCAACTTATACCAAATTAGTCAAAACCTGGCTGACGTTGGCCAGTGGGACTGTTACCTGTATTGTTCATTCTGTGCCATATTTTGAATTGCAACATTATGCTGACAATAACTTTGCAAGTCATGATACTGCCTAACTGCTTGTCATAATTTGTTGGGGCCGAACGGTGGTAGAAATTACTTTTCCTTAAATCAGTGTTTTTACTTTTGCACGTATTATGAAATGTTAAACAAATTACTTTTCACCAGCATCTTTACTATAATTACCAAAAACGTGTATATAAATAATGGAACTGAAAAATAAAATATATAAATAAATTAGGTGATGTATTTGAATGGCATCAGTCTTCTACGTTGTGGTGCCCTATGTATTTACAAGAGTCCAGTGGTATCAAAGGAATATGCAGTTCTATTGGGGGGGGTGTCTTTGTAAGAATCTTGAACTATTTATGAGATGATCTTGAGCTTCTCTCTAATTGTAGGTGAAGGAACTGTGGTGCTTTGTGGAGCTGAAGGGGTCGTTCTGTTGCTGGAAACACTAATCCGTAAAGCTCTGTCCCGGATCTTCTTCCTCCAGACCCAGAGGTTTTCTTGGGGTTGGCTGTAGAGAGAGTATATGGATTTTACTGAAGAGGCAGGGTGTTGTGAGCGAGCAACACCAGTCAACACAAAGATTCTAAATGCTCACAGATCCAGGAGGCAACTTCCCAAAGCAGTTATGCAAGAACCTCCGTTTTAGAAAGATTCCTTTCTCTAGAAGGGTTCACCGAAGTTTTATAAATGTACAGATGCACTTTAGATGAAAGCCCTTGATTACCTATGAACTGATAGCAGTCGTGTTTCTTTTGTGAGAATGCCTTTCCAACACAAAAGGTAAATGATTTTATCAGGCTTTGGATGTAACGTCCACTTCTAGGATTGGCCATTTATTCGAGAGCTATTATAAAAGTAGGAAGCACGTTTGTAGCATGCTGTCTGAATTCTGGGGCAAGTCCCACCTCTCTTCTTAGTTGCCCTCATTTTTTCTGATGTAGGACTTCCTTTGATGTACCCCGTAGGAAGTCTATTAGCAGGCCTTTGCATTTGTTATAATTCAAAAGGGCATGGCATCTACAGTGTCCCTTTCATTTCTTTGCATGAATCCACTTAGATAAATTTTTCATTGTTGGGTTTTTTTTTAATGTTTTGTTCAGAATTTGTACATTCGAGTTGCACTGTTATATCTGACATGAATGAAATAAAATCTTAATTGCAGATGCTTTTTTTTACATACGTATGTTTTTTTTGTTTTTTTGTTTTTTTGTTTTTTTTTTTTAGAAAGCTTGTTAAACAGGCAAATGAGAGCAGAACCAATGTTGAAGATTTGGGCATTACCTCGTTCTGTAATGAATTCACTGGATTCAAAATTGTCAAACTATGTCCCAGGCGATGGAAAGAATGGCAGTACATAAGTAAGTAAGTAAGTAAATAAGAGATTTTTTTTTTTAATAAGAGATTTTTTTAAAGATTACAAACACTGTGTAAGTCAAATTGGACCTGTCTGCAGGTTGAAATATAACCACAGGCTGCCATTTTGCAACTTCTGGATTCAGTAGACTCGGCCTCCAAAGAAAACAGACTTAGGTGAGTCAACAATAGGAGTATTTACCAAGTGGCAGGGCCATCGGAGCCCTGGGGACAGATGTGCCACGGAGAGACAGTAAAGCTTACGTGTATTTGCCCTCACATTCCACTCCTGTCTGCTGCTGTGCTTAGGGCCAAACCTCTCTGCGATGTCCCTGCAGCACCACCCCTGTCTTTCCCCAACCTCTGGGAATGGAGAGGGGCTCTCACTGACCTTTAGCTGCAGAGAACGCGTGCTTCCCAAGGAAAGGAAGCTTTAAGAATTTGGTAAATTCAGTTGGGAGAGGGAAAATAAGACAGATTATGGAACTAAAGGGAGAGTAGAGAAATAAAGAAAGTTTGTAAGGAACTAAAGGCACATTCTAATGAAAGGCACGTCCCAGGACTGGTTTGAGTGAGGTTGACAGTGCACCGACCCCGCCTGTCCCCATCATGCAAGCAGTTAGTGCACAGTCATTGTGGGGTGGGCAGCTGATCGAACCTTCATTTTTTTGTCTCACTGACTTACCATTTTAAAGATCAGTGCTTACGGAGAAAGAGGCATTAGAATAAGTATTTGCAGAATAAGTATTTTCAGAGATATAGGTCCTGAAAAATAGTTTTTCAATAATTCCTGTGAGCTCCTTTCTTCTTAAACTTAAAAAATTAATTTGATGATGTACCCCCAGAAATGCCCACTGCATTGTGATGGACGCATTAGGACACTTAAAGCTCTTTGGCCTCTACACCAATCTGTTTTGTCTAAACTGATAAGTCATGTGGATATTGTGATGATGATTATCAAGAAGCGTCTCAGAACTGTAGTGTTGTCATTGTTGTCATTGTCTTTATAAAATACTTAGAGTGCACTGAGTCTTGTCAGACCTAAGAAGTACTTAGGTACTGTCTCTGGGAACAGAACAAATGGAATTTCAACATGAGATTCTGAGCTGGGTGCATGAGGATCCAGGACCTGGGCTTCTGAGATAGCAGGAGAGCAAGTTGAGGAAGGGGCTAAGCCAAAAACTAGAAACTGGTGCCCATGGGCAGCCCCAGTGGCCCAGCGGTTTAGTGCCACCTTCGGCCCAGGGTGTGATCCTGGAGACCCGGGATCGAGTCCCACGTTGGGCTCCCTGCATGGAGCCTGCTTCTCCCTCTACCTGTGTCTCTGCCTCTCTATCTCTCTCTCTCTCCCTCTCTCTGTCTCTCTCTCATGAATAAATAAATAAAATCTTAAAAAAAAAAAAATTAAGAAACTGGTACCCAGAAGGCTCTGGGACTGACAAGTCAGGTCCATATTTACAGACCAAACACACCTGAGCAGCAGCGAGGGCACATCCCCCACACTTTACATCAAAGCCAGGGGAAAGTAGAAACGGCATGAGGAGATGAGTGGGACCATCACTGTATGTCAAGGGAGGGAAGACGATCAGGACCTGTGCCAGTGAGATCCGTCATCAGTGAGGAGACCTCAGGAACGAGGCTGCCTTTGTTCTCAACAAATGTGATTGAAAGAAACCAAAAAGCTTGGCACAGGCAGGTCGGCTTAGGGCAAGAACTAGGGAGTATGTGTATCTCCTTAGAATGTTCGAGATCAAAATGTTTCCAAGCCATGTTGAGACCATAGAGGAGCCCATAGGCCACAAACGTACAGCCCCCAGGTATTACGTCTCCCAAGGGTAGGCACACTGGGCCAACTGCAAGGGGTCATATGCTAATCAAAGGAGTCGAGTGTATCTGAAGTGTAGGGTTTTTCAAAAACTAAAGCACTCTTGAAAGTGTAGCTTGGGAGGCCCCTGGGTGTCACAGTCAGTTGAGCACCAACTCTTGGTTTTGGCTCAGGTCATGGTCTCAGGGTCATGAGATCGAGCCCTACATTGGGCTCCGTGCGCAGTGCAGAGTCTGCTTGAGATTCTCCTTCCTTCTCCCTCTGCCCCTCCCACTTATGCACGTGCTCTCTCTCACTCTCTCTCAAAATAAATAAATATTTTTTTAAAAAGTGTAGCTTGAACCATGGAATTTCTTAGAACTCAAACAGCTCTTTAACATAGTATTTTATTACAGGATTCCACAAAGAATTTTCAGTATCTAATCATAAAGATAGAAGGTATGAGATTCATTTGCATCTTGGAGACAATTTTCTAACAACTACTTCTATGACAATGCTAAGTCAAAACAATTTTTTCAATAAAATTTTAGCTGTCCTAGAGATCAATTCTGATTCAATATTTGGCATGCCATTACGTAACTGGATGTTGAAATCCTATTGCCTTTATCTTTTCTTTCATAGAAGGAAAGTAGGGACGATGGATATCAAAAATAAGTGTCTCTAGGAAGTTGAGAGTTTGGGACAGTCTTCTCGGACACTCAACTCCAAATACATGGAAGGCAGCTATGAGTGCAGCCAAGGCTGTAACACAGTCGTCTACCTTTGTGAGCTTCTCTTTTTCTAAATACAAAGAAAATTCACAGACATCAATGTTGAAAGGATTTTTGACTTCTAACACGGGTGTGGAAACTTGCACCTGAGAAAATGGATAATAGAGTCACCACTGTCTGATAAGGAAAGTAGCTAAATACTAAAAGATGCTTCAACCACAACATTACAATAAATGAGCTTGTTGTACTGCAGCATATTTGTAAATATGACCAAACAATATTTCAAAAGAGACTATCACCCTGTTTTCAAATAAGCTGTCTTATGAAGATGTAAAATGTCAAACCCAGTGATCACAGAAGTACTGCATACCTTCTCATTCACAATGACAAACAGGCTGGGATCATCCCCAAAGACATCTGGTAGGAGCAAACATGTGGCTGTCATCTTCATATCTGCCAAAACAAACGTGCTTAAAGTCCAAGTAAAAATAAGGTTTTGCCAACTAATAAGCAAAAGTCAGTCTTAAAACATGGTGTTGTTTTTTTAAATCATTTGCTTCTACAGATAATAAACCAGTCTTCTTGCATCAGTGTTTCACAATCGTTTAACCAACATCTCGTGTTCTGCCCTCCAGGTCATGACCAGGAGAAGATAAGAGTCCTGTAGTCTCTGTCCATCAGCCAGGAAGATTTTAGTATGCTTTACCTTGTGATTGGTATTATGAAATTAACAGGTTACTAGTTTTCTAAATATAATTTTATAATATCAATTGTACTTTTAATTCTATACCTCAGCTCCTCCTATTCGAGACATTTTTTTTTATCCTGCATGTTGTTTCACTGAATTACTTATTTCCAAAACAGAGCTTTTCTAATTATCCTAAATTATACAGATAACTAAGATGAGATTGCCCCACCCCCAGGTTTACTAACGTTTCAACATGTCTTCATCTGTGTGCTGTTTCATTTTTTCTTGCAATGCAATACTGATTGGATTGTCCACCACTGAAAAAGAAGTCAGTATCTTTTCTGAATAGGATTCCAAAATGTGCTTTGTTTTTTTTATAAATATCTGTTCTTGTAAGAAGTTGGAATTCTCTGAACATCTAGAAAAAGGAAGAAAAAGATTACAAGAAAAATTAATGTATAGAATGTAAGGGAGTAAATAACTCTTTGGGATTATATTAAGCTTTTAATGCTAGTTTAAAATGTACACAAGATATTTGAGTAGCTGTAGAGGAGAAATAAAGACTTAAAGACAGAGGAGGAAGAAAGAATAAAAGCCTGAAATGGATAGGATAAACAAGATAAATAATGGACATAGCAAACTTCTATACCTCAGAATTAAAAATTTGCATGCAAACTCAACTAAATGGGGGTTCCAATGTATATATGCATATTTTGGCTTTTTGGTTACCAGCTAAGATTCTAGGACTTTATATTTCTTTAGGTGGTACCCAACAAGAGGCAAAATTTTAAAAAACTGTTAGGTTTTCGGAAGCAAACCTTCAAAAATACCTAAACATAGCATCCCAAAGGGATCCCCAAAGGGAAAGGGGAGAGCCTTAGAGACAAAGATAAGTGGTGAGCTAAAAAATTAAGTGTAGGAGATCTGACAGCAAAGTAGAAGCAAACCAGTTTACCCATGTGGAAACCCCTTTACTCAAAACCACCATTTCCTGCCAAGTTCTCCTGCTCCAAGAATTGCACCACCACTACTGCCTCCCCACTTTTTTTTGACCAAGTGGCATTATAAGAATTCATCATCACTTGCACTGGTAGAAATTAATGTAAATCATCACTTTCCCTAAAACTCTGTAAAGCAAAGTTGGGTACTACCCACAGGGTCTCCTCATTTCTTGAACGCTTAGGTAGATCATCTCGGGGTCCAAAAGTAGTTATCAGAAAACTGGAACACACATTACACTGCTGCCCTTCTATTCAATAGCTTTAAACTTACTTGAATGGGTTTATTACTTTTAAAATTTCTTCCAAATTTGAACATTACCCAAATATGTCTCAACAAAACAATGAATGTTCTGATTCTCAATTACATGAAATAGACCACTAATTATTAATTTCTAAGGTCAAGAAGGAGCTAAAACACAGGGTGTATGTGTACATGAATCACAAAGGCATGGCGGCTCTCTATAATAAGACCACTCATCTAGGATTGTGGTTAAGACCAGTGAATTCCATGTATCATCACTGGGGAATCTCAACGGAGAAATGGGATAAATATTTAAAAAGAGCCAAATTGAAAATCGATTTGAGAATAATATCTACTGAGATGAAAACATCTCTGAATAGAGAAACGCATATTGGGAAATACAAAGAAAATTTTCATGAACTTGAAGATAGATCAATAGAAATTAATCTGAATAACAAAAAGGGGATGAAGATAAGAAACCTGTGGGATGAAACGTGGAGTATGGAGAGGGGCTTTTCTGTGACTGATCATTCACCGCCAGGAGTTTGGCTGTGTAAAGTCTGGGGAAGGCAGCACAACTAAATAAAGACGTTGAGGATAACGGGTGCCTGGTTTCTCGCTGTTGAAGAGAGTTAGAATGTATGGAAAGGGGGTTGATTGGAGTAAGCCCTCTGGTTTGGGTTGGAATTGGAGGTACAATTGTGAATTCATGGTTTTTAATACTTGATGTGTGGATAATGGACCGATACAGATCTGCGTGTGCGTGTGCATGTGTAAAGGTATGTATCCCGGGTTGGTTCTGTGGGAAACCATAGAGCAATAACACCTCTGTAGCAATGAGCACACCTAGGGCTGAAATCTTAGTTTCTAAATACCATTCTCATTTTCTGTTGAAAGTGTTTTGAAGGGAGGAGGTTGATGAGTGCAGGTGGTGAGCAGGATCCATGTAGATTCCGTGGTCCAGTGTCCCACCCTGACTGCTCCTCTGCCACACCTGTGCCCACAAGCGCCCTGGGCTTGCCAGGCTTCACAGTGGGAGTGGTTTGCAGCGGGGGCAGCTGTCCTGCTTAGGGATTGTTTGTCAGCTGTGTATTTGTAAGTGAGGTCAAGCTTGCTTTTATTCACAATAAGGTTTTTATAAATTGTAAATCCCAGCTGGCTCTACAAGGCTTAATTACGGAGGTACTTCCAGCAAAAATCTAAAAGATTCAACTCTCAGGCTTAAAACGATAGATAGGCGACTTTATTTTTAGTACAGTCCTTACAAAAACCATATCCCAATCCATATTTTTGATAGGATGAAATGCCTGAGGGAGTGGGAGAAAAAGAGACTTAAGACAAAGCATGAGAGACACAGCCTTAGGTCTAAAGTCTCTCTCCAACCTCCCCCGCCCCCAGACTCATGCTCAGCTAAGGTTCTTTGAAAGGCTACTGAACCACACAGCTTGTCTGTTTTAATCACTAAACCTGCACAGACCCCGCACCCCTGTGAAGACCCCTAAGGCTGCAGCATCAGTGTCCACACAGCCTCACCAACAGCTATGAACTGAATATTTATGTCCTCCCAAAATTCGTATGTCACACCTAATGCTCGGAGGGATGGTATTAGGAGGTGGGGCCTTTGAGAGGGGCCTGGCTATGAGGGTGGAGCCGTCATGAATGAGAGTCCTGCCCTTACAAGAGAGACCCCGGGCAGCTACATCGCTCCTTCAGCCATGCGAAGTTACAGCTAGAAAGGCCCATTCATGACCCAAAAAGCCAACTCCCAGACACCACATCCGCCAGTGTCTTGGTCCTGGGCTTCCCCACCCCTAGAACCGTTGAATACATTTCTGTCCTTTAGAAGCCACCCGGTCTATGGTATTTTTGTTACAGCAGCCCAGACAGACCGAGACCCCAACCATCTACTAACTTAACCAGCACTCTGAAAATCAAGATTTCACTCCTGTGGCCTGCGCAGTGTTCTGCAGGGCATTTGGAAAGCTACTAAGATGTTTAAAATATGCTCTTTACCCTTAAGGAGTTTATAGGCTATCCATTTGACAAGGTTTTGCTTTTTTTTTTTTTTTTAAGATTTTTATTTATTTGATAGAGACCATGAGCTGGGGGGAGGGGCAGAGGGAGCAGGAGAAGCAGGCTCCCCCCAGAGCAGATTGCCGGATGTGGGGCTGGATCCCAAGACCCTGGGATCATGATCTGAGCTGAAGGCAGATGCTTAACTGACAGAGCCACCCCGGCGCCCCAAGGTTTTGCTTTCAAACAATATATTGCAGGTGTGTCAGTGTGGCCTACTCTTAATAGCCAAAGCCTCCTGGCTATTCCTGTCCCTAGCAACCCAAAGATGAAGAGAAAGTAACTAATAACCAAGGTAGTGTTGCTGAGAGACGGATAGATAAAATCATCCACGTGAGGCCCTGAAAATATAACTCCTGCCTAGTAAGCACTCAGATGTTTGCTAGAGACTATTATTAAGATAAAATATGCAGGCAGGTTCTTTTTCATTTTTTGGAGGAAGAATAACATATACAACTTATTATTTTCAAAATAGTTGATGGCACCCACAGAAGTCTCCCACGAAATGTGTTCCCAGGTAAAAACCTTGATGAATCTTATTATATGCTTCGGCTAACATTCCACTAACATTGTAATAGGAGCTTCTAATGGTCACCGTGAGTAAACTAAATGGAAGGATATTTGATTTGCCTATTTAACTTCATGTATTAGAAGACCACTTTATGAAGTTATTTGGGATCATAAATAGATTTTGAGTAATGCTGCATACTAACAATTTCTGAGTAGACTCTCTTGATTGTCTAAATGCACACAAGGCAAAATGTTTCACACTGTCAATATACCCCCAAGTAGTGGTCCCCCCCACCCCCACCCCCCTCCGGCCTCCACAGTGTGTTCAATGACAGGGAAATCTTTAAATCTGAAGACAGGCAGTGCATGTTATTAGAATATGCTTCCAGAAATCCTTACCAAATGGTCCCAGTTGTAGCCTGTGGAACCTGTGCACCCTACTGAGATCCTCACCCATCATTAGTACTGTTACACTCCAAAAGAAAAGAGAAAAATCCATTTGGACATTAAAATCAGAGATTATAAGCAAATAAAGGTACCTGATAAGGGCACTTCAGGAAAGGAAACATCTTAAGGATGTCCTTGAGAGGTGCTCTGCTGCCAATCAACTTTCTTCTTATTTCCAAAGTCTGACTCCTCCTCTTATCAATTTCTCTCCAGTCCTTTTCTGTTTTCATATATTCTTGCTGGAACCAGTTAATATGTTCATCTGCCTCAGAATCTAAACAAACAGTTTCTTCCTGAAAAATATTGTTGAATTATCAGTATGTTCCATTTTTCCAAGTGGCAGTTTAACACTCCGTGAGAAATTGAATCATAGCCTGTTGTTACTGCGCTCTCTCAATGCACTCCTCAGGTGAGTGTCACCATGTGTGATTACACCTGGCCTTGGATGTGGTTAACAAATGGACAGTCTTTAACAAAACAGATAGTTCATTTCTTACTATGGAATTACAATCTCTTCTCCTGACAGATGTAAAAGTTACTTCATTTCTACATACTCTTTTAGTGGAAACCTAGATTATCCAGAAGGTTCACACCTACCAGGAATTTTTTTATTTCTATTCATTTAAATATGAAAAGAGATAAGAAGGTTTTAAATTAAGATCTTGTTATTGCTATTGTTTTATTTTTCCTTTGTAAATCTATTTATAGCTGCACTACCATGTGATAAAATCCAAATTCAAAACAATAACTGGGTATTTAGTGACAATAATCAAACTGTCAATTATATTTACTCTAAATTTGAGTAAATTGGGTGAGGTGGGATGGCTAGGAAATACCTCACATACTCATTAAAAATCTAAGACATTAAGTTTGAGAGCCAAAAACAAAAAAACAAAAAAGTGTTTCTAGAGAAATTTGTTGAGGGGCAATCAGACAACAAAAAGAAATAAAAGGCATCCAAATTGGCAAAGTCATCAACCTTTAACTATTTGCAGATGCCATAATACTCTATGCAGAAAACCTGAAAGACTTCACCAAAAAATTGCTAGAACTGATACATGAATTCAGCAAAGTCGCAGCATATAAAATCAACATACAGAAATCTGTTGTATTTCTAAACACTAATAAGCAAGCAGCAGAAAAAGAAATCAGGGAATTGATTCCATTTGCAATTGCACTAAAACCAGTAAGATACCTAGGAATAAATCTAACCAAAGAGGTAAAAGATCTGTACTCTGAAATCTTCTTAAAAATTATGAAAGAAATTGAAAGGAACAAAGAAATGGAAAAACAGTTCATGCTCATGGACTGGAAGAACATTGTTAAAAAGCCTATACTACCCAAAGCAACATACACATTCAGTGCAATCCTTCTCAAAATACCACCAGCATTTTTCACAGAACTGGAATAAATAATCCTAAAATTTGTATGGGACCACAAAAGACTCTGAAGAGCCAAAGCAATCCTGAAAAAGAAAAGAAAAGCCAGAGGCATCAGGACTCCAGACTTCAAGCTCTATTGAATTTGAACAAAGCTCTATTGAACTAAGAACAAAGCTATAGTCATCAAGACAGTGTGGTACTGGCATGAAAACAGACAAATAGATAAATGGAACAGAACAGAGAGTGGAGAAATGGACCCACAACTATATGGTCTACAAATCTTTGACAAAATTGGAAAGAATATCCATGGAAAAATGACAGTATCTTCAACAAATGGTGTTGGGAAAACTGGAAGCAACATAGCCGAAGAAAGTAACTGTACCACTTTCTTACACTATACACAAAAATAAATTCAAAATGTGATCTAAATGTGAGACAGGAAACTATCAAAATCCTAGAGGAGAACCTAGCCAGCAACCTCTTTGATCTTGGCCACAGCGACTTCTTATTAGATGTGTTGCCAGAGGCAAGAGAAACAAAAGCAAAAATGAACTACTGGGACTTCATCAAGATAAAAAACTTCTGCATAGTGAAGGAAACAGTCAACAGAACTAAGAGGCAGCCTATGGAATGGGAGAAGATATTTGCAAATGACACCAGATAAAGGGCTAGTACCCAAAGTCTATAAAGAACTTAACCAAACTCAACATCCAGAAATCAAATAATCCAGTTAAGAAATGAGCAGTAGACATGAATAGACACTTTTCCAAAGAAGACATCCAGATGGCCAACAGACTCATGAAAAGATGCTCAACATCACTCATCATCAAGGAAATACAAACCAAAACCACAATGAGATCCCACCTCACACCTGTCAGAAGGGCTAAAATTAACAACTCAGGAAACAACAGATGTTGGAACGGATGTGAAGAAAGGGGAACCCGTACACTGCTGGTGGGAATGCAAACCGGTGCAGCCACTCTGGAAAACAGTGTGGACTTCCTCCAAAAGTTAAAAATCGAGCTACCCTCTGACCCACCAATTGTACTACTAGGTATTTACCCCAAGGATGCAAAAATGCAGATTTGAAGAGTACATACACCCCGATGTTTATAGCAGCATTATCCACAATAGCCAAACTATGGAAAGAGCCTAAATGTCTATCAACTGATGGATGGATAAAGAAGATGTGGTGAGTGTGTGTGTGTGTTATGTGTGTGTATAATGGACTATTACTTGGCCATCAAAAAAAAAAAAAACCAAAATCTTACCATTTGTAAAGACATGGGTGGAGCCAAAGTATTACATTAAGTGAAATAAGTCAAAGAAAAATAAATATCATATTTTTCACTCATATGTGGAATTTAAGAAACAAAACAGATGAACATATGGGAAGGGAGATAAAAAGAAAGAAGGAGGCAAACTGTAAAAGAGACTCTTAATGATAGAGAACAAACAGAGGGTTGATGGAGGGAGGTAGGCAGAGGATGGGCTAAGTGAATGATGGTATTAAGAGGGACATTTGTTATGATGAGCCCTGGGTGTTGTACATAAGTGATGAATCACTAAATTCTACTCCTGAAACCAATATTGCACTGTATGTTAGCTAACTAGAATTCAAATAAAATATTTTTAAATTAATAAATAATCTGCCTCCTGCTACCAAAAAAGAAAAAGAAAGAAGAAAGAAAGAAAGAAAGAAAAGAAAGAAGAAAGAAAGAAAAGAAAGAAGAAAGAAAGAGAAAGAAAGAAGAAAAGAAAGAGAAAGAAAGAAAGAAAGAAAGAAAGAAAGAAAGAAAGAAAGAAAGAAAGAAAGAAAGAGAAAGAAAAAGAAAGAAAGAGAAAGATTTGGTTGAAAACTTCAGGTAGACCTACTTTCTATGAACACAGGATGACTAGCAAGACAGACTAAAGTGAGCAAATCTCTAGAAAAGTATAACTTATCAAACCAACTAAAAAGAAATTCCCATAATCTTGCATAAATTTAATTAGAAAATAGAAGTCTTTCCACAAAGAATATAAAGCCAGGACCTAAAGGTTTTATAGACAAATTCTACACTTTCAAAAGAGAGTGTTCCAAATTTATGCAAATTATTTCACAAATTCAGGGGGGTGGGGCAAGGAATTCTATGAAGGATTTCAATCCATTCTATGAATCCCCAAACTTGAAAGAACATCATAAAGGGGACATTACAAGTCAGTCTCATTCATGAAGAAATTCATAAATACTGAGAATAAGGAACAACTAACTTGAGCTTATCCCAGAAATACCCTGGTCTGACATTACTAAGGGAACTAAGGTAAACTAAAGGGAAGTATGATTCACTTGCCCATTATATTTCAGGCACTTTTCATATTGAAATCTGAATTTTTTTTAAAAAAATGAGTTATTTATTTTAGAGAGAGAGCATGAGCGGTGGAGGCTGGATAGAGTGAGAGAAGCAGACTTCCTGCTGAGCACAGAGCCCCATGCAGGACTCAATTCCAGAACCCCAAGATCATGACCTGAGCTGAAATCAAGAGACAGATGCTCAACTGACTGAGCCACCCACGCACCCCTGAAGTCTTAGAGCCACTGTGACAGAAAGATTTGGACCAAAAAGAAATAAGTCTTGAGAAATATGACATATAACAGTTCTATAATTAACCTGGATTATCTAAATAGGAATAAATATCATATATTGCATTAACCAATTAAAGTTCTTTTAAATGACCATATTTCAAATAATGCAGAAATATTGTATAAAATTCAACATCCCTTTAAAGAAAAAAAAACTGTCATCAAAATAAGAAGAAAAATTTTTGAGACTTATAGTTATTTACCAAATACTTAGAGCTAACATTTTTAATGGTGAAATTTTAAAAGAATTTTCCTTAAAATCAGAAAGAGGACAAAGATGCCTACTATATTCTTATTCAGCCTTTTACAAGAGATCCTAGCCAGAGTAGTAAGATAAGAAAGAGAAACAAAAGGCATAAAAATTGGAAAGATAGAAACAAAACTGTCATCATTCGTAAATTATGTGATTTGATTAAGAGAAAACTCAAAATGGCATACATGTAATTTATTACAATTAAAGAGTGTTTTACAAAGCAACTGAATGTAAGATAAATATACAAATTTGTTAACAAACAATATGTAATTTTTTACAGTTGCAACAAAAACTGTAAAGCACCTAAGAATAGAACTAATAAAAAATACTCCATAAAGGTCTTTATGGAGAAAATTATAAAATGATTAGAAAATATTATCAAGATAAATAAATAGATATACCTACCATGTTCACTGTGAGAAAAACTCAAAATCCTAAGGAAGTCACCCTTCTCCAAATGGAACTGTAGATTTAACAATATTTTTATCAAAATCCCAAAAATCAATGTTTTAAGAATTCAAGCTGATTCTAACATTCACATAAAAGATTTAAAAACCCAAGAATGACCAAGGCACACCTTAAAAGATAATAATTAGGCTGTGATGGAAATTGAAAAGTATCAAGGCATTTTACAACTATGTAGATGAGGAAAGTTGATGTTCATGCAGGGATAGATAACTGGGGCAACACAGCAGAGCTTCTAGATGCAGATCTCTAAAAAGAACAGAGGTAACATCACAAATGCCTGGGAAAAAGGACTGTTTTATAAAAAGTACAGAAAACTGTTTATCCATATGAGAAAAAAGGAAGAAGAAAACAGATCATATCACACACCTTATACAAAAGGAAATTACACTTGGCTTAAGAACTTAAATGTTAAGGCAGGACTTTAAATTTTAAGAAATATATAAAAATGATTCTTAACATTTCAAGGTAGGAAAGGAGTTCTTTAAAATATTAATCACAAGAGAAACGATTAATAAATCTCACTCCATTGAAATCATAAACTTTTGGTCAAAAGATTTCATAAATTCAAAACGGAAGGCACAAAGTAGAAGATATTTACAGTGATCCAACCGGTGGAGTGGAATGCAACATGTAAAGAATTCTTATGAATAAATTTTTTAAAAAGGGCAACCCTAAGGAAATAGGTAAAAGGCATGAGTGGGCATCTCACAGAGAGGGAAAGGTGAATGTTTTATGAATGTGAAAGACGACGAACCCCATAAATGATGACAGTGAGAATAGAAACAAGTCGCATTTTACTCTGGATCCACTGGCATCCTCCCTTGGGGAGGGGGAGGTACCCGGTTCCTTGTCTGAGCGGGTCTCCCTCGGGGCGGGACCGGGGGACACGGTGACAGGTGCGCCTGGTGAGTGTGACTGTCTGTGTTCACCCGGGGACAGACGGGGGCTCCGACTGCTGCATGTGTGCAGGCCCTGTGTGCCGGCCTCTTCCCACCTCCATGCCCTTGGCCAAGTGCTGGCACCCCTACCCCAGCCGCGCAACAGGAATGCTGGGCAGCCGAGCTCAGGACGCAGGAACTGGAAACACGGCAAATGCCATCAGTAAGAGGACGGCCGGGTAAACTGTGTTTTGCTGTCACAGTAGATCTCTAAGCGAATAGAAGAGTGAATGGACCACACACCGAAGGGAGCCTGGGTGCATCTCAGAGACCGTATGTTGTGGGAGGAAAAGGTCAACGTTGATGACCGTCTGCATCCTTGTGTAGGCTGCCCACCAAGCAAATCCCAATAATATGAGATACCTGGCATAGGTGGCAAATTCACAGGTTTCAAAAGCAAGTGAATGAGAAACCTAAAATTCAGAGTCCAGGGCAGTGGTGTTAGAGCAGGTGATGGGACGGGCGAGAATAATGGGCAGACACACGGTGTGGACAGTGTTCTCTCGAAGCTGCAAGTTGGTGTTTGTTTTGTCATGAGTTAGACATATGCTCTGTATGTTCCTTTACAAGTCTCAAGTGTATGGAATGAAGGTTTTTAAGTAAAAAGAAAAATCTTGATTTTTAAAAAGGAAAAGGAAACTAATTATAAGCAGCTTTCATTTTCTTGTAAGGTAGTGGGAGCTCTCTAACGGGTAACGTGGGCAGCCCGAGGCCAGTATGCATGGCCTACAGTGTGCTGAATGGTGCCCCCAACACCCGTGCCCGATTCATGAAATGTCACGGAGCGTCGGGCTTCTGGAAAGCTCCGACCTGGCTGGACTAACATAATGTCAGAAGGTCGTAGCCTAGATGCAAGCACTGTATTCCAAGGAACGGCTGGTGGCATCGGAATTTAAAATCCTCACCTTTTCATGATTTATGTACCGTTAGAGCCAGAAGGAACCTGGAAATTGTCTGGTCTGTGCTTCGAGGCTTAGTGACAAGCACTTTGAGGCCGTTACAGGGGAAGGACTGTCGCCAGCACGAAGGGGGGCGCAGGGTGGCTGTCTTGGGGTAGTGCCTGCTGTCTACACAGACAGGCGGCCTTGCTAACTGCTGGCGAGCTGGCGGCTGGGCGTCTGGTCTCAGGGGCAAAGACAGTGGGAGGGGATGGGGGGAGGTGGCGGGGGACATGCCCCAGAGGTCAGGGGAAGGACAAGGCAGGAAGCAGGGACCAGATTCCATGTGGCCATGGGGACGGACGAAGGGACACTGAGGGCCCGGGTGAGAGCTGTGACTCCGAGGGAATCAATAACTGAGCTGGAACAGTAACTGGAGTTGGATGCAAACTGGACGATTGTTCACGCGGGTCTCCTCCTCCTCTGCAGGGTCGCGGAAGGCCACAGTGGGCCGCGGGGCCCTCAGAGGGCCGCGGGGGCTCAGTGTCTAAGCTGACGGCTGGAGCCCACGCAAGGACTGCCCCTCTCTAACCTGGATTCTGCTGGAACACAGAGGCTGCTTTCGCGGTAGGAAGGCCCAGCAGGGCTGCAGCCCTACAGCTGTGAGGGGAAGCCCGCCTGGACGCCTACTACACATGATGCCGCTCTGCATCCTGCAATCTGAGCAAGCTCACAAAGCTCGTGTCTTGTCCCGGAACTTCAGTGGTTCTTACATGGACAGCATTAAAACTCTACCTTGGAGGCACAACATAAAGGTCCGATCCCCAGGTCTGGGGATGGAGCTCTGCCAATCGGCAGCAAGTGATGGCCATGCTCCCTGCCACTGTGGTGTTCCCTCCAGGGCGTTGTCTCGCCTTCTGATTCCCGGCAGGGCATCCTTCCCCGAGTCACCCGGCTGGTGGCCACAGGAGCCTACCGAGCACCTGAAATGAGGCCAGTCCAAAAGGAGATGGAGGCTTTGAAACACTGGATTTCAAAGACTTTGTGTACAAAAAAAGAAAAAAAAAAAGGTAAACCATCTCAATAATTTTCCATAATGATGGCATGTTGAAATAATTTTGTGGACATATTGGGTTACATAAAATATACTAGTATAATAATTCCACCTGCTTCTTTTTGCTTTTGTTTTTTATGTGGCCACTAGACCATTTGAAGTCACACATGTGGTCTGTATTACATTTCTGCTAGACACAACCGTGTTAGAGGCTAGGCTTTTCTGCATATCACCTTCCAATCATCCTTGTTTTCAATTCCGTTGTCTTCCAGTTGACGGTGGAAATGAGGTTTCTCTAGGTACCTTGAAAGGTCTCCCTGTGTAGCACTCAGTTGTGTGGCCCAGTTGGCCGGCAGGGAAACGGCAGCGACTCTGCCCTGTGCTGGTAAGACTTCACAGCATTGGGGCATTTGCCACCTGCCAATGGCAGTAATTGCATTATCTCCAGCATGCAATTAACTGTCAACATTTCTCTTCAACGTTTGCTGTTTTGCTCAGTTTTGCACCATGAGAGAAACATCTGGGCAAAAGCCTATGAAAATGATTAGGGTTTGTTCAATAAATCATTATGTGTCAGGTGCAGTAAGAAGCAAACAGTAATGAAATCCAAAGGAGCCTTTGAGATAGTCTTAGCATTTGGCCCTCTCAGCAGTTTTTGCAGAACTTTTGATTCCATCTCACTTCTAGCGCAAGGAAAGGTACCACACAAAACTTCTTCATGACTTTCAAAGTTATGAGGTACATATATACCCAACAAGGAGGAAAAGAAAATGTCTTAAGATGGAAATAAATCGTAAGTATCGTGTTAGTAATTAGTAATTAGTAGTAAACACTCAGCAGTTTGTCGATTTATTTATTCACTTAGCGAGTGTTTGGAGGACTCTGGGATACAAAAACAGCCTACAGGATTTATTAAATCCCTGCATCAGTGTCTGGGACATCATGTAGGTTGGTTTGGTTTGGTTTTTAAAAAGCACAAGTTAACCTCTTGAAAGAACCTGCCACAGTATGTTTGATAGGATATTTCGCACTGGGTGGGGCAAGATAACAGTTTGGTTTCCTCCATGTTTCAGACTCTGAGAAATGTTCTTAACTAAAGTCACAATGGAGATGATGTGCTCTGTACTGAGGAAGTAGAATCTCCAAGGGGATTAGCTGAAAAAAATAAAGCTAGGTATTTTCTACATGAAGCAAAATAAAGTTTCCCTATGTTGTAAGCATTTCTATTATAACAAATGGTGATACTTTTCATAGATCTCCTCAATCCAGATAAAGGACAGAGACACAGACTATGAAATCCCTGGGGTAAGGATGGCAGGAGCAGCTAGATCCTCCAAAATGCCTCTGTCACGTCACGACGCCAACACAAAGAAGATCCTGGGACATGGATCCGAAGCCGGACATGCCGTGCTGGGAGCCCCTGCTATCCCTCAGGGTAAGGAGAATCAGGCTGCTGTACCCAGCAACCCCCAAGCCTTCAGCAACAAAAGTTTATTTGTTGCTCACGTGACACGTCCGTCTTGGGGCCCAGCTCCTCATCCTCCTCGACCAAGGACCTGGCTTCACCACCTAGAATGTTGGGAGGCATCACTGATAAAGAATCAGTGGGGAGGAGGGCGCACTGCACACTGGGTCATCACTGCATGTGTCACTTCTTCCACTTCTTGGCTCAAGTCAGTTTCACGGCCACACCTAGCTTCAAGGAAGTGGAGGAGCAACACCCCTACGGATTGTCTCGAGGAGACAAAGATGGTTAAATTGGTGCGGAGAGATAATGTCCACATTGCTCTATCTCTGGGTTCCGTGTCACGTGAGAGCATAGCTCTCCTTCTAATTTTGGCCAGTTTTAGATAGGGCTCTCTGTTGGCTGCGGCCAAAAGCGTTTAACTGAGATATCAGTGTTATGAGAACACCCAATTCTCAAACCAGAAAACAATGAACTAAATGAATTCTATAGTCAGCAAAACACCTTTCAAATATGAAGGAGAAATTTAAGATATTCCCAAATAAATAAAAACAGAGAACTGGTCACTAGCTGATAAACAGAAATTAGATTGTGACTCAAATCCACATGAAAAAAATAGAGCACTGGTAAAGGTCATTACTAGGTAAATATAAAAGACAGTATAAATGTATTGGGGTTTGTAACTCTTCCATCGTATTTTAAAGACAATTTTATGAAGCACTAATTATAAAATCTGTATTGATGGGCATACAAGGTATAAAATGTGATTTATGTGACAATAACAGCACAAAAAAGGGAGAGGGATAGAGTTATATGGGGACAAGGATTTTGTATGCTATTGTTATTAAATTGATACTAATCCAAGCTAGATTATTAAAAATCAAGATGTTAGTTCTAATTCTCAGGGCAACCACTAAGAAAATAACTAAAACTGTATATGTACTAAAAGAAACAAGGAGGAAAATTGAATTAGTACACTGGAAAATATCTACTTAACACAAAAGAAGGCAGTAATTAAAGAATAAAATAAAAAACAAATGATGAGTAAAAAACAAATAGTAAAATAGGAGACATAAATTCTATCTTGTAAGTCATTATATTTAATAATTGGAAGAATAGATGGTAAAAATGATCCAACTATATGCTGTGTACAGGAGACACACTTTAGATTCAGACACAAAGTGTTTAGGGTAAAAAGATGGGCAAAGATATGACAGCAAACAGGGAGAGGGAATAGCTATCCTAACATCAGACGAAATAAGCTTTATAACAAAAACTGTTCATAGATACAAAGGAAAATATTTTGTAATGGGAATAAAGCCAATCCATCAGGAAGATATAACAATATGAACTTATATACACCTAACAACAGCGTCCCAAAACTCATGTGGCAAAAATGGACAGAATTACAGGGAGAAAGAGACAATTCAATAATAATAATAGTTGGAGACTTGGAAACCCCACTTTTAAAAATGAACAGAACCACTGAGCAGACGATAAATAGGGAACTAGAAGACTAGAACAGCTGCTATTCCTGGATAAGACAACACGGATTGTAGGTATTCAGAACGGATATAACAAATACATCATAAAATGAAGACCCCTGAGAAGATGGTATCAAAGGCAGTTTTGAAGAAACTGAGTTATTGAAAACTCTTAAAAAGAAACTAAATGTAGGTTCAATTAGCTGACAAAGATAAAATAATCTATGCATCTATAGATCATACTAAAAGCCTCTCAACTAAGAGAATTTCATTGCAATTAGAAAAAAATATCAGAAAGAGAAAAGCAAAAGCTCCTATAGAAATGTCAGAGTCCTTTCTATACTGCTTCAAGAAAACAGAATAAATTTTCACCCCCAAAAAAAGTCAAGCCAAATTTTTTTCAGAAAATTTTGAAAGAGGGACACCTGAGTAGCTCAGTGATTGAGCTTCTGCCTTCAGCTCAGGCCATGACCCTGGGATCCTGGAATCGAGTCCTGCATTGGGCTCCCCACAGGGAGCCTGCTTCTTCCTCCATCTGTGGAGGGAGACAGTCATGGGACTTGACTTCTCTTCTACTTGGTAGTTTGGACATCCTTCCTGAGGAGTTCGTTTACTTTATTAGCAGGGGACATTTGGGGCTTTAACCATATTTGGGGGTTTTGAGGAAGCTAAGGAAATTTATAGGATCGCGATAATTAGACCTACACGCGCATTACTTATAGCAAACCTGCTGCTGAGGGAGGTACCTGTAGGCCTGCAAGTCCTCACAGGCCACCTCTGGGTTGGCACGAGACACTGCCTTCCGGCAACAGAAGAGCAGGATTGGGTCTGTATCCATGCCTGTGGGTTACATTCTTCCCTAAAACTTCGAGGACACGGGCTTCCCTACAATATGAGTGCTAACGTCTGTCTGTAGCAATAAGAACAGCAAAAATACAAGCTATATTTCACGATCAGAGGAAGAGACATTTATCAAAGACCCAGAACAGAAGGGTGTTTCCAGGTTTTTCAAAGGTTGTGAAAGAATAAACACGAGATGATGAATAACGCATCCTGCTCAAACGGTTTCTGGAAGCCCTCTTTTGGAAATAATATCATTCATTCATATTTTTAGCCATGCAAAACAGATTTCCCTGCCTCCCAGTTTTCAGAAAGAATATCTCATTGCATTTTAGTGATTTTAGATGCTATTACTTATTATCCTTTAATCAATCAATCAACACAGTATCAGAACATTTAAACATCCAAGCTTACTTTTATCCGGACAATTTTAACCTTATCAAAGCTTGTATCGGTACGAGATTTCTTTGGCCTCTTCGGTGTCCAAATTTACACTTATTTCTCATCACTTGTTCATCATCTTCTATGGGTCTCCGAACATATTTAAAGCGATCTTTGAGAGCTCGTTTCCATAAAAACTGCATAAAATGTAAAAAATAAACAAAAAAACCCCCACAAAAAACAAGACTTAATCTTCAAGGAGATTGGAATGATCTCAGACAAACAATAAAATCTTTATCACTCTTGGGCTTGAAATTACTTTCACATCAGAGTAGTAGAAATAACATAACTATCCTTCCACTTACCTTCACAACAATCTTGTGATGCTGCTGTAAAAATCATAATCCCTAAATGATAACTAAGGAAACAGAGCCAGAAAAATAAAAATTAGTTCCCCGATGCCACCTAGTTATTGAGTGAATATGCTGGCTCTTAAACCTGGATTTTTCTAATTCCCCACATTGGATGTTTTCAGCCATAGTTGCTGTCTCTGCAGCACGTTCCACTTTTCCTCTGGGCTCTAGGGAGGAACCGACAACTGGTTCAGGTGGATATTCATTGATGCATTTTCTTAAAATTGTTTTCTCTATCACCCCCTGAAATCCCCTTTGGCGACGACTGCGGCGTTCCTTCCCCAGGTAGGTGCAGGGCGTGGACTGTTTCACACAGGAAGGCTGGGCTTGCCTAGGAAGGAGGGGACGCGGGAAGGGCCCATTGAGCCGAGGCGGGTCATTGCTGTTCCGGAAAGAGAGTGTCCTAACGGCAACAGAGAGCTTCCTGTTGCGCTGTGCTGGGGCCGCAGACCCTTCCTGCAGCAGGTGCATCTGAGCAGCAGTGGGTCTGAGGGTGGGAACACCAGGCCAGGGCGTAGGGACAGCCCTGGGAAATGGGGGGCGGCGGCAGGGGTCCCAAAGGTCGCGGGAGACAGGAGCCCGCCCCGCTGTGGGGGCGTGGGGAGCGCAGGGATCCCCAGGGAGCTCCGCTGCGGTCCAGTGTGGATTGGACACGTCCCGGCTCACGGGGAGCTTCTGTCCTTGGCTCTGGCCCTAGGGCAGAGGTCCTCTGGCTCTCTGGGCACCCCTCCTCGAGGCGCAGAACTTCGGGCGCTGGCCTATCTTTGGGAGTCTGCGGCTGGAGCTGGCCGTGTGGCCGGCGGGTCCTCCCGGAGCCCAGAGGGTGCGGCCTTCCGGGTGAGCGGGATTGGGGGCCAGGCCAGGAGGGCCTCTGGGCTCCAGTGGGCGAGGAGAGCAGGCAGGCGGCTGGGCTCCACGACGGCGTGGACCGCATGGGCCGCATGGGCCGCAGCACTGGGCTCGGTGGGCAGTCGGGCCAGCGTTGGCCTCCTCAGGGCCGTGGGGCCCCAGAAGCTCCACCGCCAGCTTGCCTGGCCTGGTACCCGGCGCTTGGGCCCTGCCTTGGGTCTCAGCTCAGATCGCTGCCCCGGCCAGGGCGCCACCCTCCGTCTGCACTGAGCTGTCCTCATCCGCCCTCATCGGCCCTCACTGGCACTCTCCCGCTTCTGGGCTTTTCCACTCTGTTCCCCCCCCACCCCCCCACCCCTGCCCGCCCCACTCCCGCCCTCCGGCGTTGCCTTCTGCTGCTGCTGCCCGCCCCCCCATCACCAGGCCGCAGGCACAGGGGCAGGCTCACATCCGCCACCTGCCAGCCGGGACCCCAGGCGTCTGGGAAGCTGCCCAGGGGATGAGGCGTCAGTCCCTCGTGCATCAGCGGCCCTGGGCCATCCCCTCCTGAGCCCCAGCGCCTTGCAGAGGGGCAGGGAGCAGCCTGGGTGTCCCTGGGTCCCCCCTCCTGAGCCCCAGTGCCTCGCAGGCTGGTGGTGAGCAGCCTGGGCGTCCCTGGGTCCCCCCTCCTGAGCCCAGCGCCCCGCAGTTCTGCGACCCGAGGACGGGGTGGCAAGGACCGTAGCTCTCCGGGAGCCACGATGTGGCTGATCCAGCGTGGAGCTCCCCGGGGGCCCCCACGGCTGGGCAGGCTCCTGTCTCCCATGACCTTCGGGACTCCTGCCACTGTGCCCCATTTCCCAGGCCACACCGGGTCTCGGAGCCCCTCCTGGAAGCCGCTGGCAAACTGAAGTGTTGCTCAGGCCCCTCTGCCCTGAGGGGACGGGCAGCAGGTGGACGCGGCCCAGGGCTGAGTGTGGGTGGCTCAGGCGCCCTGGCACCTCCCTCGGGCTGTGTGGTGCGGGTGCCCTTGGTCTCCCAAATGTGAAGCTGTGCACATCCCTCGCCCTCCTGCCCGGCTGGGCCTGTGGATGTGGTGGGCAGGCCGCAGCCTTCCCGTGGCCCCGGTGCCAAGGCCTCCCTGGCCTCCCCTTCTCCCCGCATTAACCGCCGGGGGGACACCCACCGACGGGGGTGCTATGCCCATGAGCTCTGCACACAGAAGCCTCAGACACAGCCCCACCCCCCTATGCCCTGCACCTGGGTGGGCAGCGTGACCCCCTGAAATAAATAGGCCGCTGACCCAGGAGCTGCCCGGGGCCTTCCAGCAGGCGGGGCTCTGCCTCATATTTTAAACCCACACATGATCCGTAGGAGCCGTTCGGCCAAACCCAGACTAGGAACCCTCTCCTACGTTAACTGGACCAGACTTATCCAAAGAATCAGAATCAGGAAAAACCAAAAAGGGCGCAGAGACTCTGAGACCAAACGAAATTGAAGAGACAGTGAAACGCCGCGAATGATCCTTGGCTAGATCCCATAGCAGAAGCTCCATTTCAAGGACATTTTTGGAATAATTGGGGACATGGGCATATGGGTACATCTATCCTCCTGCAGTGGTTGTGGATGACACCACGTAGGCGCCGCTAGTTTCCTTGGGCAAAACAGCACTATTGTGCTACAGAGGAGGCGCCTCCTGGCACAAGGCCGCCCAGGGAATGGCCTCGGAAACTTGTTTTCTATTGCCACAGGCTCAGCCAAAGCAAATAAGTATGAACCACAAAAAATAACTGGGGCAAAATATCAACAGTTAGAGAATCTAGGATGGGGACTCCTAACCATCAGGATTTTGCCCTCCTCCCAGAGGGCACATGCGAGGTTTGGAGAGGCTGTGGTCCTCGTGGCTGGGGGGCAGGGATGCACGGAACCTCCCGCGGTGCGAGGACAGCGCCTCCCTGCCTCCACCACCTGGGCCTCGGCGCTGCCAGCGTGGGGAGCCCTCACCCCAAGGCTTCGGGTGGGGGGCGGCGTGCATGGGGCATTCCTGCAACCTCGGTGCCCACATGACGATTCCCCAAATAAAAGCTGAGAAGACAGCCCTAAAAATGACCAAGAGCTTGCTTGCTTGCTCTCTCTTTTTCACCCACAGACGGACATTCTCAGACATCATCTACGTCTTCCCTGCCACAAGAGACACAATGTCATACACCCTTGCTGGGGGAATCGGGGTAATTATCTACCACGGGCCTCAGTTTCCCTCCCACCTGTGTGTGTGAGCACGGGCCAGGGAACGCTAAGCGACTTCGCGGGTCTCTTTATCAGTTAAGCGTCTTTCATGAACACATCGGGGGACACAAGTGCGTAAAGTGCACACACAATCCAGGTGAGCATTATCCACTACGTTCTATTTGTCTCACTTTCATAACCATAAAACCAAAGGTCAAAATGTAACTGGATAAATACATATTTGCTTATATGTATGTGAAGAATCTCCGGAAAGAATCTTTAATAACATCAGCGGCTTCTGGGGAGGAAGATTAGGTACCGAGGTAGCTGGGGGATGGAGGTGGGAGGGAGACTTCCATTTATATCTTATTGTAGCTTTTGAATTTTGAACTATGTGAATATGTGACTTGTTCAAACAGAAAATGTAAATTATTATTTTAGGAAGGATGTCATACTAGAAACAACAACAATGCTTAAATTCCAGTCTGGCTTTCAATGGTTACTAGCTCCAGACACAGAGTACTATCCCTTTTTGAGTCTGGGTGGTAAAAAAAAAAAAAAAAAAAAAAAAAAAATATATATATATATATATATATATATATATATATATATATATTCCCTCTTCCACTCTGGAAATTCTGATTCTATCCACACATAATAAACATTTCTTGAAAATACAGAAAGAGAATGGAAGGAAGGAAAGGAGGAAGGAAGGCAAGCAACGCTCCAGTGATGATAGCAGTGAGGGAGGTGTGGTCACATCCTTCTTTCTGCACATTACATCCCTTAAAGACTCAACAGGACACATAAGCTTCCAAACCACTTTGAGGGAGACACAGAAAGATGATGGCAGAGAGACATAGAAGACCTCAGAATGTACAGCTGCAAGTGTGAATCCTAATGGAGACTACGGGCTTTGGGTGATAATGATGTCCATATAGGTTCACCCACTGTAGCAGGTGTCCCACTCTGGTAGAGGACATTCACAATGGGGGCGGCTATGCCTGGGGGGGGGCAGGGGTTCATGTGAAACCTCTGTACCTTCCTCTCAATCCTGCTGTAAACCTAGAACTGCTCTAAAAAGAAATATATTTAAAAATATATTTAAAAACGCAACGGAACACACAGAGAGTCAGAGAAGGCATCAAAAAAGAGCAGAGACAGAGACAGAGAAGGAGAGAGATGGAGGGAGAGAGGGAAGAAGGAGGAAGCGGGGTTAGAGAGAGACCAAAGATAAGAAAAAAAAACAGGGACTGACAGATGAGACAAAGCTAAAGGAACAAAATCAGAGAGAGACCAGCTAGAGACAACGAGACAGAGAGAGAGAAATAGACATGGGTGGATAGAGAGACTGAGGGGAGGGGAATGGGGCATACAATTACCGGACAACTCAAAGCTATTATTTTAAGATGGGTGGAGGTGAATGGCATGGCACCATGTGGTCACTTACAAAGCCACAGCCGTCCTCGTCCAGGAAGGGGTAGGCCTGCAGCAGCGCGTTGACCACATCATTGTACTGCTGGGTGCTGGGATACCTGTTGTGTGCAACGAGGACATTTTTCACTTCAAGCAGCCTGCATTCCTGCCTAGGAGTCCAGATTGTACTCCCTTTCCTTCATAACCTTCTGTACAACAATGAAGACCTTCAAATACAATGTTGACAATTGTAATTGATCAATGGGCAACGTTGGGCTTATTACCAACACGTCATCCAAAATCTGAAGAGTTTTGGCTCCCAATGAGTTCTACTCCACTCTGAAAACAGAGGCCCTCCCAAACCAGCAAGGATAGCCCGTTATTACTCACAGTGAGCCTTCCAGATACTTAGTCATGTCGGCTTGGAGAAACTCAATGATCCTTATCCTCAAGCTGTGATCGGGACATTTGTGTTCTGTTAACATGCATTTGACATTATAGGGAAACTCTGGCAAAACGTAAGACTTAGTCCACTGCAATGCTTTATTCCTTGCTAGAACATGTTTCACATTCCTTCTGTTAAATAAAAACAGAGAGTGAAATTCTATTTCAAATAGATGCAATTTGTGAGTTCTCTACATCCCGAGAACTTATAATATAAACCACTTTCCTGAGGTCTAAATATGGAATTCATCAATCCATCTTGCCTCTACTCATCTATCCACAAATGTTTGCGGGCTCAGTAGGTATCTCTGTTTTCTTTCCCTTTGTACACACATAAATATTTGTAGTTCTGGAAAGAAAATGTCTTAATAAAAGAGACTGCGGAGTAAGGCCTAAAGTTGGAAAGAAGATTGAGCCATACATGTTGAAGAGGGAATATGTGACGCAGAGCTCAAACGGAACAAGATATCCAACTAAAAGAGTTAGTTGCAACTGAGCAAAGCAGATGAGGCATACAATTAAAGTCTCAGCACCTGATTAAGAAAATCCTTTTAATTGATGTACTCTCTTGCTGTTTACAGTGAAATACAAGATCTGCTTAATTTAGTTGGTCTTTGGCCATGTTAATAAGGTAAACTGAGTTTCTAAATTAAAAGTACATATCAGATACTTACATTAGATGAAGTTTCTACAAAAGGTTACAGAAAACTATGGCTACAGAAGGCAGATGAAGCTGATCAGTGTTTTCCTGGGGCTGGAGATCGGAGTGGGGACCGCAAAGGGGGGTAAGGGAGTTATTCAAGGGGATGGAAGCATTCCCAAATGGACCGGGACAGTGGTCATGCAGCTGTGAAATCTGCTGAAAAGAACTGAGCTGTGTATTTGAAATAGATGAACTACACGTTAGGTAAATGATACGACACTAAAGCTATTTATAGAATTAAGTATCAGAACCACTTTGAAAACCTTAAGGCTAGCTACTGATGGTTAAGTGTGTAAAAAGAAGAATCTATTGTAAAATTTCCACACAAGTTACCAGAGGCAATAGGCTTGCCTTGGAAGGGAAGCGAAGTAGTAGAGGCAAGCCAAGTAGAAGACAAAGAACAGAAGGATTTCCGGAATTAGCCTAAGTAGGTTCGTTTTCTGGCACACCAATCCTTAGTTGTCCAAACAAAATTCTGATGAGTTTTGAAAGGCCAGGCTTCCTTTAGAATCTGAGGTCCTATATTATCAGAGTGCGTGAGGCGTTAGGAAGCGTGGGGGATGAAGAAGAGAGGAGAAAGCCCTCCCCTTCCCTTTCATGATAAGCTCTCTCCTTTAGGCCTCTTTGGCAGCCCCACGTCAGCGGGGAAACGGGGAAACGTCCTGGCTAAAATAAGCACGTGGGTAATTTCATACTTGATCCAGGGCAGCAGCAGGCAGTTCCCCGACGGAATCTGTGCTGCAGCCCGAGCTACTCCCAGGATGTTTCTGTCTCATTTTGTTCGGTCGTTCGGCCAACGGTGAGCGCGACGACGTCTACCAAAGGCCACTTAGTCTTCTGCAGGTTTCCTTTCCTTTCTCCCATGATCTACCCTTTACCAAGGCGGATGTTGTCGGCTGTGTTTTGTGCCTTCCCATGTTTTTAAAAGGTGCTGTAACTGCACCGGTGTTAAACTCAGTTTTAGTACATTTTATCTCCTTTTCCCCAGGAGTTTCTAGTAGCTAAGTTAGCTGCCCGACACCTTTACGCCTTTGAGGTCGCTCTCTCTTCTTCAGTCCTGCATCGGGGTAACTTTAGTATTCCCGTGCGATCAGAGAGGGCTTCGTACAATGTTCACCTTCTTCTTCTATGTGTTTTTTCTCTATGTCTCTTCTCCTCAAAGTAAGAGTAGCGACTACAGCGCATGGTGTTATGTTTGTCAAATGCCCTAAACGTAGCGAGACACATCCAAGCTCTGTCAAACCTAGATATTCCATCTTCCTTTTAACAGCATCATTAGGCAAAATCAAGGGACATCCCATTTTTTTCTTTACATTACAGCACTTTAACAAGGTTAAGTGGAAGTGAGGGGAATGCAAGTCAGGCTAACTAATCCAAGTCCAAACAAATACAGCACAAGCAAAGGGACTCATCAGAAATTAAAAATATGCTCCAGTTTGGGAGCAGATAACTGCTCGCATGCTCATTTCACATCCACAAAATGGCATTTGCATTGGATCAAAAAATCTTTACTGTGAGGTTAAAATTATTTATCTTGTCTTTACTGAGGTACGGTTGAGCAGGATACCAGCAGAAGTCACCCTACAGCAAATGCGGGGAGCAGAAAGCATTCCCAAACTGAGAGGACACTAATATTTCTGTTCCCACCTCAGTGTCAGTGCTCTTCGACAAGATCCACCAAACAACACACCACCGATCCAAGGGATCTCAATCCTGGTATCCAATAAAATCAACCAGAAAGATTTTAAAACAAAGTTAATGGCTAGGATTGATCTGAGTTTAAATGAATCAAAGTCTACTGAACTACTCAGCTTATATGTAGAGTTTATATTTGTAATAAAAAAAAACCTTATAATACAGTCGACACATCTGATAAATGACAGTGTCATTATTGCAATATGCCCTAGTTTTTAAAAACTGAGATGAGGTTCTCATGAAAAGGCTCACTGAATCTGAAATTTTGTCTAACTTTTTTAGTTCTCTTATCTTTAAGATTGTTTTTTATCTAAAATTGACTTAATTAACATATACTGTAGCATCCGTTTCAGAGGTAGAATTTAGAGATGCATCGGTTGTATGCAACACCCAGAGCTCACTACTTCAAGGAGAATGAAAAGTTATCTTAATTTTGCAGACAGTAGTGGGGGGGGGGGGCATCACCTACCATAAGGAAGATAGCTCCAGTAAGAACAGGTGAGGATGAGCCCCAGCTCTCTAAGGAAAGATTTCAAGACACAGAAGACAGCGGTGGAGCCTTGGCAGTGAGCACAAGAGACATAGGTGTCACACAGGAGAAGGGACTATTTCTTTTATCTCCAGCATAGATAACTTTGCCTTAATGGAATCACTGCACAATGACCGGTGGAAGGGTGCGTGGACAGCTGAGTTCTATTTGGTCTCAACAGTATTGTTAACATTTCAGTGGCTCCTCACTGCTTTCGTACCCTGGGAATCCAACTCACCATCTGTGCTCCACGTATGTCCCTCGTGTCACACCCATCCTAGCCTTTCCTTAATCTCTTGCACATTAATCTCTTCCCCGTCACTTTATAAGACTGCTTCCTCGAAAGTTAATAATGATTTCCTGATTTAAAAATCCACAGCGTTTTAAGCCTTTTTCAAGACATTTCTGACCACACTTAGCACAAATGACCACTTCTGCTCAGCCCCCTTTTCTCTCTCATTTTCCTACACACTATTTTACTTGCCTCTTCTCTTTCTATCTCTCCCAGAACCCATTTATTTTATTTGCTGACGGGATCCCTGGGTGGCGCAACGGTTTGGCGCCTGCCTTTGGCCCAGGGCGCGATCCTGGAGACCCGGGATCGAGTCCCACATCAGGCTCCGGTGCATGGAGCCTGCTTCTCCCTCTGCCTTTGTCTCTGCCTCTCTCTCTCTCTCTGTGTGTGACTATCATAAATAAATAAAAATTAAAAAAAAATTATTTTATTTGCTGACTTACTCGTCCTTTATCTTCTGTGTGAGTTTACACATGGCTTGGTCTTTGCCCTCTTAAGCCTCAGTATTGATCTACGCTTTCTCCCTCATAGAGCTCGTCCATCCCCCATGGCCTCAGCTCTGAGCTATACGTGGAAGGATTGTAAATCTATCATCAATAATTTCTTTTCCATGTGTATTCCTACTTCTCCAGCAATTTGTACATTATTAATTTCATGATCAACATGTCTGAAATAATTTATAATCTTTTCATTTCAAAGCCAGTTTTCCATTTGCTATCGACTGAGTTGTGTCTCCCCCACCAACCTTCTGTATGTTGAAGCCCTAATCCCCAGTGAGGCTGTAGTAAAGATGGGACCTTTATAAAAATAATTAAGGTTAAATGAGCCCCTGATATATAGGTTCAGTGTTTTTGTAAGAAGAGGCATCAGACTGCACACTCTCTCCATTGTATTGGCCATCTGCAAGCCAGGAAGAAAGTTCTCCCCAGAAACCAAACTAGCTGGCACCTTCATCTTGGACTTTCCATCCCCCAGAATGTAAGACATGACTCTGCTGCTTAAACCACCCAGTCCATTTGATTATGGCAGCTGAGCTGACCAAGATACCATTCCAATTTCCCAGTGTCTTTCATTGTATCTTTCCCTTAACAACTCAGACTTAACCCTTCAGTGTCGTCATTCTCCACATCCGGGCATTGTGAAAACTTCTTTACATCTTATCTCTTGTATTTGCCTCCACTGTTCACATGACCACATCTTTCCAGGCATTCACCACTCAAACGTGGACTACTTTGATAGTTGACCAGCAGAGTTCTGCTTCAGGAATGCCCTAATTAGCTCCGACTGGACGAACTATCCCATGAATAATAACTGTTAGCATGGACAAAGTACAAAAACAAGCAAACAAGCAAACACAAATTATCTGAAAACGCCAGAAAGCAGAAAAAAAAAAAAAAAAAAGCAGGCAGATTCTAAAGAGAATCTACACTTGGAAGAAAAGGAAGACGTGGAATGTGTCTCGTTTTTATGACTTTTGCCCTGAAGCCAGGCCTCTGGCAGTGCTGCTCAGCGTCTGATAGAAAACCTGCTGTCTCCCTGGACTACCCAACTACTGGACGGAGTTTGGGCAACCTCCTGTCTGGGGAGGGAGAGGACAATCTTAACTAATATGAGGGAACTATAAATTCTGTGGATAAACCGTCCAAATGTTTGGCTGATCCAGAAGCACCCGTGTCCACAGCCCAGCTAAGAATAAGAGAACTAAACTTGGTTTTGAGCTGATCCTGGAGACAGTTTTCAATTCGAATGCAACCAATTTCATTGCTTTCTTCAAACAAACTAACCAGCAATCAACACTGTTTGAATATACAGAATCAAGTCACAATGTCTAAAATACAATCCAAAGTTATGTAACATAAAGAAACAAAGGAAGACTCCAGAAAAGTGCAACCCAGTCTCAAAAGTAAAAACAACGAACAGAGCATGATGCTAAGATGATCCAGATGTCCATGAGGACTTTAAGACCGCTAGTATAACAATGTTCAGTGACTTAAAGGAAAATATGCTAAAATGTTTAAAATAATAGGACATTATAAATTTTGAAATAAAAGAAAATGTACTAGAGAGGATTAATGTAGAATTGAAATTATATAAAGAAGACTCAGCGAGCTTGAAGGCAGAAATAATCCTATTCAAAAAATAAGCAGAAAAGAGAGTGAAAAATAATAAGGTAATTGTTCATTTTTAAAATTCTAAATTTGTCCCTCTAGATAGTCATAAAGCCTTCTCCTCTTGATCGTCTATCTCATTTTACATAAGCACTGAGATCACCATGTCCATCAGCAGAGCAGCCAGCTGGAGCTGGTTAATGGCTTCCGTGTTTACTCTTTGACCTAAGACATAACCCAGCTACCCAGTATGCTGGACCAGTCATGCTTGACATAGTAACCATGCCCGAGAGGAAGAAGCAAGTTGAGTCCTAGGCCCATGGCTCCTGGTCTACTTGAATGGCCATAGTAAACTATGCCAACTCCGAGCTGGCTATCTGAGATCTGGACACATTAAAAAAGCTGTCGACAATGCTATGTATTTTTTTTTTTTTTGACAATGCTATTCAGAAGTAACAACTCTTTGTAGTTTGCAGCTCCCAGATTCCTATAGAGAAGCTCTTCCTAAGACACAATTGTCCTGTAATGACAATATAATGGACCCCCAGGTGGAGTATCCATAAGAAAACTCTCTCCAGAAGGGACGTCTGGGTGGCTCAGCACTTGAGCATCTACCTTCGGTTCAGGGCGTGACCCCGGGGTCCCAGGATCGAGTCCCACATTGGGGTTCCCACAGGAGCCTGCTTCTCCCTCTGGCTGTGTCTCTGCCTCTCTCAGTGTCTCTCATGAATAAATAAATGCAATCTTAAAAAAAAAAAGGAAAAAACTATCTAGAGAGAAGACAAGATATATAAACACAAAATAGAGCTGGGAAGGAAGCACATGGCGTGGATAGTGGGCTATTGCTGGCCTCCTACATTTGTCTTAATCACATAACAAATTTTGCCCTAATTTGATGAACCCTTGATCTATCCACTTCAATGGTTGTCTTTGAAGCAGTTTCTTCTAAAGGACACTGACTTGTCTGTCTGTGACTTAACGGCCACCGTGGCGTCTACAATGGAGCTCAGCTGTCCCTGGGCTAACATGATCTGATAACTGTACGTCATGCATGAGCCACATGGAGCTCAAATACCCAAGAACCAGCATTTCTAGGGACTATTCTGTGTCTGTAAAAGAATTAGAAATACCTCAGGGACCGAAAGCCTGCTGCCATTAGTCATAAGCCACTGTGGAAATTCCGCTGCAAATCTAAAAGTCCCATGGTCTAAAGACCAAGCGTGTGGGAAAGGTGAGGCTTCGCCTTCAATACCTGACCATACTAGATGTTTTGCCTTTTGTGATTCATCATGCGAACTTCACCCTGTCTCCAACTGTTGGAGGCACGATACTCTCCCTGTTTCCTTACAGTGCAACCCGTATGCTGCGTGTCGTGGGTGATTCGGGATTCTCCCGATCCTAGCAAGCAGATACTATGCATTGCACATGGTAGTAAGGCCAGCGGGGACTGTGTTCCTCTCTTTGACCAATAACATCTTCAGTATCTGCTCTCCCTGAGGATAGAGTGACTACTGCTTCTTTCTAAGGGAAGGTCTGAGCCTGGCCCATCCTTGAATAATCAGCCCTTTGGTTTCCTGGAACTCTCCAAGAAGAGGAAAATAACTATGATTTATTAACATATCTGAATGTAAAAATGTAAGCTTGGAAGGAAAAGCCTGGAACTAGTCCCTGCAATAAAGCCCCATCCAGAGCTAGTGAGCGTTGGCAGTTCTTTTTCCCCCTGAAAGCAGGTAGCCTTGCTTTAGGGAGAATGTAAACTCTTGAACCCCCAGACCAGAAAGCTTCAGTGTTTCTTTACAAATTAAAAAATCTTAAAAGTCCCAAACTGTTGCTTCCAGTGTAGGTGACTCTCATATTCAAGGACATTTTTTCATTCTCCTTTTGTTCGTCTCCACAAATAAAGCAGGTGACGGGGTTTTTAGATTCTGTGAACGAAAATAAAATTCACGGTGTTTAACTTCTGAATATCCCAAATCTGAATTCATCATCATAATAATGAGGACCACTCCTCAGATGGTCCAATTTTGTGCTGTGTTATCAGCTATTATCAAATGTGAATTCTCAGATCCAGCCAAAAATCAAGCCTTCTGGATTTCCAGAACACACTACCCATGTGTCCGCGGTGCTTTCTCTCGCCCAGAAAGCCCTGTTTCCCTCATTCTTCTAGGCTCATCTTAAGCCCTCTCTTCAGCTGGACTCTCGCCCACCTTCTGGCTTTCAGCTGGTCTTCCTTGTCCGAATCCCCCACACGGCCCTGAGAATTTGTTGAGTAGAACAGTTTGCAACAAAAATGTTGTAAAAAAAAAAAAACAACAACAACTTAAAAGCATTTGAGAGAGAGATAAAATATTAAATGTAATGTTCTATGACAGATAAAGATGGTCTTTTGTTCCATACACTTTTGTTTTCCCACAGAAAAGTGATAGCTTTCCAAGAGGAGAGTTCCATTATATTAAAAATAGCCCACTGATCTCAAAGGAACCATGGACTAGCAAGGCACCAAGCCAATGTGCCAGCAAAAAGAAGCGCCGTGTCACTGGGTCCTGATGTTTGAGATACGAAAACCAGTGGGGCTCAAATGCAAGAGGGACAGACCTGGGATAGAAATAGAGTCCTCTGTAAACACAGAATGTATCTGAGATTAGACTGAGGCCCTGGAGAGTCAGCAAATGATCCAACACACCCCTCTTCCCCCAACCGAGCCTCCCACAGAAGCTCTTCTGGGTCTCACCTGGCTTCCGCTGCGTCCCATGTGGCTTCTCTACAGAACCAGGGGCAGAGTTTGCACCACACTCAGCTGAATCCTGGTTGACTTTCAGAGCCATGGTCATTTCATCCATCATCCCTGCTTTTTCAGACTTCAGAGCCAAATGGCACCCTTCTCCAAGCGCACCTGCCTACGGATAACCTGCTGCCTTCAGGAACTGCGACGGCTGTCAGTCTTATGAACTACTATGGCTCCCTGGTGCTCAATTAAGATCAAGGCCCAGATGGGCCACTCTTCTGTGAAGGATGTCCAGTGGGGCTGCAGGCCTGGGTCTTCACATCTGCGGTACCCCCAGGGGTAGTAGTGCCCCCATTGGAAGAGAAAACAGTGGCAAATACTATCCTCTCCAGGGACTGGAGAACAAGAGTGGGCCCCACCGACCACTTTACACTGAGATCTCCTCTTCATCCCCTTCTTCTCCATACCCAGGCTCACAGACTCCACCGGCAGTAGAGGTGGCCGGACCAGCCTGGTGGGATCAGCTTCGAACCTGGGCTGCACGGGCCGCAGCAGCATCTGAAAGCTGGAATGTTCTCGGAACATAGAAGGACAGAAAGGAAGCCAAGAACCTACTGTCATCTTAGCCCAGAAAAGAGAAGGATGTGCTAACTGGACCTTTCCCCGAGTCCAAGAGGACCAGAAGCATCCTCGGGGGCCTTAGCCAGAACCCTGGAGCCCCCCTGCCTGGACTTGGGCGAGCCGCTCGTCCGCCGGGAGCAGAGGGCACCACGGGCGGGGAAGCACAGGCCTAGGAGCCTGGCAGGTGGCCCGCACTTGCCCTCGCACCTGGCCCTGCACCTGGCCCCGCACCTGCCCCCGCACCTGCTCTGCACCTGCCCCCGCACCTGCCCTGCACCTGCCTCCGCACCTGCTCCTGCACCTGCTCCCGCACCTGCCCCCGCACCTGGTCCACGCATGCCCCCCACCTGCCCCCCCACCTGCTCCCCCACCTGCTCCCACACCGTCCCTGCACCTGCTCCCGCTCAGCCTGCAGAAGGCTGGCTCTGTGTTCTTCGTGCCTGGCGGCAGCTTTTCCTGTTTTCAAGCTGTAGTCCCCACCCCTGCCGTTTAGAGGGCCAGGCCTTGGGGGGTTCGGGCAAAGCAGACCCCAGAGGGCATGGAGAGAGGCGGCAGGAGCACAGGCAGTGGGACGGACCGACGGGCTCCTGCGACATCCTCCCACCTCCGGCAGCCACGGTGACAGAGGCCCAGGGCCTTCGGGCCCCGCTAATCACACGACCGTATGCCACGTCCTCCCCGTGCTCAGGTCCTCTGGGCATTGGAAGACACACAAACATCCAGAAACTTCCAGCCTCGACCTTTAAGGTTTCTCCTCACTGGCAGGACTGTCCCAAAAACTCCCGATGATCCCACAGGGCTCCCCCGTCGAACCCCTCCTCTGCGTGTATGTCCCTCATTCCTACAGAAGCAAAGGTCACGACACATCACCCGCTCGGTGGCCGCAGATGGGCCCAGACCACGTACAGCGCTGAGGCGGCGGTGACTGCCACCCGGGACTGGGGGCTCAGGGCGGCTTTAGGGACGTGCCCTTGGAGTCAGTGGCTTCGGGAGCCTGGCAGCGCACAGAGTAGCGCACGTGCCCAGGGCAGCGGCAGTGGCGGCGGCTTCTTCTTCTTCTTCTTCTTCTTCTTCTTCTTCTTCTTCTTCTTCTTCTTCTCTTTTCTTTTCTTTTTCCTGGTGGGGCTGGGGGAGCGGGTGAGGGTATGAAATTCATTTCTCCCAAATGCCGGTTGTACGTGCTTCGTGGGCCGCGACCTGCGGTGACCGGTGCTCCCGGCCATGCTCCCCGGGGCCTGCTGGGCCAGGTCCACGCCGTGTAGCTTTACAAAATAACCATCTTCCACCTGTAAGGACCCGGGCCACCCGACTTGTGACTGTTGCGGAGGGTGAGGCTCAGCGGCTCCCTGGGAGCAGAGAGAACTGGAACTTCCAACAAAAACTCTGGGTTTCTTCCTCAGGTGGTTGTGTTGCCCAACTGCTGCTCTCCTGGGATGCCTGTGACCTTAATATGTAAAGTATGGGAGGGCCTGGGGCTGGAGGGGCAGGACCTGGGGCTGGAGGGGCAGGGCCTGGGGCTGGAGAGGGAGGGCCAGGGGCTGGACGGGAGGGCCTGGGGCTGGAGAGGGAGAGCCTGGGGCCGGGGTGGGGGGAGGTGGGCCCCAGGGGAGGTGGGCCCGGGGGTGGTGGGCCTGGAGGGAGGTGGGCCCCGGGGGTAGGTGGGCCTGGACCCCGGGGGAGGCTCAGCTGCTGGGGCTGCAGGCCGAAGGCGAGAGGGCAGCCCAGGGGAGGAGCCCAGTCGAGGTCTCCTGCTGGGAAGCGCAGCTGCTCCTGACCTTGAGGGCTTGCAGGACCCTGGCCAGTGGCCGGCAGCTGCTGCCCTTGGTCCCTGAGCTCCTGCCTGATGGCAGTAGGCAGCGACGATATGGCCTATTCAGGAAAACTGGCTACACATGTCTGGGCTCCTGTAAATCTGTGTCCCTCATTACAAAACAGAGAGACTATGTCCCCCGGGCCGGCAGGCCTGCTGTGACTATAAGATGAGGATATTGAAGCTTAAAGACACTATAAAGGGTCCACTCTGGCTTGACTATGGCCTATTTTCTTATGAGAGTGGACATCCCTCCTCTCGATGATGGGACATCTTAAGAAAAGCACATGTTGCTGGGCAGCTGAGAAGCATATTCATGGTCACTGTTGCCCGATGCACGCAGGCCGGGAGGCCGGGCAACACCGTGTGGGCTGCCACAACTCTCGCGCCACATCCTACATACGACTGCCCTCAGGACTTTGTCTGACCTTCATATTTCTGGGTCTAGTTCTCCAGGTTTACAGTTTCCCTTCGTCCCAGTGTAACCCTATGCCCCATGAATCCAGTAGGAATACAAGGAAATGTCTACCAAAGTAGTGTCTCCATCAGGAACGATCAATTTAAAACAACCATGACTACAAAATTTGAAACAAAAGCCAAGATTCCACAACACGCATACTCCATGGGACATCATGATGCACTGAATAAATCCGATTTTTGTGGCTGCTGCCAATCACCTCACACAGTTTACGACAGAGAAACCCTCTTTCTCCTTAACGTGTACTTGAAAGACGCTTAATATCATCTCAAAACTTCACTTTTCCAATACGACGGTCACAAATTTTAATCTTCCTTTTTGTACCAAATCTCTCCGTCACCTGATCAGAGTCCCTTCCAGCAAAACAAAAGGTTTCCACTTTAGACATACACTTAACCACAGGACATCTCGGAGAAAATAAAGACAAATATAATCGTTTGGCTTTTAAACGCTTAGAAGCTAGGCACCCCACCTCTGTTTCAGGACTTTGCGGTCAATTGGTCCGTGATCCAGGTTTGCAGCTGGATATAAAGGCGGCGTCTGCCTCCCACAGCCAGCCGGACGGGGGGCCTGCCCATCCCTGTCACCAAGAAAGAAGAGTTGGGTTAGGGGCTGCTCAACGGGAGCCTCGGCTGTTGCATCTGCGGGCAGCTCTGAGGACAGAAGACAGCCCACGGTGCCCCCATATCCTGTGTCCACCGTTGAGCTCTACACTAAGGTGCAACTAAGAAAACTGGAACAAAAAAAAAAAGGTCATTGTGGAGTCATCTCACGGATGTGTGCCCGGAGGTCGGCTGACGCCTGTTGACAGCGCTATTTGCACTGACCGGTCACGTTATAAATGGTGCGGCAATCCTCTCCTCTTTGAAATGATGATGATACTAGAATATATCTCTGCGGGTTGATATCCTTATTCTGCAAACGACAAATGAATAAGTAAAGTGATTAACTCTGTCAGGTTCCTTTTCCCCTCCCCGCCATTCTGGGGGGAACTTTATTATCCTGGGAACCTACTACCCGTAGAACCACGGTCCACTGACTCCGCTTCATGGGTCTACTTTACGAGTGGTACAACTGAGGCCCGGAAGGAAGAGCAAGTCGCTCACGGCCACACGCTACCCAGTGGCAGAGCCAGGGCTGGAGCTGACTTTCTGTCCCGTGATTTCTCTATCAGCTCCCGCAAGAACGACAACCGAAAAGCAACGGCAAATGCTCCTATTCCATATTCCTGTGATCCGCTCGGGTCCGAATAGGATGCCACACATTCCGTCCAGAGGTGGCCTACAAACACTCTCCGAGATCACATCCTAGGCAACCATTACACATGAAAAGAAATCTGCACTCAGGTTGAAACCCGTCTGCAATCTCCGACCTAGAATGCCATCCTCTTTAGAGAGAGTCCTAAGCATCAGTCCGTCTACCTACTTCATTTTGCGGTTGAAGCTAAAAAAAAGCCAAGCAGATCTCCGGGGTTCGATGAGTAGCTCTCGTCAGAGCAGAGGTCTGCGATGAAGTGTCTTGATACCTCGCTTCAGGGTTCTTGCTGCTACACCCAGTTTTCCGTCTTTATGAAACTCTTCCTGAAAGGGTCTAATTAAATAGCATAGTCTCATGCCTGTTTTCATCATCATGATGCCCATGTGACCATATATTGGACCATAAGCAAATGTAGCCAAAAGGAATTCAAACCAAGTATCACTAATACTCTACCTGCAACTGTGGCTTTGTTCCAGATTAAGTCAACCAGTCCTGACAGTAAATGCGCTACTTACTGGGTAAAGTGAAAAGCCACGCCTCCTAAGTCCCCGGACCACCAATGCTCCAGTCTGGGCTACATTTGAAAAGGGCTTTATTAGCCAGCTTAACGAAGCTTAATATTTAGCACCAGACTCCTCCGAAGGAGGAAAGATTTTCTCGAAGATTATGACACAACCAACATCAGTGTGAATCAACATCAGATTAGGTCCTGCATTACTTTTCGCAACTAGAGAGGAAGCAACAGGAACGTCAACATTTAACATAATCAATCCGAGGCAGCGGTAGAACCAGGAATGACGCCCGGATTTCCTGGCAGGCCAGCTGGTTCTCGTTTACTGGAGAACATCGTAAATGGATTTGCACTGGAAACGAGGTTGTGTGTTTCCTTCCAGGCCGTGCCTGATGCAATATCAAGATTGCAGTAGACTGGAAGGGGCTTCCAGCTAGGACGTCCAGCTCATCCGAGAACGCTGGGAAAATACTTCCAGCACTGTTTGAGGTTCGCACCCGCCCTTGGCTGAAAAGGAGGGAGAGCGTGCAATGGGAACTCCATCAAAAGTCACACATTGAAGAGTTTGGTTTTACACAGAAACGTCAAAACAGTGTTTAGGAGAAATCCTTCAAATAAATGAGATGGTGGGCTCTTTGGGCCAACCAAGGGCCATTCCTTTAAGACTAACTGTCCCCCTTCTTGTTCCAGATATCTAAACATTCTGGAAACTACGTAAGCCAAGTCTCTCTAACATTGCATTGCTTATTAAAGAGCAGGACAGGAATATGTGTTATTATAGGTCTATAATCTGAAAGACAAAAGACATAGAATGGATTTCGTCAAACATCAGACTCTAAAAATGAATGAATAATTGGTCTGCAGCAATGATTTGACCCAAGAACCTTTGTAAAAAGTCTCAAAAATGGGAAAACCAAGTCAGGATGCCTGAAACTGTCCTGGGATATAGACTTGTAAAGCGAACATTTTAATTTCGTAATTCCTGCTATCATTTCCTTTTCGTTGCAGAAGTTAATGATTAAAAGAAAAACAACAACAACAACAACAAAACCCATCCCTAAACCTCAAAGGCACCACAGATTTTTCTACATGATTTTTGTGGGATGTGATCATAGCATTCCGTATTCTAAGAATACCCCCAGAGAAATTAGAAAACTCATTGTGGCAACAGTCTTTAGCAAATTATACTGTGAGAGCCTCCGGAGGAGAATATGAATTAGGTACTATAAGGAATTCTTGGCAAATAAATAAATACATAAATAAATAAACAGTGTTGGGGAAAAAGCAAAAGAGCAGTACAACTTGCCTCCCTTGAAACCTGATTCTAGAAAGACCTAAGCTGCAGGAGTCCTTGGCCCGTGTGCTCAGGTTCACTTGAACCACTTGCTCCAGAGCTTTCTATACAAGAACTCCTGTTTTGTAGGACTTGCCTAACAATCGAGGTCAGTATTTAAAAACTGGCGCATTTAAAATATATATATATCTTGGCTCATAAAGCTTGGCATGCAGATATTAGAAACACCGTCCACACCATCTGCACAAAGTGATCACAGTTTTCCCAGAGTTGTAGTCCCGGTGTCCTGCTGCCGCCACTAGTGGGGAAGCTGGGCGTGAAGGCCGGGGCCCTTGGGTGCAGACTTACCGTGGGGCGGCTCCTGCTCGTGCGGCAGGGACTGTGTCTCTGGGGCTCCCGGGGGGCCACACTCTTTGACTCTTCTGCTTATGTTTTTTAATTAAATCCATCAGAACAGACTGGTACCCAATTTTCTTTACCAGTTGCTGAACCATGCAGTCATTAAGCGCTAGAAGAGCGGCCCCACTCACTTCTTCCTCTGGGGAAAAGGAAAAAAAAAACCCACAAAAAAGCGTCTCTTCATGCTTGCCTGCTGAGGCCCCGCACACTCAGCACTCTGAATGGGCGGACTCACTTGTAGGGTCAAAGGGATCGTCTACACTTGCGCCCTGAAGTCACGAGCCGATCCCGTTTCTGCCCAAGCTGGAAGCCTGACGCCCCATCGCCCCCAAACCCCATCTGCACCTCAGGAGGTGCCAGAGTGTGGAGGCACCATGTAGGTGTTTAGCTCACGTGTGAGCCTCCCCCCCTCCCCCCGCCCCCTGATTCTCTGAAACAGGCAGTTTTTACAAGAAATAGCACCTCCCGGGCGACCTGGAGCCGACAGGCCCCGTGCTGCGTGTTCCCCAGAGACAAAGGCGGCCTCAAATGCACGGACGGCATGGACCTTAGCCTGGTCCTGCCGTCAGGCTCTGTCCGGGTCCCGTTCCCTCCCTGGGATGCGAGGTCCAGTGCGGCCTGGGGCTGGGGGGCAGCCGCGCATCCTCGGTCACCTGTGTTAGGCTCGCCGGGGAGGACGCCTGGGCCGGACAGGTGGGCCAGGTGTGTGCAGCTCACCTTGAAACCTCCGAACGAGCTCGCCCAGGTTCTCCTCCAGCAGCCAGCTGCAGACCTCGTCAACCGACCACGTCTCCATACCCGTGCCCCGCAAACGCAGCCGGAGATGAAAGGCCGGACGATCCTTCAGCTCTCTCTGTCCCTGTCCTCCTACTTTTATTCTCCGCCCCATCGCCCACCCCCATCAGCTCTCATCCTGCTCCTCCCTTTGCCAGACTCTCCGCGACTCGGTACTAAGCTGTCCCCATATCGCTCCTTCCCCGAACACCCGTGCAAAGGCTGTTAATGAAACAGACACCTGTAAAACATGGGGCCCGTTCGAACCTATTCCCTCGTCTCAGTTCTCGAATGTCCTCACCTTCTTCTGCTGTTTTGCCCCCAGCGCCCCTCGGCTTTGCTGACAGCAGCCGCGCCGCCCAGCGGGACGACCTTGTGCCATTCACGCCCGGCTCCCTGCCCCCTGCGCCAAGGGAAGGCAGGTGTGAGATGTGGCTCAGCCGCGGTGGAGGTGAGGGCTGGGCGGGGGGACAGGGAGGCCAGTAGAGCCCAGGAGATGCGAGTGAGCCCGGCCGGTTAACCCTCGTGGCCCCAGCCAGGAGGGAGGGCTGGTCGCCCCCGGTGACTCCCTTTGGCGACACGAGGGACTGGGAGGCAGATTCTCAGAAGAGCCTGGATGTTCCTTTCCGCCCTTCCACGAGTCCTCTTGCGTATCCCATTCGGGGCCAGGACGGTGTGGAACAGCACTATGATTGGAAAGCCAATCAGGAAAAATGGGCACGTTGATTAAAAATTTTAAAAAAAATTAGTTGGGCAGATTCAAAATGGGAAAAGAATTAAATATGTAAATAATGGTTAGGTGGAGACGTGTATATAAAGTTTGCAAGATACATTCTTTGGCTCTTAGTTTTCCCAAGCCACTGTTCTTCTGCAACTGCTTAGAAAACTTTAAAAAGTATACCAATTTCAGTAATTTTTAGCAAGTCATTCCCTGTTTTTGTTTTTTAAATAATTCAATTCAAATTACTTTAAGTGGTTGGGGGAGGCAGCCCCAAAACTTAAAGCATTTTCATCATTCAGCATGACTTTCTATATCTGCATTTCATCCACACGACGCAGGTTTGCTGGAGCAGCGGACGGACGCGGACTTTGCAAGGACAGCACAGAGCCACTCAGAGAAATGGGGTCATAAGGAAGGGTACAAATATTTATTAGATTGTGTCCTTGAGCTTCATCGGTGGAGGTTCCCAGAATTAGCATCACTGTACTCCTCACTGTTGTGGGTTCGAGGCCGCGAGAAGGCCCAGCACAGCCTTTAGCACGGCCGGGGGCACCCGGTCGCCTTTCGTGCCTCAACGGTCTGAACACATAACTGGCTTCCGGATTCTTTTCCTAGAGAGCAAGTGGACGGCTCCTGCTCGTCCGTGTTCGCAGGCCGCACGAGCGCAGACAAGGGTTAAAGGGAGAAGAGCGCTGGCGGGATTTCACAAGCTGGGCTCTGCTCACACGCCGGGCCTGGGAGCCCGGGCTTCCTCCTGCAGGCGAAGCTGCCACAGCGCCCTATGAAAAGCCATTATTTGCGAGGCTCTGGTGTAAATTAAAAATCACACCTTCCTGTCACACTTCTGGCTTCCTTGTGAAGAGTAAGACTTAAAAAAAAAAAAGTAATAGAAAAGAAAAGAAAAAAAAAAACACCCACAATTCTCTAAACGTCCAACATTAAAAGGTATGCAGAGCAGGCGACACAGCCCTGCAGCCAACGCAAAGGAGGAAATTCGAAAATAAAATAAGTACTTGGAAACCGCCTCATATTTTTAAATTCCCAGATTTTTACCTGATTCCACTTCTGGGAAAAGCAAAACAGTCATCAAATTATAACCTCATACATACACGATCAGATTAAAGAAGCATGGTGTGTGACCATTCGTTTTTCTGGATTTTTAAGAAAATAATATTATTTCTGAGACAGTGTGACATCTTTGAGTCGCGACCGTGCAGCTTCCTCCCACATAAATAATGGATATGTTATTTATGACCTTCTACATCATAAAGGAACAGGAGATATGTCAAATGATAAAATACGTATCCAGCGGCTTCACTGTGTATCTAGCAGTTGCAGAAACATCTGAGAAAATCTTGAAATGTGAGGGCGAGTATTCTCATTAAATATTTTAAGGCACAATAATGAAGGGAGAATAACATAATGACGTTATGTGTGAACACTCCAGCCAAACCATTTTCATTATGCGATTAGATTACACTCTCATAAAATAAGTTTGTAGTGAATAATAAAGGATCGCATCTAACTGACGCCAGGAAGAGGTAGGACTTCAGCTAAAGCAGCCTAAGGGCAAGTTTTATTCAAGAAACTTTTTAAAAGCTCCAGAGGAAGATAGTGCAAGCTGCCGCCAATGTGGTGTGCGATCTTCAAGAGTAATGTGGCCTATAATGACATCAACGACAAACAGGCACTTTTAAAGAAAATATGAAAACATTTTTTCACTTTTTTCCTGACATTTGCATTTTTTTTCTTTTTCTTTTCCCAGGGTCCCAGAGCTGAGGCAACAAAGAGATTCTTAAAAGTTTGGCTGGTGGCCTGAGTCCTCTCCTGGAGCCACGCCTTGTGCCGCCCCGGCCAAGGACACCTGTCACCGTGCCTGTTCTTGAAGGAACAAGCCAGTTAGCAAAAAATCAGGTCCTGTTAGAGAAGAATTAGGAAGAATGTTAGGAAGGCGGGGGTACTGATCTAGGTCTAAGGCAGTGACGTGGAGCAATGTCCAGACCACCCTGTCAGCCCCAGCCTTGCGATGACCTCAGTGCTCTCCACTGAAGCGAGCCCTCTCCTCCGCTTTGGGTCGTGGTGCATCCCGGCCATCACCGGACCAGCAGGTATGAATCTAGAATGGCCAGCTGGGACACCTGGCCCACCTTGGTCATCAGCATGTTTCCTGCCTGGGTAGCTCAGAGCCGGGTGACTGGTGAGGAGGGACTTGGAAGCCTTGCCCAGAACGTAAGCCGGCGCATGAGCAGAGTCAGTTGTGGGGGTGCCATGGAAAGCCCACTGGGCTGGGTTTCCAGGTGGATGAGCCTGGGAACCTGCAGGTGGATGAGACCCGGGGCCTGCAGGTGGATGAGACCCAGGTGCCTACAGGTGCATGAGATCC